>NC_137456.1:96443954-96899583 GCF_964235325.1 Thermobia domestica
TCCCACTTTTTTTCGAGTATTATGCTTCAATGACACAGTTTCATTTTTCAATATTATCTTTATACCTTTCTACAGCTTTGCCCACCTTGTAAGTGTTTGTTTATATCCTAAAATTCTGGATCGGAGCGTTTGAGCCAATATTTAACCGCCGCAAGAAGAGAATCATTACTTGCTACCTTGGTCCCAGCCAAAGAAGTTCTTGAATTTTCCAAAGAGATGGTAGTTCGATAGTGTAGTAATCTGACCGAATTGTACACACATACCTCATCTGCCGTGAAGATTCCTGAAAGAAACTCCTGCCTCCATCTCGTTCGTATCGTGCCAAGAGCTCAGACCATATTGCCTTTGTCTTTCCCTGTATTTAGCTGTCAGCTTTATTGACACCTATCTAGACTTCTTTCAATCCCAACTGGTTCAGTATTATGCATAAATTGCTTCACCAATGCCCATTTCCACCGATCTTCCTCATACATATCTTCCAGTTTCTTCTGAATGTTTCGCACTATCTCATTTTCACAGAACAGGAATTCAATCACAGAATATTACTTCTGACAAACATAAAAGACAGCAGCTATTCTGAAAGACTGATAGGAGAGAGAGTCACGCGTGGGAACAGGTTGTTCTGAACGAAAGTCTGAATGATGCTTCTGTGTGCTCTACAAGTAGCAAACATGTAGAATAAAAAGTAAATAAAACAAACTGTGCATCATTATTTTTGCAGTTATTGTCAAGTATTATTTCCTGTTAGCTGTTTATATTTAAATATATTAGTTTTAATATATAACTTCCACAACCTATTTTATAGTAATCACAGAACTGACACTCGTACGTCTTCTTTTCCTGTAAGAATTCTTTCTAAACACTTCATGCTCTAGAACCATTTCGACTCTTTACACTACAAAAATATGTTGTCTACTTCCGAAAATAAACAAATTAAATGAATAAAATTGGACGATTCGTTTTAAAGATGGTGTCGAGAGAACAGGCAGAATAAAAGAATTCTCGTATTGTATACATATTCTTTATAAATGCTAATTATGTCGATTGGAGTTTAAGAAATTTCTGCACTGAGATTGCATGAGACTTGTCCGAAAGTTTAAATTGGGGTTGAAACGGATACTATGGTTTTTAGGTACCCTTATCAAAGATAAAAGCGTGCACAAAGTGAACTGAAAGCTCTACAATTAGCTCTTGGCTATGAAGTTGGATGTTAAAGGTGTGCTACAGGAGATAACCTAATTTGCTTCCCAATTTTTGTTGTGTATACCGCGTAAGTATGAAACCATTGTAGTGTAGTAGGAGAACGTTAGTTTGTAAACACTTAAGTCTATGTTTGAAAGCTAAATGAGCTATCTGCAGTCATGTAGTGAATAGGACTATTTGGTTTTGATTCTCAATGAAGGATTAATTATGTCGTTCTATCCTATTAAGTTGGGTGCAATTTGGATGGCGTGGTGGATCATCTGCTAACACTATGCTGCGTGAAGAGAGAATTTCACGCAACGTTGCTATATGCGTGTCTGCGGAATAAGAAAGCTCAATCTCGTACCAAAGTAACAACGATGAAATCGCTGATAATATGTATATTAATTCCACGTCATCACTTTGTGTTTTCTTCAAGTTATTATTGAGTACATTACAGAAACTGCATCACTCTACATCATACTCTAGCTATAAATTATGTAGTTATTCTGGTTAGGCATCAACTGTTGAACCAAAAATTGGAAAAATAAGAATGTTGTCTGTAATGAACAGTTCAAATACATTGCTGCATGTCAGCCTCTTTATTATGTACTGATTATGCATTTGTATCACATAAATGTTGTTTCTTTTTGAAATGATAATTGCTTCGTTCATCACATATATGCTTTCAAATGTCGTAAGTACTGGAAATTACATGGGGACTAAAGGAATTCAAGTACCCTTAGTACTAAACAGAATAATATTAGAAATAATGTACAGACGTGGACAAATTATTAGCAATTTTTTTAAATTCATGCAAATTTGTTGATTTATTGTATTTCGTAAATTTTGTTGAAGAGAGCTGATCATTTGTGAGACACCAGAGGACAGTGTTATCATTGAGCGACATTTGTAAGTTGTTTACGGATTTTTACATGGCAGTTAAGTGATGATTCATCCAGTAATCTGATGCAACATGATTACACGTGGTTTCCAGACGAGGAATGTTTAAATGGGGGAAAAGCCCAAGGGGCAAGTAAATTCGTCTTCGGAGATAAAATCTATGATATTGTTAACTTAAAATCATTTCTTCATAGGAAAAGGACTTGCTGGAGCTGTTATTGGGTCATTTACGAGTGTCTTGTGTGCATGTAGGGGGCGTTCAAGTGTAATTTTGTATGTTTGCTTGGAGAGGATTCTTTAAATTGTCCTGAAGTGTAGTTTCGAAGCAACGGGCACGAGAAAAAATGTGCCGCCAAAGAAACGAGCGATAATTCCGACTCTGTTGAACTTGAAAAGTATGATCAAGTTGAAGATTAACTGAATTGTAGGGGCCAGTGCATCATATGTTATAAGATTTGTACAAAATGTACGCCGTGAGAAAGCTTTGTCACCAAAACATTAAGGTGTTTTCGGCCGAAAATCATCCCTACCAGCCTATGTAGACAGACTGCTGGTAAGGGAATCAAGAAAATATTGCTTAGTAACTTCTATATAAGTACAGGGAATGCTCGCAGATGCTGGTGTCCATGTTTCATTGAGTAGTGTTTGTCACCGATTGTTTCAGAGAGGGCTGAAAGCTAGGCGTTCCAGAAAGAAGCAACAACCGACTCCGGCAATGGTGAAGAAACTATATAAGTGGGCCAAGGGTCACCAGGATTTGACTGTAGATGATTGAGAAAAGATGTTTTATTTCTCATTTGAGTGTAATAACACATCATTTATCATTTAAGTGTAATTTGATAGATTGCAAATATACAGGTTGCCAGTATTTTTGGTTACTGGAGAAAGGCGTCCTAGTCCTTCCGTGGCCTGAGAACAGCCCAGATATGGACGATACAGATTCCCTGTGGCCTTCCTGAAGAAAAAAGTTAGGAAAGAAGCATCCAACTTCAGAAACCAGCTAATAGAAGTAGTGAATAATGTATGGCATGATGATCTAAAAAATAAAGAACTTTTGCTGGAAGTTAAGAAACCATATGCCAAAATGAATCCAGGCACTATGTCAAGTCAAGGGTTTCCATACAAAGTACTGAAATACTGTAACAGCACATACAATGTAGTGGGATACAAAATTATTCAAATATTAAAACGTTTACAGACGTATTCTTGTTTTAATTTGTGGTCTTCTTCAATTTTTATGTGAAAATTCTAAAATTGTTAATAATTTGTCCACGTCTGTAAGTAAAAGGCTATTAACACCGCAAGAAACAAACCTCATCTCTAAGAAGTACTTTCGAAGAACATCATCTTCATCGTCAGCCTAGGCAAAGGATTTAAACCATAAAAAGAATTTTAAAAATGTATGAAACTAGAATTAGAATTACAATGATTTCTTGTCACTAGAATTAGACATCTGTTAATAGAAGAAATATTAGTTCTAATGTTTTTTTTATTACAATGATTTGGAAATGAAATAAAAATGAACATACTTTCTCCAAATTTGTTTATTCGTGTATTGAAAGTTAGCTGTATCTTCAGTACCAAGGCTGCATGAGGATGAACCTACTGATTAGGGTGGGATCCAAATCACCGTAACATAACATGTTCAAATTTTTCAAGGTTCTCCCACGCTTTAGATAACTACGGAAACAAGTCAAGTGTAGAGAGAATGTAAATAATGGAAAAATTGTCTCAAACTTTGACAGCTCAACACGAGGCAATTCCAAATGGGTGCTTCTGCTAACAACTGGATAACATATTTTTATGACTGATATAACTGATTGCTTTAAAATGCAAAAGAATTCTAATATATTATTTAAATAAAAATAATTATGATAAATTCGATACTTTAAATTACACAATAGAATACTTTCATACACTTCTACTTGTTAGACTTGGAGATACGGTGGCTAAATGGTAAAGCGCTCAGCTCTCGAATGAGGGAGGCCTCTGGTGAGATCCCAAGGGCAAAGGGTCTCAATCACGTGAACTTGTGGTGTGGATAACATCGTATACGTGATTTTACTCGGGGTTCTCAAGTTTACACTCACACTTTCATTCTATCAATTTACCAGTTACTTTATCCCATCCACTCCAACTAATCACATGTCTCCTTTAGCTTAAACAACATAACCTGGATCAAACAAATCCTACAAATTGCATTTCATTTTATGTCAGGTTTCTTTGAGGCTCCAACAACAAGGAAATCAAATAGCTGTTCATCAAATTGGTAATTAAAATGTAATTTTTAACATTCTAAAACGAAAGAGATAATTTTGTTTTATTCTAATACATCAATTATATATAATTGTAAACTGGACAGACAAAAGCAATACGTTTCAAATTAGTAACTGCTGCTGATCTAGTAACCATTAATCAAAACAAACCTAATTGGTTTTCATTCGCCCTTTTTTCTTCAACAAACTCATTCAATTTCCATAAATATTAGTTATACTTGTCGCACAAAATACAATTGCTTTTACCTTTTATGATATTTTAAGCTTTCCGAAAAGAGGACAAAAAAATATTTACTCTGTTAATGGAACAGTTGTTTTGAAAATAAAATAAATAAATCACCAAAGAGGAATTTACACTACGTATTCTTAGCGTATAATTGCCTTAGTATCTTCTTTAGATCACTGAAAATACAGTTAAACTCTCTTTAAGCAAATCATATCGATAAAATTTAAATTTTATCGTTACGTGGTTAGTGGAGCAGAATTATACAAATTCAGAAAGCTACATACAAATATTAGCACATTATTCCCTCGGGTTGTACGAGATTAAATTTTTACCGATAAGATTTCCTCAAATGCCGTCAACTCAACCTTTACAAGAAGGGAAATTGTTAAGACGAAGAATTTTCAACAACAACTGCCCATATAACGTAGAAAAGCATAAGAAAATATTTGTTCTAATGAATGACCACTTGCGCTCTAGAATACCTACTGCAATTGTAGATTGCTTTATCGAATTAACCAAAGCATAGAATAGAAACGATTAAACAAAGAATAGAAAAGTAAGAAGTTGAATTCCACTTATTATAATCCCATGTTTCGAATAAAATCAATTAGAGATGATATGGAATGTGAACGTAAAATAAAGGCAAGGATAGGAATGGTGAAAAAAGCTTTCAGGAGGAAGACAATACTGAAATATTATTTTATTGGACTTAGAATAAAGAATTTAAAAAAATACTCATAAAATGCTTCGTGTTGCGTCTTGTACTATATGGGTCTGAAACATTGACATTACGGAAAGAATTATGAAAAATGACGAGAAACTTTCGAAATGTGGGTATGTAGAAGAATTGAGTTGAGTTGATTTTAGTTTAGCGTAATTTTCAGCAGCGAGGCTATATGAGACGTGGACCTACTGATTAACGTGGAATCCGAACCACATGATCTCCTGCCGGGAAAGGAGAAGCATTGAATTAGCTGATTCAGCGGAAAACGAATGAGAGGCTGTTACAGCCCTTTCTCATTTGGCGGCGAACTGCCGCGCAGAGTAGAAAGACATTGCAAGCAATGGAGCTTTTCATATATGTGCGGCGATCGCCGCAAATTTTCGCGGCGAGGAGAAACAGCCACCTCTCCCTGCAGATTGCCGCGTATAGCGAAGAGAGACATTGCAAGCAATGGAGCTCTTTACATATAGGGTGTTGTACCTACCACTTGGGTGTTGGGGGGAGGTAGCAAGTGTTGCCAGGAGAGAGTAGAGAGTGATCGGGATAATATGGATGTGTGTGTGTTTCACGTGTGTGTGTGGAGTGTGTTTGTGTATGTGGTTATGTTCTAGCTTAGAACACCTGGAGTGCTTTAACCACACTTGTTACATACAATATGGGAAAAGATAATATGTAAAAATAATCGAAAACGACCGACCAAAGTGTCGAGTCCATAGGTCGTTGATTAAAAAGAGCCCAAATCAATACAAATTATTTTTTTTTATTTAATAGATGATTGGATTGATCATTTTAGATATCGTATGTGCGGGCAGCGCTGGGCAAATGAGCTTGTAATTCTATAATTTTTTTGTGCTTCAAATTGAAATATATACTATCAAATATTTCAACAAATTTGCATATTTTATAGTCTTTTGCTATATATTTATGTACTATTTTGCTATATATAATTTGTTACATAGAAATTCGCAATCCGGATTTTAGTAATAATACTGTACCTTAGCATCACCTTGATTATGTGATATTTGATAAATATACCGTATTTTATATATTTTATAACTCTTAACATTTCTATAGGTGTAATTCCTTGAATAATCTTTTGAATTCAAGGACTAGAGCAGTGCTTGAAGAGACTTGAGTCAATAGTCGGAACGCTTAAAACAAACGAATAAACCCGAAATACTATAACTATAATATAATATAATATAGTATAATATAATATAATATAATATAATAATAATAATAATAATAATAATAATAATAATAATAATAATAATAATAATAATAATAATAATAATATAATAATAATAATAATAATACCTACAGACCAGCCTTGGGCTCAGTGGTTGAGTGTTGACTTGGGATTGTGGGGTAGATCTCAATCATCGACTGTTCTTAGACTTTATCCTGGTTTTCCCAGTCACAATAGTTGAATATCGGGATGGTATTTTAAATATCCTGACCTGGCCACTATTTTGCTCAAGTCTATCAATTGTGAAAACAGTACAGAAAAATCTCCTTCAAGATACCACTTCTCTAAAAGAGGGTAAACGTGTCTTTTTTTCTCTCTGTCTGTCTTAACAAGACGAGTAGAAGACACTTTTTACATCTGTCCATTCCATCTACCACAACACGACAAGAGTCACAAGGTTTTGTTTCTTCAGTTGCACAGCAACCCTGCTCGCATACTTTTCATTCGTGGCAAAACGCCGCGTAATATAAAAGGGTACACTTCTCACGCGGCAAATTGCCGCGAGCGGCGACGGCAAATGGCCGCCTCAATGTGAAAGAAGCGTTAGAAATGGTGAAAGAGAAAACAACAATTTTAGATATTATTAAGTAGAGGAATAGAAGCTAGTAGGGAAATTGGCTAAGACGTACTACATCATGAGGGACGTACTAGAGGGTATGGCGTCATGAAAGAGGGAGAGAGCGAAGGAGCCTACAATTAATGAATGATATAGAAAAATCGTACGTGAAGACGGAGAGGTTAGCGGAAGACCGTTGAGTATGGAAGCTTGTCAGTTGCGGTAACTGACTTGCCACTAATGGCAGAATACCTACGATGATGATTAAACTATTGTAAAAATTGAACAATATTGTATTATAACGAAATAATGTAGTAGGAGCCAAAAAGCCTAAGATTAAGCTAAAAATAGTCTTAGACTATAAGAAGTACGAAATGCACTGTCCAGTTACACGCAGAATCCTTTGCTAAAGATCACAACCCTGGAAGACTCAACTAAAAAGTGCAATAGAGTAAATACCTAGATCATTTGTAAATCAAATCCGTTTCAAACATATTGGATACTACTGTGAGTAAGCGTACTTGATATATATATATATATATATATATATATATATATATATATACAAGGCTCAGACTATTTCTAATGGCATCCTCTATTAATTTTGTTTGAGTTTTACGGATACATTGAACCCGATATTTTAATTTCGAATCTTTTATTGTTCTTACTCCAGATACGGTATTTTATTTAAGTTTCCTTCACATACATACATGTTTAGACGAACATTTATTTAAAAATAACTACATTATAAGGAGTTTGTGTTTACTCAAGAACTACTTGATAGGTAACCAACAATATTGTCTAGGATATAGAGGGTTATAAGTTAAGAATCGAGTTATTAATGAAGTGGTATTCAAACCATAAGTGATAGAAATCAATCATGGTTTTAATTGCCTATCACGGAAGTATTGTTGCATATGAGTTATTTACATAGCTACAGCGGAAAGCTGTCTTTCTATGTACTATATTTAATCAAATAACTTGTTTTTGTATGATTACAAAAATATTAACACTCTTATTTCTGTTTTAACATTGATTACTATTGACCAGTAAAAACGGAAATATAAGAGCGAAAAGCATTTTTTTTTTTACAATCAACTAAAGGTGAAGAATGTATTCCACCTCAACTCTAAACTATCTAGTAAAACTGGAATTGGTCGAAATCTACGATTATTTCCGGTTTTAATATTAATTGAGAAAATATTAAGCAATATAATTCACATGGTGTATGCGTAACACTACTACTTGTTTTGAAGCATAATAGACATATATATTTGAAATTAGCAGAATATCCGTTCTTCGCATGGACAGAACAAGTTTCATTTTAAGTGTAAAGTGCTAAATGTGGATTTAAACGATGTCTAAAGTGTCACTGTTCGTCTCAGTGACCCCGAAAACTATGAATTCAACACTAATATAATCATTTTTGATCATTTATATCTTCTTCTCCGCTCTATCAAGTTGTGGAGACGCATTTGGATTTAAACGGCATAAGAAGTGTCATTGTTCATCTCAGCGACCCTGAAAACTGTACATTCGATACTAATATTGGTTATTTTTGATCATATTATATATATATATATATATATATATATATATATAGAGAGAGAGAGAGAGAGAGTTTCAGAACAACACCGACAACGTTTGGAGGTGATTCCTGACACTAAGATAAGAAGAAAAGTTTAGACGAACCTGGGTGAACAAATGCTTCCTTTCGGAGTTATAGGCTGCCGAAAACATGAGAAAATGAATTGCGTAGCGTAACAATTTTTATAGAGGTAGCTAGTCAGTACTTGAAATTATATGCCCGTAGCAAAATAGCCTCTAAAAAAATATTGCGTGAGTACCTTGGGATTCTGAAACATGTATTTTTGGATAGTGCACATATTATTTCCTAAGTGAAGTCTTCACCCGACTACGGTAGGTCCCACAATTTTGGATCTATGGACTTTTAAAGTTCATTTTTTTAATGTTTTCGGCAGCCTATAACTCCGAAGTGTGGCATTTGTGCACCCATGTTCGTCTATACTTTTCGTCTTATCTTGGTGTCAGGAGTTACCTCCCAAACGTTGTCGGTGTTGTTTTGAAACACCCTGTATATTGGTTTCAATTGCTATTTATTTATTTATGCGAGCGAATGATTCAAGAAGAGATCGGATTTTCAACTCCGGGGTCACATCGGTCTTTTAGATGGTTCTAGGATGTTGGGAGGAACTGGTTCTGGCTTTTTATGGTAGAAGGCACTATCCCGACCTTCGACTGGTGGAGTGAATAAAAACCAGAGAAAACCTAGTAAAACAATGACACCGTGCCGGCGTAACACCACCAAAGGAAGTTCGTGTTCAACTCTGAACGACCAAAGCGATGAACACGTATATTTAGGATCAACATGGGGGTTTTACTACTTGCTTTCCAGGCAAAGGGTACCACAATTATCAGGATATACTCTGCCGTTGGGCGTTGGGCGATTCTGCGAAATCTCAGAGCGTGGCATGCGGATAAAAGGTGTCCGCTGTCCGCCTCCTGGAAAACAACGCACCCGTTCAGTGCTCGAATGTTGGCCAAACAGATGCACGACCCTTGGTATGAAATTCATCATACTTTGCGTTTTCTCTTGACAGCATACTATCTTCATTCCACCTTTTCCCAACCATGCAGTCATTTCCTAGGAGCAAGTATTTCTGCGATGTTGCCATGCTGCTTTCTGAGGTACATTAATGGATTTTGGACCACTACATCTTACTTTACGTTTCGACCTATAACACAGTAACGGTATAGAGTTACAAGCTGTACATTACCACATGATCTACACAGGTATGAAGGATTACGGGTCATTGCAAAACTTTCTCATGCACTTGTCGTTAGCTGGCAAATTTCAAAGAAATCACAAATGTGCAAATTACTCAGAAAGTATTGATTTGCGACCCAAAGCCCATATAGGTGAAAATGTTCCAAAGTGCTTGTAGAATATCCCCTTGCAAGGAATGCATCGAATTAACAGTCTCCCTGTATATTATATATATATATATATATATATATATATATATATATATATATATATATATATATATATATATATATATATATATATATATATATATATATATATATATATCCCCCTCCCAAACTTGCGGAGCTGAATTAGCATTTAAAAGGCATCAGAAGTGTCGCTGTTTATCTCAGCGACCCTGAAAACTATGAATTCGACACTATTATCTGTCATTTTCAATCATTTTAAAATATCTTCCCCTTCCTCCTCCTCTAAGTTGCACCGTCAAAATGAAATGACAAAAAACATTCCAGGCCCGAACCTGATCTATGTTTAAAATTTGATCAAGATCAGTCGTGTGGTTCAAGAGTTATTAAGTTTTATTTATTTTGAAATATCTTACCCCCTCCCCCCTACATTGTACTGTCAAAATGAAATAATAAAAGCTATCCTAGGCCCGAACCACATCTATGTTGAAAATTTGATCTGGATCAGCCTGGTGGTTCAAGAATGAAGTCACAAAAGTTGTGACTTTCATTTTTGTATATACAAATAAATAGATAACAGAAGTATAAACTAAACAAAGTAAATTAATCCACTTGAAAAGATAGTGAGTAATTTTACTTGATCTGTTACATCATAGCCTGTCAGGGAAGTGTTGTTGCATATAGTATGAGTTCTTCGCATAATTAAAACTGGAGCTCTCTTTTTATTCAACAAAAATATTAACTTTCTGATTTTTATGTCATTAATTTTTCTACAACTTACGTTCTGAAGATGCTAAACGATAGTAGAATCAAAATTAAAGAAAGAAAACAAAACTTAAAGCAGTGCTAGCAACATACGTACGTGTCATATTGCGGAAAGTAGCAAAAGCGAGTAGCGGGTTGTAGATATAGATCCGTGCTACAGTTATTCTTGCAAATGAAAAGATTGACCTTCCGGTGGAAAATGTTACATTAAAAAAAAAAAAAAAAAAAAAAAACTGCCAACACCCACTCACTAACGCTTGTTTCAAAGGTTACTGTTAATTTTGTCTTGCTTTGTTTTAATGGCAATTATATTCAATTTGTCCTGAAACTAATTAGGGATACTTTTCGAAGAAAAAAAGTCTATTTGAAGAGAACTCTAGAGAAGATACTTTAGAAAGAAATGCATAATTACCATGGTTGTATTAATAGAAGAAGACTACTATATAAATATATGTAATTGCTCTGCATTTCACTTCTTTTCATTTCGAACGTTAATTGCAGTAGTTATACTTAAAATATAATTAAAATAAATCAGAAATTATTGTAACCGACTCACACTAAACTAGACTGAAATAGAAGAATGTATAGGTCGGCAAGGAAATATAGAGAAATACTAGAAGAAAAACTAATTATTGATCATTGTTTTAATGGCAATTATATTGAATGACGATAAATTAATGAATTTAGTGGAATGAAGAAAGTGGGAGAAAACGGGAGAACCGCGAGAAACCTCACATACACGGTGTCTGTCTTCCACGAAGTCCACTTGGCGCAAGCTGGGATCGAATCAGGGACCCCACGCACCAGACATGAATGCTCTACCAGAGACCCACCGCATGAGTCTCTCAGTTCTGCATATAAAACCAATAAGAAATATGTATTTATTCAATTTTTTGTAGTCTTTTAAAGATCATTAGCATTGGTTACTGAATCAGAAGCAGAATTAGTGGTTTTAGTTTCTCGATACATACAAAGATACAGCGCTGTAACTTAGATTTTTTCTGGGGGGGGGGGGGACAAGCATTAATACGCGTTTTTGGGCCATCTAGAAAAAGTTGTTTTTCTAATTCTTGGGCCCCCTCTTTCCATCTTTCTCTTACTCTTTACTCTTTCTCTTACTCTGGATCCTGTGGGCCCTCCTGCACGGCAAGGTCTGAGGGGTCATTGGCTATGCTCCTGGGCAAATTCCATACATGACAAATTAATTAAGGGGACAATATTAACAAATCTCAAAAGCCATACGAATAAATATTATTTCTAGAGCCCTTAATAGTAGACATTTTTTTTTTTTACTGAAATGGACCCATGTCTAATTCTTGTTTTCTTTACCTTTCCTGTACTGTTTTGTTTATGTAATGTAGTGAACCTGTTTGATGCTTCATTTATAATTTCCTGTTTGCATCGTATATGGAGTAATAAAATTTTGTCTTAAAGTGACCCCCCCTCGAACGACGAGGAGATACTCTGGAGGGGCAGTTGTCCTGGAGGGGCTGCCCCCACAAGTTACGGCACTGCAGATGCACTTATCAATTTAATGAAACACATGACATATTACAACATGTCATATTAACATGGCGTTGAAGCACACTTTTCGCCTTCAGAAAGCACTAATGCAACGTGGAATGGACTCATAGAGGTCGCTAATGTAGTAAGTGGAATATTACAGAATTCTGCGTGCAGCGTGTCACACAGTTCCGTGAGAGACGATGGAAGCAGAAATCTGCACCGGATTAGTCTTTTCGTAATGGACTAAGTGTTCATTGATGTTCAGATCCGAAGATTGGGCATTCAAAGGGAGGTGTTCAACATCATTCAAGATTTTCCCAACCCATACCTCAACCGCTCCAACTTGGGAAAGGGCACATTATCATCCTGAGGATGTGGTGTCATTGTCTGTTAAAACGTCTGGAGCATATGATGTACACTCATATCCAAAATAATTGTCGCATATCTATTCTTGTAAGAATATAATTTGAAAATGATTTTGCAGGGTACTTTTAATACATATACTATGTGTATAATCGGAAAATGTATATTTCATAGGAAAAGAATTATAAATACGAAAATTAGAATGAGTAAAACAAAATGTTGCTAAATGGACAAGAAGGTTTTATTTTCGTTTTAATGTTCTTATTTACTGCTCTCTTGGCATGAAATTTGCCACATACATGCTGATTATACACATACTAACATTATAAGAAATACCGGGCGAATTCGTTATCAAATTATATTCCTACAACAACATATTTATAGACATGCGACAATAATTTTGGACATGAGTGTACGTGGTCTCCTAAAATAGTGACAATTACGGGCAGTGACGCGATCAGTAAGCGCCAGGACAGAATTCACTGAAAAACAGGATATGGTGACCCACGTCATCGTCTGTGTTGCCTTGGGGATTCACCATATATAAACATAGCTCGTGGCATGAAATAAAGTAAACGACATCTCGTCCTACTATACATTTCCAATCAACAGCGTTCCGTATTACATATTCGCATCACCATTCTCGTCGTGCTAAAGTGTTTTAGTTCTATATAAGCGGTTTCGCCTGTGTAACCAAATCCCGTATGTTCATGTCATGTAACTCGCGGCGTACTATGATTGTCGACAGAGACTGTGGGATGTGATGCTTACATTTCTCCGCCACTTACACCACAGTTCTGAGTGACGATCTGCTTTAATGTTCGGCGGGATCAGCCACTAAGAATCTTCTTCCCACTAACGTCCTTCGTCGGTGTGGTTTTGCCGTAATATTTTAGACCGTCATCTACTTGGGTGCTGTTTCTCGCAACTAGTGTTGTCAAATTTCCGGAAATTTTAAACTTGTAGGTAAAAAACCTTTTGTTTCGGTTTCTTTGCGAAAAACTGAACAAATGGGAAAATAACAAAAATCTTTGTATTAAGTTAATTTTACTTGTAACGGAATCGTTTTTTCTCGAACGCGTGAAATATATAAGTTGAGAAATTTCAATATTGCGAATAGTTAAAAAAAGAACCATTCGAAAATAAAAACGTTGCAGTTATTCTTGAAAATTAATGGTCGGCACTCATTTCCTTTATACGCTTTTTAGTTGTTTATTCGTAGTTGAGCATTAATTACAGAACTTTTACAGTTGCATACACATCTACAATCATGAAGCGTTTCTGTTGCAACAAATAGGGCTCTTGAATGAAACTGCTTTCTTAATATGCTCCTTGGTCTGGTGAAAGTTAGTTAATTTTAACCAAATTACTTCTTAAAAGAGAGACCAGTAGATAAATTTCATTAATACTCATGAACTAAAACATATAATTACTGTTATTTAATATTCTAATATAGACTTTTATATAACTTTATGTACAAAATTTTGTATTTAAACACACACCCGTTTTCTAGTGCGACAAAGTATCTAAGGGTGGCCCAAAAATAGGTATACAGTCTAGTACTATATTTTATATAATTCTTATTGTTATCAAACATGTAGACCTAGTTTCTTTATTATTTGTTCTTAACGTCTTTTTACTTATAACATAAGCCTGAAACAGTCGAAGCAAACTACACAAACTAAAATATTACACCTAATCAATGCAGGGGTGTATACCTACTTTTGGATTACCCTGAGACTAAGTTTGTGACTCTTAATCTCTTGAACCACCCGACAGATCTCAATAAAATTTTCAACATAGACTAGGTTCGGGCCTGGGATTGTTTTCGTCATTCCACTTTCTAGGTGCAACTTGGAGGAAGGAAAGGAGAAGATATATATATATATAGAAAATCACCGATATTACTGTCGAATCCATAGTTTTCGGGGTTGCTGAGATCAACAGTGACATTTCCCACGCGATTTAAATAAAAATTCAGCGCCGTAACTTGGGCTGGGGAAAGGGGAGATACATGAAAATAATCGAAAATGACCAATATTGGTGTCGAATCCATAGTTTTCGGGGGGCCGCTGAGACAAACAGTAACACTTCCGATGCTGTTTAAATTTAAATCCATTCCCGCAACTTAAGGAAGTAGGATATATATATATATATATATATATATATATATATATATATATATATATATATATATTGAAATGATGAAAAATGATCGATATTTGTGTCGAATCCATAGTTTTTGGGGTCTCTGGGATGAACAGTGACACTTTCGATGCCGTTCAAATCCAAATTCAGGTCCGCAACTTGGTAGGAAGAGATATATAAAAATGATTGAAAATGGCCGACATTAGTGTCGAATCCATAGTTTTCGGGGTCGCTGAGATCAACACTGACACTTCCGATGCCGTTTAAATTAAAATTGAGCCCCCATTAGCACTCCTAAAGGAATAGGATGACATGGAAAATAGTCAATCTACTCTAAGTGATCAAGCATGTGCCGCTCGACCATCTCCAAAAAATCTAACTTTTTCATGAATGTTTAATTGTGGTTTTGAAGTACCCTGATATAGTATAATTATTTTTTAAAACATCTCGTAGCGACGCAGCTTCTGCCGCCATTTTGCGTTTTCTCGATTTCGGGCGTTTACGTTGTTTTGAATATCTCAGCATGTATTTGTCCTAGCAAATTAAAAATTGCTGGGCGTATTCAACTTGCACAGATCTAAAACTTTGTTCTCTTAACATTTTTGCCTAAAACCACTTGAAAGGGATGAAATCAGGGCCTATAGTAGCAACATTTTTGGACACTGAAGACATGCTTGGGAAGAGAAAGCAATTAACGTAGAGGACTGTATTTTTGTGCGCTTGCAGTCCGGGGTTAAAGTTTATACTAAAAAATTTGCAGATCTGTAGCTGCTCCCAAAGGCCTGAAACATATCGTAAAGTTGGGGAATTATGTAAATTTGGCATATTTCACTGTCCAATATCTCCAATGGGTCTGGATAAAAATCTGAAATTTTGGGAATAGTTACTCCTTTAGCATACCATAACACACAACAAAGCGCGTTTTGTGTTTCTGAGCATAAGAGGGTCAAAGTATTAAGGAATGACGTCATACTCTAGTAGATGTTTTGTTCACAAATTCAACTGGAAATTCGTTGCTGTGAAGTAAAATAAAGTGGGATGAATGGCTAGTCCAGTTAAGGCTCTCAAGCTCCTTTCTTTCCTCTAGTTGTGACTCACTGTCTTATCACCCACAGCAGCACCGGTGAAGAATGCCGCTATCGGCAGCAGGCGAGGGAAGTCAAAATGCATGCTTGGCAAAGAGGGACCGCAAGTACTCATTTGTCTTGCTGCTTGCTATTTCCATGGTATTCAATTCTGTTTATTGTTGTTTCAACTATCAATTCATGCAGGAGACTGTTGTTCTTTCCTTAAATTTACATTCTCCAGTCCGTCTTTACAGTAAGTGAGTGTTCACTGAGTGGGGAACGTAGATCAAACTAAAGTGTCCTATGGAAAATGACAGAGCACCTTTGATGATGATTATGATAAGCTACTCACTAATATTGATTAAGGTATAAAAATAAATATATGTTTAATGAAGCCATAATACAGATTAATATTTTCCCTTTGTGTGAAATTCCTAATAATAATAATAATAATAATAATAATAATAATAATAATAATAATAATAATAATAATAATAATAATAATAATAATAATAATAATAGACTAATAATTCACATATTCATTCGAACTCCTAAACAGCAACTTATAAGAAATTATGTACTAGAAATTTTGAACAGGAAGGTAAACAAACTGGCAGCCATATATCACATAGTATAATATAGCTTAGTAGTCCCAGCTATGCAAGTATCTAAAAAATCAGCTCAAAAACAGATAAAAACAAAGCATAACATATTAATCTCACTTTGTAAAAAATTAAGGGGGAGCCAAATTGAATTCTTTCCAGTTTGGAATTTTAAAAGAAAAATGCAATAGCAAATTTGTATATTTTAATTTTAAAAGTAAAAATAGAGTTTAAGGCCTCCTAAATTTTAATTTAATTATCTGCAAAACTGTGGAAGTTCTTTTACCCCTTTAATTTTACAGAATTGAGAACATTCTACTTATAATAATAATAATAATAATAATAATAATAATAATAATAATAATAATAATAATAATAATAATAATAATAATAATAATAATAATAATAAACAAAAAAAGAATTTGCTGGTTTGTAAACAAAGTTCTAGTATGTTAAAACTGTTGCTGATTTTCGCCAAAATAAAAAGTAAAAAGCTCAACCTTCAGCTTAGATAAATGTTTAGATGTTTAGCTTTTCCTTATTCCAAGTATATAAATTTTTGTGATCTTACGTTAAAAGAATAAAGAGTTCTGGTTTTAATTTAAAAACTCACGCTAAGTAAATATAGTGTAAGATAAATATTGTTGAAACAAGAAAATCGAAACAAGAAAACTATATTCTCAGCTTCTACGTAACCAGCTTGCCAAACTTAAAATTTGGAAACTGATATAGCCCTGTCCAAGAGCAGATTGTGAATTACTACGTGGGACGTAAAACTCCAAGATTTCATTTAATTTCATTTTGAATTGCTTTCTAATTTTCGACAGCCAATGGCATTCTAAAATGTGTTTTAGTAGAAAAAAGAAGTTATAGATATTACTTCCGTGCTTCCAAGGGCGTCCATCAGGGGGGCAAGGTGCAGCGCTGGCCTCCCTAAGAGGAAATTGTACTTGGGAATATTGAAAACCCAACAGAATTTTTACATTAGTCACAACAAAATTTGAAACTATATTTGAAACGTCGCTTATACTTGCCCCCCCCCCCTTGGAAACCACAATATGGGCGCCCTTGCGTGTTTCTGAAAGATATTGCATCATATTATGATATATGCGCGGTGTTGCCACGTAAGACGTGTTTTCAATTACTGTTGCATTTTAAACATATTGTACGTTAAACTAGGTTTGGAAACTTACGTAGCAGAATATCGATTTGTTGGAGATGACATTATCCAAGATTGTCGAAAAACATCTACAACAATAGCAAAGAAAAAAACTACAAGAAGAAAACGACTGCGTTTTCTATTACTGTGATTGGTAAATTCCTGAGTACCATAAGCAAATAACTTCCATTTTATTTCATTTCTGACAATACAGTTGGAAGTGGATTGCTTTCAAGCCAAAGAACAAATTGCACGGGAAAACTAATTTTATTTTTCTGGATTGTATTATTTTTCTCTAGTATATCAATTCTTCCTGATTGTTTACTCGTATTTTTCGGAGTTTCCATTTAGAACATTCATCCTATGACTACAATAGTATATACAGTAAGTCTGATTTTATTCTCCTGTAAAATTCTTACAAGAAATTGAAAACACTTTACCTTATACCGAAGTCAGCTGAGGCTTTATGAGAACAAATTTTCACACGAATATTTGACCTATATTTCTTTCCTCAATAATAATTTCTGAACAAACTAAATGTTTGAAAAAGAATTTTCCGTCTATGTACAGAATTATTTTCTGAATATTTAAAAGAAAAATGAACTATAATTTGTCGAATTGTTTTCTAACACAAAAGAAGATATATGATAGATGGTATATGAAATACTCATTTATACTGAATGAATACTTGTTTAACAATGGATGAAATGAATGTTAGGTTAGAATGGAAGAAATTCGGGAAAAAATACGGAAATTTTGCTTCCGACCGAAAATTTATTTGGTCTGAGATCGAAACAAGATTCTTCACACAAGACAAGAACGTTCTATCACTGAGCCATTGGGGGGCTCATTTGAGAAACGACAAAAAAATAATTTTTTATTTTCACGTCCCATGGTTATGCCCTTTAGGCTAAAGGACGCGGATAATTAATGGAAGTGAACGACTATGAAAGTACATTTTTAGTGATCTCTTTCCGGGAATTGAACTCGGACCCTTGTGCACCAAAAGCAAACGCGCTAGCCACCAAACCAGAAAAGAGGGCTTTGAGCTCTTTTGTACTAAATTATTTTAGTACCATTCCTTTGTAATGTGAAAGAACGTTCCCTTTGTATTTACAAATAGGGCGTGAACCATCTTGTGGAAAGTTTGTTTTGTCCCAATGCAGATACAAATCATTGATGTTTATCGAGAGCTGAAAAGTAATTAAGAAGCTACACTCAAAATGATTATAGCAGATTGACAATGAACCCTAGAAAAAACGGTCTGTCAATTCATCAGCGTTAATATACAGAGATGAATCGTAACATTAGAAATATGGTCAATATTAACCATACTAGCAGTGTGTTGTAAAGTGTTCACACTTCTAAACTTTAGTTGGCGTTGAGCTTCTGTGAATGGCGATATGCAATGTAAAGTTATTAAGGATGTGTCGTTCTATTAATATGGACCTGAATCTGGTGATGTTGGAGACGGAGAGTGCAGACCATTATGCAACATGCAATTCCCGTGACATAGACGTTACCCATCACCAGGTGCTATCCAAAAATATTTTCGGGAGTTGGTCCGATGTTCTGATGGGCCCAATACTACAAGACACAACGTCTATGTAATACTGAACTGGTGTTATTCTACTGTAACACGTGACAGAAAACTTAAATAATTAATAGGTACTCTACTCTATTTTGTCAGAAAAAGATAACAGAACCAGACTACTTTTATAAGCAATGAAAGACTTCAGACGAAATGTATGATTAGATCTGTGGACTACATCGATCAATTTCCTGCTACAGCAAGAACAAATGTCTGTCTAGTTATGAAGGTAAGGGGTACCCGGACCCGGTGAGCCCTCTGGGTGCGCAACTGCGTATCGCACATCTTGCCTTTAAGAGGGCTGGAACACAAAACCAGGCTATCGGCTCAGGATTTTTAAATTTTAGGTTTTTGTTCTTAAATATATGTGTCAGCCTACTCCAGATTTTTAACTGTGTGTAAAATAGTTATTTCATAAAATATTAATTTTATTTTCTCTCTTTCTATTAATGAAGAATAAAAGAAAAATTATGCTGTTAATACAAGTAGTTACCTTTAATTTCGGATAAAATATTTTTCGATATATTTTGTAACTGGCAAAAGTGATGACAAATGACATAAGAAATGAAATGAAATCTTTCGGTTTAACGTCAAAAATTAAATGATATCTTACGATTTAACATCCGATTATTATGCCCCTTAAGCTAAGGGAAACTTGTTAAGGCAAGTGATTGATAATGGAAGCATTGGTGGAACTAAAAAGTGGGATGAAACGTCAGTATTCCGAGAAAATTCAGGGACACGATGTTGTCCACAGCAAACTTACTTCGACGGGGATCGAACCAGGAATCCGACGCATTAGAGGTAAGCACTCTACCACTAAGCCACCGTGCCTCCCTGGTGACAAATGAACAACAAATGATTATATACTCACCTTCGATATTAGCAATGAAACTGTCATTACTAATTTTTCAGAGCTGTTAAACAATTTTGTAAATTTTGAACAATTTTGAACAATTTGAACTGGGTTCCTTTTACAACAAAAGAATGTATTCTCCCCGCTACTTTGGTGCTCGGGGTCCCGACTTTGATTCAGAGTGAGAGAGCACTGAAAGATTTCTATTTTACCTTAAATTCTAGCTTTATATCTCATATAGCCTTATTATGAAAAGCATCAACGTAGAAACGAACAAAATAATGTATTTATACGTAATTTATACCTGAAAATATACAGTAAAGCATAGGTGTTAGAGTATCTGAAAAATAAGCCAGATAAAAAGAAAATTAAAATAAGATATGAAAATGTCTACTTCTTTATTAAAGCACAGTTTACTCTTCAAAAAATGTCGGTTTTTGCAAATGATCCCAGTGAAAGTTTAAAAGTTCCCTGGGTCCACAGCAAAATGCGATAACACTTCATCCTCCGAGTGATAAAATTCACAGTGATTTATTACTTCTAATGTTGTAATCATTAGCGTAATTTACATTCTTTTAAGTGTAAGCCAGCCATATTACTTGAGATAGTTGCCACTGACAAATTAACAATAATAGAGTATTACAACGCTTGCTATTATTTTCATGTAGTATTAATAGAAGACTCAAAGTTTACACGAATTGTTTCTCTTTCTTTTTAGTTTAATGTCCCACGAATATACCCCGAGAATAAGAGAGACGGTGATGATGATGATGATGATGATGAGCATAATGAAGAATGGTGGAATAATCAAAGTATGAAAATACAAGAAAACCCCGAAAAATCCTCATGCACGGTGTTTATCCACCTCAAAATCTAATTGGCAAGAGTTAGGAACGGAGCAGGGATTCCAAGCACGAAAGGTGAGTCACTATGTTTCCGTTACTTGAATTAACAGTTATAGGTTTTATAATCTTGAAGACGGAGCAGTAAAGAGAAATAAGATTAATCACATGTCGCAATTAATATACTATCTTATAGCATTAGTAGCATTTTGATTTTTACGGACATAAAGATCTTATTTGATTTAGTAATATTAATAGAAGCAACAAAATCAATAATAATAATAATAATAATAATAATAATAATAATAATAATAATAATAATAAAACAACTTCAATTTTTAGTAACTGTTAATTAATAAAAACCTACTTAACAAGAAACAAAATACGTCAATTGAGCCTATCCAGCTGGTCAAGTAAGAGTGGTCTCACCTTTTGCGTACGTAGTTTCGTATTCGATTCCCGGTGGGAAAGCATTACACGCATTACGGTAGTTCAGACTTCGCCTTATCTCTAGGTCTACGTATTACATAGCCTCGATGGTGAAAAGAGACGCTGAACTTTAACAATAAAACAAATCAATGGAGGGAAAAATATAGTATTCCATTCTGTGCAAAACTGTTTACCTCACCATTAATGTCTAATAAAATAAGATGCATCGTTACAAATACACTTTTATCTGTTGTATTATATGGATATAAAAGTTGTTTCTTTTCTTGCAGTGGACAATAATTGTTCAGTATAAACTGTTAAAAGATACAAGATATTACAATAACAAATATAATAGAATATTATGCACAAATAGAATATTATTAAACAAGCGCAATAATAAACAATTGGTGAAATATATTGCTCTATTGAAAGTACACGTATATCTAATTAAGTTCTAATTTGTAATTTACAGGAAAGAAACTATTCGGCAAAACACATAGACAAATGAAATGAAATGAAATTTTTACGTTTTACGTCCCACGGATATACTGGCTAGGTTAAAGGAGGCGGTAATGATGAGAAATGAATGAAATGGTGGAATGGAGAAAGTGACAGGAAACAGGAGAACAACGAGAAAACCCACGCACACGGTGCTTATCCACCACAAAGTTCCCCTGGCGTGCGCTGAGATCGAAGCCAGAACCCGATACACAGAGGTGAACGCTCTGCTACTGAGCCATCACGGTTCCTAATAACACAGAAAGTAGGAATATAATATGAAATAATATTTTCGAGAAATGGGTAGCAATTGGCTAACCTAATTATAAGATTCAATAGCGAAATTTTGTTTCTGCAACTATGAACCTTCCTGTTTCTTAATAGATGCAGCTATTTAGTGAATAAGTCTAATAGTAAAATTATTTAGTGAATGAATTTAATGGTCAATAAGATGTTTTTTTTTTGTTATTTTACTGTGAGGTAACGATAACGAAAAGCATATATAATTTGAAGTGTTTTCTGTGGAGTAAGTGTAAAACAGGAAACAACAAGTAGGATATAATCGTGTTTGAATGTTCTAGAACAACATTTTGTTCTCAGCACTCTTATAAACACAAAAAAGTATCATTGAGATAACTAGGAATGAGCGTCTAATTTAGCACCTGGCGATTATGAAGCATGAGCGCTTACGATCATTTAATAACAGTCATTTCTGATACATCGATTTGTCAAAACAAATGAACTGTACCAAGGTACTGGAAGAATCATACATTTTTTTTTTCATTTCGCAGTCAATGTTCTGTAAAAAAAAAATACAAAGAAAACTTCAACTTCACGTGTTGTATGTACTCACCTGAGGCATTGTTGTTAATCACGTTGAAGAAATTGCTTCGTGATAATCTGGTTCGTTTCAAAATCCAGAACATGATGTGACTAAAAAGTGTTCTAAAAAATCTCGGTTTTGATTCTTATCTCTTCGGTTATTCTACTCTTGGAGAAATGGTGTTGTTTGAACAAGGTCAAAGGTCAGGTCATCGAACGAACGACGGCAAAACAACGACCGATGTCTCACGCCACAACGCCATCTGTGAAAACCCAGGTCGAGCAGACAGCTGTACGTGGAATGGTACGAGTTCTAGTTTTGTCACGCTTGCGCATATCACTACACAATAGGCCCGAGCTTTCCCGCCAATTCATCTCCCCCATGCTTTCATTCGTTCGTTCGCTTGCGTTTCCCCCCGTACCTCATTCCTCTCGCACACTTTATCTCAGTTTTCGCTTTTCGCTAACTCTTACGCGCGAGTTGAGGCAGAAGAGAGTTAATACTCCAACTCTGCACCTGAGTTTGACTATCAGTGTATGCGTGAGTTATACTGCCTCTGACAACGGAACGGAAATGTTTGTATATACAAATCATATCTTTGTATATCCATCAATTTATATACGTGTAATTCTAGATGGAAGCTCACAGCAGAAGGTCGTGAATAATTGTGTTTGAATAAATATTATTTACAGAACATATATTTCAGAGACGAACTTCGTTATAAAAGATTTAATTAAAACCGTGCATATTTTTCAGAACCCTAATTTGGTTTGCTTTATTATCTGTTAGTAAACAAATTCATGGAATACCACTTCTGAAGTTCATTATTTTATTCACAAAATATTGAATGAATGTACATTTTTTTTATGCATGAAGCTTCAAAAACTCGAAATTAGCACAAGCTATGGTTGTCATCATAGTAGTTACTCCTCTTTCTCTAATAATAATAATAATAATAATAATAATAATAATAATAATAATAATAATAATAATAATAATAATAATTAGTGGAACTCAGTGGCTCAGTGGTAAAAAGTTAATCTCTGGTGTGAGGGATTTCTGGTACTATCTCGGGTCATGTGAGTTTATAGCGCACATCATCAGGTAATTTCGGCTCCTTTCACATTCTTATTTCACACTTTTTTTTTAAAAAAAATGTTTCACTTTGATTAATCTTATCTCTACTTTGGCACGTAAGAACATCATTGTAGAACTAAAACTAAAACATCTTATTTTCCCTTTCATTTGATTTCAAAATTCATATATATTATTCATTATAGTTTTCAGTGGTAAATAAAAACGAAAGTTAGTATGTTTGTAACTTAATAAATCTTCAAACACCCAACCGATCTCGATCAAATTTTCAACATAGATGAAGTTTGGGCCTGGGATGTTTTTTTTTTATAATTTATCTTTGACGGTGCAACTTAGGGGATGAGGAGGGGAAGATACTAAAAATGATTGAAAATGACCGATATTTGTGCTGAATCCACGTAGTTTGTGGAGTCGCTGAAATGAACAGTGGCACTTCTAATACCGTTTAAATCAAATTCAGACTCACAACTTGGTGGAGAAGGAGTGGGGATATATATATAAAAATGATCGAAAATGACCGATATCATAGAGCACTTCAGTAATAGTAAAAACGGACTGACTAACGGAACATATTACGAATTATTCCTTATTTTAACCCAGCGATGCGAGTAATTGACGCTAGTGAAATGATAAAAAGCTAAAATAATCTGTAGCTTCCTTGTGGCTAATTGCCTAGCGGTCGCGCCTATATTACATCCGATTCTCGATGCGATGTCATGTGGTTCGGATGTTACGTTAAAACTGTATGTTAGTGTCTCGCAGGGACGTTTAACGGTAAACAACCATCAACCAACAGGAAAAAAATCAGACCACATTCACAAATGATCACATGAAGGAATTAGTATCCCTGCACGTTATCATACTCTATCACCTTTCATATTTTTAGATTCAATGGATACAACTCATCACAAGATATTGCATTATATAACATTATTTGTATACTTATTTTATATCACTAGTACATTTAATGTTTGAATTTGTAACTTAACGTACTTTTAAACACTGAAGAGCAACATAAATATGACATCTTAATGGGATTCTACCTGAACATCAATTGTGACTGCGCTAACCATTGTATCACGAAGGAATCTTTTTGCAACTTTTGTGTGACTACAAAGTTGGTGATCTTGCTTTCGATGCAGAAGACCTGGATTCGACTCTTTCTGGAGTAAGCAGTAGGTTTAATTGTCATATAGACTAGATTAAGGTCAATAAAATCGAAACTCAACTCTTCAAGTGTTTCAATGTACTATTAAATATAAAAATGCTCTTAGGCCAGTTTGTCTAACTCATACCTTAGGAGTCATGTGTGGTCAGCATACGACTAACCTCACCGTTAGTGCTGGCTTTTTGATTGGAGAGTACTAGTTCTTTCTTTCAAGTAGCTCCCTAATTTTCCTCACGACGTTGGCTGAACGCCACAATGCCAACATTATCGGATGAGTACGAACGGTGACCTATCTTTTCTCTCAACGGACCCAGTACTACTTGACTTTGATAAATCCGACGAGAAGTGATATTCTATTAAGGCTACAGCATTGTCAGTTTAATACCCTTATTATAAAAACAAGACGTTTTAGTTTGTTAGTCACGCTCCTAATAATTCACAATCAGACTAGTTGTTGTTGCTAGCTCTGCTGCCTTATAACTAGCGCCAACGGATGTCACTAATATACAGGCAATTCGCAGACAAACCGAATGCTTCTGGGGAACAACTAGTAGCTATAACGATTTAGAATAAGTATACTCATAATTACGTGGCAATAACGTTTTATATTTCTCATATGATTACGAAGTTACAGTGATTGAATGAGCTAGTGCCTTTGTAACCTCTATGGTGTTGATCTAATAGAGTTTAGTTCTATTTTTACCTTCCAAACGTTTCATCTTCATCTTTCTAACAATAACGGTAATTTGAATGTGTTAAGAGAGCATGACATTTCCAAAATGAAAACAGAAACAACATTTTAAAAAATAAATAAATAAATAAATGTTCGTGTGATAGTCAAGTTTGAATTAAACTTAGTGAATAAATAGAGTTAGATTTTGAGAGCTTTGGATAAGAAAGGTTTAAATGATTATCCAGTATAATAACGCTTGAAAAGAGTGAGAGAAATATTGGTGAAACTCTATCATGTAGAAGAGCAAATAGAGTATCGAATAAAGTATCGAATTTCTGTCAGTGTTGAATACTTTTGAAGATTAAACGAAATATAGAATCAAGGCGAAAAAAATGTTTCAAGGGAACTTAATTTCTCCTTAAGTTAGTTGTACAATGTTATTAATTAACAATTAAAAAACTTACTATATATATATGAGAAAAAAACATACTATCTAGAAACCCTAATCAGGCACGTAGCCAGGATTTCGTAATAGGGGGGGTCCGAGACATGAAATACTGTGGTTGTCACACCAGAGTTCGATTATTTAAACTATTTTATTGGTAACATACATTGGTTCGTTTAGTCTGGATTTCGTAATGGAAGGGGGGGGGGGGGTATGGTGACATGAAATATTGTGGTTATCACACCAGGGCACAGTGGTCCAGAAACCCTCAAAACCTGGCCAAAATTACCTTTTCGTGCGAAAAGTTGAAATCTTGTGATTTTCGTTGCAGAAATGTTATGTTATGCTAAAAATAAGACAAAATGATGGAAGAACATGTTTAATAATGTATTTGCACATATTTGTACAACAAGAATAATATTTTTCCACATGAAATACAGCGTAACATGTTATTAACAACAGCTTATGATTTTTACACATAAAGGCTATTCTGATTCATCCTCAGATGACAGCTGTTAATGAATGCAAAACAAGAAGACACAATGTTTTACTAACAATTTTGATAATATATTTGCACAATGAGAATAATATTTTCGCACGTGAAATAAAGAATAACTTAACAGTTTATGATTTTTACACAATAAGCCTATTCTGATTCATCCTCAGATGACAGCTGCTCTGGAGCCTTCATCTCTTTCAAAAGGTTCAGTACGGCTGAAGTTCTTTTCTTGTGCTTCTGTGCCATGGGATTCTGAAGCGTGGATATCTTTGAGTTGCTTGTTACGAGGACCCGCTACAACACATCCTTCATTGTTACTTTGCGTGAGCACTTTCGGGAATGATGCTCCCGATAATGTTTAATATGCTTATGTCGGGCTTCTTGGGCCTCCTCCGTCATCTGCGCAATGGGTAATAGGTCGTGCGAGATTATTGAGGACCCATGAGCGAGAATTTTGTGAATGGAGGCGGGCATGTAGAACCACGAATAATGCTTGATGTAAAGATCCCTGATATCGTTTACCCAAGCTTCAACTTTGTTTGGATCGATAGCCAGTCCACAAGACTATGATTGCAGCAAGACGCCACACTGCTCAACAAGCTTTTCATTCAGACCTGTTATTGCTGCAACTTGTTGACAGTTTCCAAAAAATCGTCTGGCTCTATTGCCGTCGTTGGAAGTATCACTGCCGTCTTGTCTCGGTTCGTCAATATTGAGGCCTAAGTCAGCTTTCATGGCCTCTTGGATCTCTTTTTTCTTCATCGTGGTCGGTTGGTCGCCTTTCCGCACCTGCTATTTCTTAATTCCAAACGGTAGGGCACATGCAGCAACCACTCCATAAATCTAATCCAGGCATGTAGCGTGGACAATCCGAATCGGAAAGTTTCCGGTTTTTCAGTTCTGGATCCCTTCTGGAAGGTATTCATTTCTTTTGGATTGGCCCCACATAAGTAGTAAGTTTGTGCCGATCTTGTTTGTGTCACGGCGTTACATATTTCGCCATCCACCATTGTGAACTGCAGATTGTGTGTAACCTCGAATTCAGTTGTTTCCATACTGCGATCTCCTAACAGTTGAATACTGATGCAACCTGGAGTCAGGCACCTAATTTGCTCTTCCATTAGGATAGCTTCTTGCCTTGCAAGTTCTTCAGTTTCTTTCCTGAATTGTAACTTTATCGGCCGACAATATCTTGTCGATGAGGGACGTTGATTTTCCCACACTACAACTCTAACCCCTTTTTCCTCATAATAAAGTTGCAGAGGCACAACTGACGTGAAAAAATTGTCGCTGTCTTGAAAGCCCACCTCCAGAGGTGTCTGTTTCTATTGGGCTTGACCGGAGATTCAGTTACATCCAGACTTGGTAATCAGCTGCAGAGATTTCTGATACTTTTCTGGGATGGTTTCGAGCACAGGTTCCTGTATTTGCAGAATTCTTGCAGTTGTATGGTCGAGGAGAGATTGTAGAGCTACTTCAGCTACAGATTCTGTGACGTTAATGACTTCAGGATAGCAGTCTTTCTTTGCGTCCAGAACATGGTTGTGAGTAAAATATATATTGTGATCCAAGTCCTTTGCCCCGTTTCTTAGCAGCTGGTACTGGTTACGTGTCAGACCTTCGAGTATCAGTGCTGAAGCCTCCTCTGGGTTGTAAAATTTGGGATTCTGTTTTTGGGTATGTGCCCATGACTTTCGAACCTTGCCAGCCCTGGTAGGCGATTCTTCCATTTCCTGAAGAAATTTCGTTTTTTCCAATTCTCTCTCCTCTCTATATTTAATTTGAGTAGCATAAGCAAGAGTAGTACCGCTGAATGAGGGGCGCAATGTTTCTGTTTCTCTCCTCTTCGAGCGCTCGCTGCTCACAGAGAAAGCCACCTCTGGTCGTCCAGGTCCAGCTACACCTGCTGAAGTCGATGGCCCCCAGTCGTCTTGAATGACAGGTTCAGTCATCACTAACAATTCATCGTTTAGCCAATCCACATTCTCCTCTTCCAATTTTTGGTAATTACTATTGCACTTGTCAAGCCTGTGAAACAATTTCGAGCAAAACACATGCACACTCTGCTTGGCTTCCTTTGACAATTCAGCAGATGATTTATCTTTGAGGCACGTGAAGCTGTGCTCCTTTTTCACAGCTCTGTCTCCTTTTGCCCTCCGAAGGACCTCCAATAGCTGTTTTGTTGATGTTTGATAGGACATGGGTGAAAAATAGAAGAAAAAAAAATACAGTACAAAATAATTTTGCACTTTGTACAATGAGTCTTATCTACAACAAAAATATTTCACAGACGAGCAAAAATGAGCAAGTTTGGTTTACGGTTTCTGAAAGAGGAAGTGCTGAACTACTTCCAGAGTGCGATACCAAAGTGGAAGTACGTGGAAGTCAAAAGATAAGTCTACGAGAACAAAAAAATACACATAACATTTCTTGCTCCAGTTTACTTGCATTTCATCCCCTGTAAATCGATAAATTTAATAGCTACACACTAATCTAAACTCATCATCATAAATAATAATCTTTATAGATGTGACAAAAGTATTTCATTCTTACCTGGCTACCGGAAGACTAGGTAGAAAACATTCTCACACTTTGTTGGCGCTAACTTAGAAATCTTCAGTAATTAATGCACAAGGTCAACCTCTCACTTCGAAAGTCAATTTCTGACTAAGGGGTGACAATTTATTTAAGACCCAGGTAGGTTTGAATACCCCAGGTCATTGACTTTCAAACACATTTGGTTGTTTGTTATTTTTAAGGAGTTGGTTTTTGGCCAGGTTTTGGGGGTTTCTGGACCACTGTGCAGGGGCTTGATCAATCTAAACTATTTTACTAGCAACACATATTGGTTTGTTAGGACAAGAAAATGAGAAGAAATCTCGAATAAAAGAATATTAAAAAGATTTTAAAAGATTTTACAATATCTACACCTCTTCTTCTGTTCATTCAAATATAACAATTTTCCTTTCATTAAGACCTCAACTAGTATTTAAAAAAAAAAAAAAAAAGTACGTATCCAATAATGTAAAATATTTTATAATATCTGCGTTTCTTTCTCTGTTGAATCAAATCTTAACAGAACTTGCTTTCTACATAACTTTTTGTTTCTATTATTCCGTCAACTATGGTCTGTTCCAAATGACAAGTTGAAGGAGCAGTTGAAAACCGTTTCTGAAATAAGATGTTTGGTCTACAAAGAAGTGATGATGAAAAATTATTTTTATTTTTCGCTTTTTATTTTTAACACTGATTCTTCCTATTTCTCGTTTCTTTTTGTTTCATCCTTCATTATTTTTTTAAATTTCTGGTCTTGAAGGGGGGGGGTCCGGACCCCCCGGACCCACCCCTTGGCTACGTGCCTGCCCTAATGCAGACTCAGATAGAAAAAAAATACATAATTTCATATTATGATTGTATGATTGTCTTGAACAGCAATGTGTGTCTGCTTTTAAATCTCAAAGGGATGATTTTGTCTTATTTTCCATTAAGCATAAAGAATCACTTACTGAAGTTGGCCAACTCACTGATACATATGCCGTATAATTTCATTGAGTTATATTCGGTAACAAATAAACGAGTTGATGTATAAATTGTTACTTAACACCTGTGTGATAGGCAACACTCATAACAGCAATGCTCTTTGGGTTTTCTACTGGCAAAGGCGTTCTATGCAGTTTTATGTATTAAGTTACCATTTATTTTCAAAAAAAAAAAATCCAATAAAATTTTCTTAAACTATGTTCATGCCAAGTATTTGAAAAAAAAAAAAAGATTGATTCAAGTCATATAGCATATAACTGTATATATTAGATCGAGTGGCCATACACAAAGGTTATGTAGTGTTATAATGTAACTGTGTATGATTCCTTTACACTATAACTTCAGACCGTGGAGTTATTTTGCAAGAACTTAATCACGCACATATAATTTCAAACATTTTGTGCAATGAATTTAATACTTAATTCATAGATACGTATTGACATAAAGTATGTCCTTAGAATCTAAGAAGAGTAAGATGAAGTTGGGAAATATTTTTGAACATGTATTGAATATAAATTAGGTTCGGTTAACGGTACATTTAAGAAGATTTAAAACATTTTAATTAACTTATATGAATAATATTAGTAATATGAAATTTTAAGGAATAGGAAAACCTTATCCGATCTGTGCAACCCACAAAGATGGCTCAAATCTACAAACAGCCAACAATTCAAAGCAAATAGTTTTGTCTTTATTTCAGATAATTCCACTTGGACTCTACATTAAAAAATGGTAGTACCTTCGACAATTGCTACCTTGAAATAAGAACATATTAGAGGCGGCTACCGTTCATGTTACTTGCTCGTGTGGTGTGAGATTTGAACCCACCGAGAGTACTTACCTCAGACAATAGCGTGAGTAGTGGTTATGTATTCCATTTCAAGCAGTACATTCGGCCTCATATAGCTCAATCGCACTGCACTGGATTAATCAGCCGCTGTTTCTGGAAGTAAAGCATTATCTATATACCTAGATATATTGTTAAAGAACATAAAAGATGTCACACGATGACGAAAACGTATTCACTTTTATGATTGAAGCGATTATATGAAAGATTATAAAATTCCCCATGACATTTATCTCTTTGTGTCTATATATGCATATTTGTGTCTGGCCTACAATATCTTTTGTAAATAGCTCACGAGTTTCGTGGTGTGTGATAAGTATAGGATTTTTAATAATCTCAATTTCTTCTGGTTAATACTGTTCAAGGATCAGAGAACGATGGTTGCATTTCTTTCTCAGTTTAGGCAATGAAAGGGAACATGGTAGCTCAGTTGCAGAGCGGTCTGGTGTGAAGGATCCCTGATTCGATCCCAAGTTATGTGAGTTTACAGTGGACAAGGCCGTTTCTTCTGACTTCCAATTTCCTTCCATCTTCTGACTCCAACAATTATTTCATTGTCATTCAATTTCATTAATGATCCATATCCTTTACCCTAAAGTGCATAATTGTGGGATTACCAATTTTAAAAAAAACAATCCTTTGTAAATTATGTTCTAGGGAAAAGTTATCGACAAATTCCTATTTCGATGAACCATACAAATTGTTTCGTTCAGTAATTAACAATTTGGTTTCTTGCTGCGGAGTTGAATTTGGATAAGAATAAAAGAGCAAATTTATCATCAAATTAAGACTCATTTTCCGCTGTTTCTTCTTTGAAGTGCAACACTAGTATTTGAAATATCCATGATGTGTATAAAGCCCTCTGACAGTTGAATGCGTAATGGATTCCAAGCAGAGTTATGCCAAGAAAAAATCACGTATAAAGATTAAGGGGTGATTTGAAAATTTTTCAATTAATAACTTTGAGACTCAGTGTTTTAAGAACATTAAGCAATCATCTGATAATAAGATGGCCGCGATGGTGTTCTTGACTGCTTGAATTTAAAATTATGTGACTTAATTTGAAAAGGGTTCTATTTACATAATGAAAACTCAAGACAACAGAAGTATTACAATTTACTTCAAAACTACAAATAAGAAATCAATCATAAGGTTAAGTGTAGTGCTCTATTTTTATACTACATTCAATAGACTTATTTGTGTTTATGATGGACACTGTCACTTGAAGTCCGTACGTGAAAATGTTGAAAACATTTATATTTCCTAAATTAAACAGATGAAATATACACAAAGCTATTTACTTCGAATAAGAGTTGAGATATCATGGAAATCTGACGTTGCTCATTTGAACATCTTCATTAACATTTATGAAGTTTAAGAAATGTTTTACGAGTTATTTTATGTCGATTCGACTTTCTGTTAGGTATAAACTTTTAAATCTGACAGAACTTTAAAAATTCTGAATTAGCAAATAGTTGGATTGTTGTGCATTTATCTATCGTCCTAACCATGCTAATGTTAAATTAAAATAATTTATATTTATATTTATTAAATTAAGTAAACTAGAGGCCACATTAATGTGCTTTCAGGATAAATATAATTGCATTTTTAACAGGAAAAATCTTCAGCCGGAAAGAAACTGCATGCCATGTGTCATCGATTCATCGACATAGAATACATATTTATAGAAGTCTTCGTGAAACAGACAGACTTCTAACAAACAACCATAAATTCATTTTTGTCCTAACTGTCAAACGACAGAGCCTCACATTGCTTGCTTTAACAGTATATAAACACACGTCATTATTTATATTTCTAGTTCGCTGTGTTTTGAAATAATGTATTGAACCACGAGCATGAGCACAATTAATGTAAATGAATGTGGTTTCATTAATATTCGGTTGGTTTTGTCGAATCTTTTTATGCTATAAATACATTTTGTATAAAGAATCATACTACCGGGTTGATTATTTAAACAGAAGCAAAATACGAATAAAGTAATTCCATGAAGGAACTAATTAGTTAATTTGTAATCTCTTAAATCTAGTTCAACTTGTTCTAAGGAGGAGAGAACAAGAGAAAACTAGTTATCTCTGGATAGTTACTGGGATTGTTGATCTGGAAAAACCCACACAAACTCTTTCCATCGTAGGTGCATTAGTTGTATGTTTAATTAGAAAGTTAGCTAAGAATCAATATACCAGCCTACTGTTCTAGTTAAATGTCTTTCAAATAAAATTACTTGTGAAATGTCTTTTTCTTTCATGTGTGAAAACAGAAAGATTTAGTGTCTTATTCTCTCGGTGGTCGAAATCAAATTTTATTTATTTTTCAGTATAATTGTCCTGAATATTAATGCACCTAATGCAATAAACTAAAATATTTTTTTTCATTAATGCAAACGGCTCAATTGGTTCAGGCGCTTCAGCTCTATATTTGACTATTGTGATGTACTATATAACAACGTATCCACTACCCTTTCAGCTAACTTGGAATTAATGTACAACACATGCATTCGACTTTAATCTCCGTCGCTACGACCATATTACCCCGGATTTAAATGGGCTTGGCTGGCTACCGCTCCACATTCGAAAGAAATATAACATTTTTGTAAAGAGTTCAGCATCGTTTCAAAGAAGGTTCCTCCATATTTAAACAATAATTATCAATTCGTTGCCCGTCACGGCCAAATCACTAGAGGAGGTAATACTGTGCTACTTTCTAAACATCATACAGAGACATATGACAAATCATACTGCTATCTTGCCTACTACTATCCGTCTCTGGAACAGTTTACACTCCCCCCAGTGTGAGAAACTTAAAATCAAAATCAAAATTTGCCCTAGAAACGAAAAACTTGTTTAAGCGGAACCGGTTCACTTAACATACCCATCCTGAAATAAACATAGCATAAAAAATTTTGTAAAGATTCTTTATAACTATCATATTCGTATAGTTTTGTATTAGTTATTCTTATATTGTGTTCTTAGTAAACGTGTGTGTGTGTGAGTGCGTACGTGTGTGTTTTGTGTTTATGTATATGCGTTGTGTCATGTGAATCAATCTACTGTATTTTTTATTTGTACAGTTCGAAGCATAGAAAATATTACAAAAAGTTTAAGTCCAACTTAGAAACAAACTCTTGCGCCGTGTGCTTATGCATTCCGAAATACACTCCTCATCGACTAGTTACTTCCGGTATTCAACCCAACTCACCAACCTCCTTCACTTTTCCTTGTCTAAAGCGGTGTGTGACGTAATGTACTCTTTCCTTTCAGATGGAGAAAACAGGAACCAGTTTACATGGTTTATCCCCCTAAAACAGTCTCTTTCATTCGTTTGTTCTGAAATGCCTTTCTAGAGCCTGAATAAAACAAAACGTCACAAAATGTTCCCATAGCTTCATAAACACCCTTATTTGCATTATTTCCTTTATTCAAAGGCTGCATATCACATCAACCTAGCAAGATGTTTCTTGTGAATTCCATGGAAACTGTTAATCATGGCAGTAGGACTTTTGCTTCCCAAAGTCTGTAATGCGGGCACAGAGCTCTAAATACTACTCACACAAATGCGTGTTATTCATTTCTTGTCAACAATTGCAAGCAAATGTTCCAGTTGGCGACATTTAGGCAGGACGGAAGGGTGTAATTGCTCCCTCTCTTGAGCTTGAGAAATACATATTGTTTGATCAAATGTGTAGTAATATAATAAAAAAAAAATTGATCCCAGCTCGCGCTAAGTAAACTTTGTGGTGGACAGAAACCGTGAGCATGGATTCTACCGTTTCCTTCCACTTTTCATTCCACCATTTTATTCATTGCTTATCGTCACCGTCTCATTTATCCACCCCGCATGATCGTTGGACTTAAAGATTTCATTTCATTTTTTTACTAATAAAAACATGAACTATTATGTCGTGGAGAACTTCCGCCTCCCCCGCGGACCCAGGCAAAATCTAAAATGACACTGTTTTTAACAAAAATGTATATAGTTACGATAGCACATTGCTGCAGCGCTTACATTTGGTTTCAAGAGTCAGAAGTTTGATCCCAAGCCATAACAGTCTATGGACGACATGAAGAGAGAGAGAGAGAGATATTCAAATATGGAGACTGAAAGGAATGATTTACATATACAAGTTTAGAATTGGAGAAAAAAATTATCGTTCAGCATCCGTATTATGATGAAAATTGTGACATTGTAAAATAGAAGAGGAAGGGTTCCGAACTGCAAGGATCACATTAGGCAGTTATTGAATTAAGATGGAAAATTCTTTTTAAAGCATCAGATGATTATGAAGGAAGAGAAAGATCTTCAGATCTGATGGATTAAGCATTTAAAAAAATCTTTAGCTTCGGAGCCGGGTTTCGAACAACGACTCTTTTAGTTATCGATCCATGACTTAATCCACTGAGCCACTGAGAACTCTACGTAGCCTTTCACATACTTTTCCCTTACTTCTTAGAATAGGATATTCCAAACGTTGACTCGGAGGATGCGCCGTTCAGATGGGACGCAGACCTCTTGTAGCTTAATTATAGGGTGTATAATGAACTTCCCCTTGTTCAGAAACACTTTTTAAGTCAGTAAAATTTATTCTTATTGTGTTCATTAAGTTATATTTGATAGAACTATATGATAAAATATTGCCAAATACTTTGCGTCGTTGTCTGTTTCATGAATGTTTAATGTAAGGGAATCCTACTTGGTTGGTCTTAGGTTCGAATCCCAACCATTCTTATTGAATTTTTCTTCTAGCCACGCTCATACTGTACAATCGAGAAATTCAATTTTGAAGTAAATGTGGTCACAGATAGTTTAAGGCGAACTTACATTCAAGTATGATATTTATTATTACATTCTTTTCTTTAACGTACGATGTTTCAATGTTGATATTACATCCTACTACATTTATGTAATTTATTTCTCTACGTTATAGGGGAAAATACCCAAATTTCGTCCCCCATTTGTTTTTTTACTCCTGTTAGAACAATAATAAGTTTAGACACACAGAAATAACGTACCATTGTAGTTTGGACACTTAGCTAAGACATGTCGTATTGGATTTTTAAAAGATAACAAATTAAATAAAAGAACTGCTGGAAAATATAAAAAAGTACGAATTTTTTATTTTCAAAAAAGTGTTCCTAACTTCATACACCAGTATTTTGAGAGAAGAGAGTGTGTGAGTTTCATTTCTAAATGTAGAAATGGCTTTATTTATAAGGGTACTACATAAAATGCCAATACATAAGAAATACTCGGAAAATAAAATATAATGCTTATAAAAATGAAAATTAAGCCTAGGGGTTTCTTTGAAAATAATGTTCACTTTATAATACCTTGCCGCATGCAACGTCGCTTACAACGACAACAAAAAAAGACAACAACAACAACAAACTTAAGAAATTCTCGGAAGATGAAATATGACGCTTATAAACATTGCAATTAGGTCCACTAGTTTCTTTGAAAATTATGTGCACTTCGTAATAGTCTACTATTTGCAACGTCACACACACACAAAAAGACTACATAAGAAATACTCAGAGAACGAAATATTATGCTTCATTAAAATACATTGACGTTTCTTTTTAATAATTAAAACTAGGCATACATCACACATAAATGATCTACTAGGAGGGGAAGAACACAATTCTTGACACCATCTAAAGCACCTTGTACACAGTATCCACTTTGCCCGTTTCTTGCCTGCGAAGGACTTCCTATAAATGTTACCGTTAACATCCTCCCCCTTGCTGTCTTCATTGTCAGTCGATAAATGTGGGATATCTTCGTCTTTTTCCTCTTCCTCACTTGCTGACGGTCAATTAGTCATATTCTCGGCTTCTTGTTCTTCACAGAAACAGTATTTGCTCGTTTCTTAGGTCTGGATGATCCCTACTGAGACTCAATCAAAACTTAGAGGTGCTTGGTTCAGTAGACCTAAATATTTTACGCTACTTTCTGCAGAATTTCCCAGAAGGGCTTCTTTTCCTGTCCCTTTCTAAAGGTTTATTTATATCAGTAGATACACAGTTAGAAATATTTTTCTTCTCATCTGCCTTCCGACTTTTTCATGTGAGGAGATTCTGCGACAAGGGCATCTGAAATTAGGTGAGAAACGAATTATCAGACTGCGTTTACATCTAATCCGAGACGAGAGAAAAAAAATGTTCCAAATTTCGTCCCGGGGTTGAACATTGAGTACACCTGAGGGGACGAAATTAGGAAATTACCTATTCTCCAATATGACGACGAGTGCGCATAGTACTTGTGCTTCAAACAATTACAACTTTCCAATCTTAAAATAGACATTATAAACTATTTGTAGACGGAAAATTGTATTGCGTTTACTTACCTTTGGTGCTAAGAGTGTTGTCACAACCAGTAAAACAAAACGTTCTTGCTTCTGATAATTATTAAACAACAAAATAATCAATACAAAACAAAACGATTTTACGCACCGATACGTCCAGCTCACAATTTCCTCCTTTAGGGAAGTTTCAGTTAGGTGTCACCAGGTTGGAGGACTTATCAATCTAGATAAACCAGGAGACGAAATTAGGCGCAGGGACGAAATACGGTACCTATCCCCTATCATGCTGAGTGTTTGTACAACGACGACAGTCGGACGGTAATTAAAAAAATCCAATTTTTACTGTAATATATGTAACTTACAAATTTATGCAAATTTATAACTTAGAAACGGCTATGTTCACGTCGTGGCTTGTCAGATGAGAATTTAGTGAATGGTATTCCTTCCCTGGTAGTCCTAGGTTGGAATTTTGTCAATTCTTGTTTCTTTTTTTCTTTTAGTTACACTTGGCTTATGCATTCAGATCTTCAAGCTTGAATCAAATATAGTATCATCCAGTGAACTAATTGTGCCTGACCTTATTTTCAAATATGATACGTTAATACATGCTTTTCATTAGCTTACAATATACAGCTTTGAGAATAATATTACATGCAACTTTGTACCTACATTTAATTCACTAGCTGTTATTGTATATGCTTCAAGCTTGAAGATCTGAATGCATAAACAAAGAGTAGCTAAAAGAAAAAGTAACAATAATGGATGAGATTTTAACTCAGGAACACGAGCGTTGAAATCCCGTTCACTAATCCATCATCTAATAAGCCATGACGTAAACATAACTATTTGTAAGTTATAAATACTCATCCAAACGACACCATTATGAGAATGTGCAATAACATTTTTGCTCTTTTTCTCTTTGAAAACGTAACATATTTAAGACAATTTGATTCATTGATTCATTTTTCATTAGAACTTCGAAAAAAGATGATTTGTGTTTGAGTATATTGTCTTCTTTATCATACATTTCTACCCAATACAACTCCATTCACACAACAGTACAATGCTCTTACTGCCTTAGAAAATGTTCCTAAAAAGGAAAACTGCATCATACATCCTGAACGGTGGCGTAACTAACTGGAGCGCGGTGTTGGAGGCTCACAGCAGAAGGGGGCCCATTTAAGTTTCGAAATTCCTCTTTGTAGGTTTTATATAATTTCACACTTTTTCCTCAATGTCTAAAATGGACACTACTTCAGTCTTAGAAGAAAAGAAAGTTGTAAAGGAACTGTAGACTGTAAAATCTACTCAAAACATTTATCACCTCTTTGCTGCAACAACTTTAACGGACAGTAATAAAGGAAAAGATTGCGTGAAATTTCAACTTAGAATGAATTAGCTAAAGTTCTATTCCTAGATAACTGTCATTGCTAGTAGTGTTCCGTATTTGTATCGACCTCTACTCATTTATAACTGTATCTCACATTTCCTGTGACGAGAACAGCACCTAATCAAGCATTCAGTGAACTAAACACCATTAAAACCTACATTCATAGCACAATGGTGCAGATGACGTTGAGCTCTTTGGCAATCTTCAGCATGGAAAACGAAAAACAAAGCCACCACATTGGTATTGAAAAAGTAGTCAACGAAAAATGGGGCCATTCCGATGTAGTATATGTCCAAGGTCGGACCAATTGGCATGAGGGTCAGAGGGAAGAACCAATGAAGATTTCCGAACAGTTCCTTTGGCATGAGTTTCAATAAACTGGAAGTGAATGCACAGATACTACATCTGGACCTATCAGAGATGATTTCTGAGGAATTGTTGTTGCATTATTCCCTGATCACTAGCTAAAATAATCACTGCTTTGCAGGGGCATAGGCAGAAATTTATTTCAGGAATAGAAAGCTTTTTGTGGGGTCCAAGCTCAATATACATGCACATACTGTACTAAAATGTCTATACTACCATAATCTAAATAGGTCCATAATGTCTATAAGTAAAATTTTACATTATGTGTATGTCCCTGCTGCTCTGAATCGTCATATGCTTCTCTTCAAACGTATAAGACATACCATGTATATAAGAAATGTGGAACATAATAAAATGTAAATAGAAAATATATGTAATTATAACTAATAGGTAGAAAATAATTACAAACTAAAGTTGAAGGACAAGTTTTTTAAACAATCACACTTGAAACGAAAAATATATTTATAAAGCTATTTTCCACTTATGCAGGGCTAAAAACAAGTGAGGAGCGCTCATCTGAAGTACCACTATTTAACCTTTCAAATATCTTTCCCTCCTAGGGATGGTTTCAGTGTCTTACACCCCACAATAAATTGTTCAGATGGTAATTTACACATATACAAAAATTGTTTTAATTTCCACTACGAGTCAATGTTGCATCCTACGGTTTACTGTACTTTTTTTCTGAGTTAAACTTCCTAAATGTACATATATTATAGTAACAACGGATTTTTCTTATTACCACCCGACTGTCGTCGTTGTGCAAACATTCAGCATGATATGACGTAGGGAAACGAATTACATAAAGGTAGTAGGATGTAATATCAACATTGAAACATCGTAAGTTAAAGAAAAGCATGTAATAAGAAATATCACATTTGAATATAATTTCGTCTTAAACTAGCTTTAACTACATTTATTCAAAATTAAGTTTCTCGATTGCACAGTATAAGAGTGGCTAAAAGAAAAATTCAATAAGAATGCTCGGGATTCGAACCTAAGACTATCCAAGTAGGAATCCCTTACATTAAACATTCATGTAACAGACAACGACGCAAAGTATTTGGCACTATTTTATCATGTAGTTCTATCAAATATAACTTAATGAACACAATAAGAATAAATTTTACTGACTTAAAAAGTGTTCTTGAACAAGGGGAAGTTCATTATACTCCCTATAACTAAGCTACAGGAGGTCTGCGTTCCATCTGAACGGTGCATTCACCGAGTCAACGTTTGGAATATCTCATTGTAGTAGGTAAGGGAAAAGTATGTGACAGGTTACGTAGAGTTCTCCGTGGCTCAGTGGATAAAGTCATGGATCGATAACTTAAAGATTCGTTGTTCGAAATCCGACTCAGAAGCTAAAGATTTTTTTAAATGCTTAATTCATCAGATCCGAAGATCTTTCTCTTCCTTCTTAATCATCTGATGCTCTAAAAAGAATTCTCCATCTTAATTCAACAACTGCCTAATGTGATCCTCGCAGTTCGGAACCCTTCCTTCTTCTATTTCATAATGTCACAATTTTCATCATAATTCGGATGCTGTCCGATCATTTTTTTTCTGCAATTCTAAACTTGTGTATGTAAATAATTCCTTTCTGTCTCCATATTTGAATCTCTCTCTCTCCATGTCGTCCATGAACTGTTATGGCTTGGGATCAAACCTTCGACCCTTGATACCAAGTGTAAGTGCTCTAGCAATGTGCTATCGTAACTATATAGTTTTTTTTGTTAATGGCAGTGTGATTTTAGATTTTGCCCGGGTCCGGGGAGGCGGAAGTTCTCCACCAACATAATAGTTTCATGTTTTTATTAGTAAAAAATGAAATGAAATCTTTAAGTTTTCCGTCCCACGATTATGCGAGTTAGGGTAAAGAATACGGTGACGATAAGCAATGAAGGAAATGGTGGAATGAAAAAGTGGGAGGAATCGAGAGAACCCACCTCACGGTGTTTGTCTACCACAAAGTTTACATTGGAATCGAACTTTTTATTATTATATTAATGTACATTTGATAAAACAATATGTATTTCTCAAGCTCGGAGAAGATAGTAATTACACCCTTCTGTCCTGCACAAATACCGCCAACTGGAACATTTGCTTGCATTTACTGACAAGAAATGAATAACACTCCTTTCTGTGAGTAGTTTTTAGAGCTCTGCGCTTGCATTACAAACTTTGGGAAGGAAAAACCCTAATGCCATGATTAACAATTTTCATAGAATTCACAAGGAAAATCTTGCTAGGTTGATGTGATATACAGCCTTTGAATAAGGGAAAGAATGCAAATAAGAATGTTTTTTAGGCTCTAGAAAGGCATTTCAGAACAAACGAATGAAAGAGATGGTTTTAGAGCGATGAACCTTGTAAACTGGTTCCTGTTTTCTCCGTCTGAAAGGAAAGAGTACATTACGTCACACACCGTTTTAGACAAGGAGAGGTGGAGGAGGGGTGAGTTAGGTTGAATACCAGAAGTAAGTAGTCGATGAGAAGTGTATTTTGGAATACATAAGCACACGGCGCAAGAGTTTGCTCCTAACTTGGATTTACTTTTTGTAATATTTTCTATGCTTCGAACTGTACCAAAAATTTTTGAATTTTTTGTTAGTAGTTAGGTGCAAGAGAGCCTTGTGGCCCTAACCTCACTACTGTAGGAAAAAGGAAGTAAATAAATAAATATTCACAAGTCTTTCTATTCCAGTTAAATAAAAATACAAAGAATTTATTTTGGTTGCCTTGCCAATCTTCCAAAACAGACGTAAGTTCCTCATTATTGTCAAATTTGACTCTTCAAAGCCGTAAATTTGCATTTGGAAATTAATTGGAATCCAGATGTGATATCTGGTGAAAGAGAAGAAGAAGGAAGCTGTTTGAACCTACGATCGTGAATTGCATATTTTCAGACTTCATAATAAGGAAATTATAAATTGGGATATTAGTATGGAACAACAGCAGAGGACCTTGTGCAATTGAGTGGCTCGAGGAATTTAATGGTATGTCAAATTTTCTAAGCTTGAAGTAAACTGGAAAACAAGGTTGACAATTCCCATGTTCCCCCGAGATGTTCGATTTTCGGTGTCTCTTGTAGATGTATCCACTGAAGCACCATAGTATGTGGACATAATGACTACCTGTATTACAAAAGCCTCTAAGTCTTTGAAGTAATCTTTATTCATGTTACATTTTCTTGTTCCTTAACTATTGGATGTGAAAGGCCTTATTACGGTACAAATTAATATTCTGGTATGGATTTTCTGTAGCTTATTGTTCTCCGGGGGTGAGGAAGTCGATAATGAGAACGGAAGTTCATTTTACTTTTTTTTTGTGATACGTCAATGTTAGTCTTGTATAAAAACAAAATATATCCCTTAATATATGAGATAAAACATTATAAATAGACAGTGTACCATTAGATAAGTACATTATGCTCGTTGGTTTTGATGATGCTGTCTTCCAGTAACCGATCGTGACCTGCAAAATCTGCGGTTGTAATATCAAAGACATATGCGCACATGCAGGTGTGCTTTCTGTTCTTGAGTGTTACTTTGACAGTTAGGAAATATGGAGAGGAGAATATCTTCTTTATTTTTACATTTATTGACTCAAGACAACATGACCTATTATCGCAGTAATGTTCAGTTATTATTTACTTTCAATCGAAATGAGTAATTACTGTTCAATGTACAAAATTTCTACTTCAATCTTCTTAACATTAGTTAAACAAAAATGGAGTATTACTTAAAGTACCATTGAAATTATATATACATTCTATCTAATGTATAGAATTTTAAACAATCTAAAAATACAACATTTTCTAGGTACAATCTGTACAATAATATAAGACAACGATTTATGATATGTAAATTATTCATTGTAGCTTTGGAATATTCAAGATTACTAATAAAACTCCAACTGACCAAAGTAGTATATATATATAATCCTAAAATATATATACTGCTTTGGTCAGTTGGAGTTTTATTAGTAACAATTCATGATACTTAACTTTTTATAGGAGAACTTTAGACATATATTTTAAAGAACAATCATTGTCCTTGTAAAAATAATGCGAATACGATTGTTCAAGTGTATGTGGCACCAACAGACAAATGCAAAGCGATTTTGCATTTTGTCAATCATTCATTCTCTTCCTTCTTTCTACAACTTCTTCAATTACCTACAAGGGATAAAATCTTGAATCTTGCGCTGCAAAGTAAAGAAATCCGTGCTTATTACAGGGATGGACTTGCCAATGTTTGCAAATGACCATTATGCCAACTATTTACGAAAAGAAAGAAGCGATGCACGTAAAATTTGTTTTCTTTGTTTTAACGTTGTCATTTATTTAATGTTATTGAATGCATAGTTGCAGTGCTCTTCCAACTAGAAAAGTAAACCTTTGTCTTTCGTTCGATTTTTATATAAATGTGAAATACACCAATATTGTCTTGCAAAAGACAAAGCTTTATTTTTACTTAAAAATCTATTCTACGAGTCCAGAAACATTTTCAGAAGTAAAAAAATGAACAGTTGTACAACCATGCAACCTACCCCAGTAGCCACATTTTCTACCTACGGGGGAGTAGCGAACCTTAATATTTTTTAACCTCCAATGATTTATTTCCGTTTAATTATTAACTATTTGTTAACACTTAAGCTGGTAATTTTGGTTCAGTGGTAAAGCGCTTACTTCTGGTGCATGGGGTTCCTTCTTAGATCCTCGGGAAAGTAAATTTATGGTGGACAATATCGTGTCCGTGGGTTTTCTCTGAATACTCCCGTTTTTCCCCACGTTCTTATTCCATGAATTCTTCCATCATCCTTCATTACCTTAATCATCGTCTCCTTTAGCCTCAAGAGCATAATCATGGAACATTAAAGTGAAACTTTTTACTTCATTTCATTTTTTTTTCATTTTATTAACACTTAATTTACACATCGATAACCAATGTGTAAGTACAAATAGCAGTGAACATGTGAAATAGCGTAATGTTAACATGTTGATTTGTAGTTCAAAGTAAAGCACCTGGCTTCTAGAGATGAAATTTTTGATTCCATAAACCTATCTTTAAATTAGTGAGTTTGATAGGAAACTGAGTTACACTACTTCTGAATAAAAGATATTTAGAAATGTAACATTAGCTTATTGTGTTTCAACAATGTTAGTAATTTCTGGAAACTGTCGTAGCCTTAAAGATCAAGGTAGAAGACTAATTTATATCGTGATATGAGTATCTGCGATGCACTTGTCCTTTTAAATGTAACATTAAATCTACAATAATACATCACAATTATTCTTCAGGAACCACATTTAGTTCAGTACACGATGTAAACCCATCAATGTAATACACATCACAAGTATTACGAGGTATTTGTCCAGTATACATTGTATGAAAACTTCTTCCTCAATCTTCTTGTTTGGAGCTTCGCATTTTCAATAATTCATCAGCTAATAAATAGGGCTGTTTAGAAATTGTCTGACCCTCCTTTATCTCAGACAAGTTACAATTATACTCATGGTCCTAGTCAGTATACATCTCCCAACAGAATTGTTCTACAGAAAGGAAAACATTGTTTTGATTACTAGTTTTAGTAACACATTTAAACATGGAACTTTCAAATTACGTAGTTTGTTCTACTTCCCTCAACAATGTACTTCCTTCCTCCATTGTGGTTGATGGAAGGATACTGTATGTATGTATTCTTTCTGTTTCATCCCATATTCTTGACCCCGTTCTGTATTCCATTTGAACATCACATCAATAGTTGTTCTAATGCATTCATTTAGAAATCTTAGAGCTTCAAACATATTATTAATTTCTTCGTTCGTTGTTTTCTGTTTCTCAGGAATAACGCATTATCTGATAGATATTAACAAAATCCTAATTTAAATATGGGTTTTCAAAATCTTTTATGAATTCATATATACCATAGAATAGATTAGCGAAATCTTTTATGAATTCGTTTGTAGATTACCTAATCTAGAAAACGAAGCTTTTCATCATTCCCAATTTTAATAATAAATTGAGTGTTAACTCTATCCAAAGAGTTTACTTGTTTAATTTCTTTTCATCAAGTTTACACATTATAAAAACTTCATTACGTGTCTAAATGAGTACGATGGTGCTTTTCCCTGCTGCATTCAGAATCAACTTCTCAAACGTCTCCACAAACTAATTACAAACAAGCGAAGTCAAAAACCTAATTGTAATTCAATCAGTATGGTTGAATTTTTTTCTTTATATAATAAATACAAAAATATTAAAATTGAATGAAATTAAGTTATGGCTGAAGTGTAGATTGATAAGGAAGTTCGGTGTCTTCGTGTAACAACTAATGTAACAACACAACATAATTAAATTTACTGAAAACACCTTTAAAACTACATTAACAAAGTAACTAATAATATGATTTATTCTCAATATTACTTATTAACACTACTATTAAGTATAAAATATACATCGTAATTATAAAGTACTACTACCTTTATTAATTGTGCAGTAATTATTAGTCACAACTTAAGTTTAAATAATGATCCCCAAAAGTTATCTAAGCACAGACATTACATTATCTACTATATTTTGTTCAAGATCTTCCGCTCTTACTACTCATTTTTTATGGTACTAATCCAGAGTTTACCTATCAATCCTATCAATTCTCAAAAAGAGTTTAGTTTTTCCTAATTCCACATAAATTCGGCATATGATTGTTGAGAAAAAACTTTACAGTGACCAGCGTTTGTTCAAAAATATATGTGAATAAAAAATAGTGCATTATTTCAAAAAGAACCTTATATATTTCTTAGTTTGTTTCGTTCATAGAGAGTAAAGAAATAATATTTTTATTAACATTGCCGCAGACAACGCCAAGGTTTCCTTTTCAATCAACTAGAGAGTTATGGTAAGCTACAGAACGAAATTTAAACCTCTCAATGTTTAAATGTTAAAGGTTCACGTAGAAATATTACCACACACAAAAGTAGATTTATTCTGAAAGATCAATCGTCATATCAAGATTTAGCCTATCACCATATCATGAACATACACATATATATGCACACACACAATATTTTATATATATATATATATATATATATATATATATATATATATATATATATATATATGAATTGAAAATGAAAGATTTATTTTGAAATGTTATTTCCCATAAAATCAATATATTAAAAAAGGAAAGAAATATCTTAAATCCTATGAATCCAGTAAACAACGTTCGGGATTTTTAATTTCAAAATATTGTAAGAGGAAGCATTATTGTAAGTAAGAACAAGAAGTTCAGAATTCAAATCAGAAAGCGTTAGAACAAATAAAACACAATACTATTTTAACCTACATATTGGTAGTTATTAGCATCTGTTGAAAGTCTAATAATAGTTTAGCTAACATTGTCAGTTTTAATAATGGTTAATAAAATAGTAAAATAAGAAAATGCTTTCTAATAAGTACATGAACTTTAGAGAGAGAAACGTAAAAACGATTAAACATTTATCCTAAAAGTGTTATTGTAATAATGTTCAAAAAAATTATATTACGTGATATGAATGTACAGCTTATTGAATGATAAATGACAGTCAAAACAATCGAATCATTAAGTTCATGTAGATGAAATTAAATACATGCATTATTTGCTTGTCCCTTCATATTTAACGTCCCTTTTTAGTAGATATGTGATATGAGTCGTGGACTACTGCTTGAGGTGAAATCACGTCATATTCAATTCCAGTGATGATTGAGTCCAGTTTTCCAAGAATAATACAAGTAACACTAGCCTGCGATGATTTTATTGCGTAAGTGCAATATATCTCTGTGATGTGGTGATTGCCACCTAAGACGAAAAGTAAGGTTAGTTTTGTCTCATCACATCACATTTTGTGACAAAATCGAGATAATCGTTTTACCTATTCATTCATATGCGTCTCAACCCAGGAGGACTAAACATCCTGATTGGCTGAAATGCTATTACTCTCATGGCGTTAAATGTTGTGAACAACAGCTTATCGTGTCCTATATTGTTTTTCCTGCGAATGGTTCATACAGTTTCGTTGTAAACTCCCTAGTTGTGCTCAGTGCTTTGAAGCCTCTAATATCATGATGTGTCCTTAGTATTTAGTGTCGAAAGTGAATTGCTTGTTCGTAGAGTTTTCGGAATGCAGCGTCGAGTTTTTAAGCATAATCCAGATATATTCTCTTATTTATGTGGGACATTTGTGCCCATGAAACAACGGCGCAATATAATTTCCTTTGTGCGAAAGGCTTATCTTGCGTAATTTGGTTTAACATTGGGAGATCAGGACAAGAGGTTTGTCGAACATGCATTGAATAACTACGACAAAGGATGAAAGGTGAAATACGAGCATTGCCGTTTAGAATCCCCACTGTGTGGCATGAGCCTACTGACCACAGCACAAATTGCTACTTATGTTCTGTGAATATGAAAGGTTCCAACAGTAGGAACAGGGCTAAAATTGCTTAGGGCAGTCTACAGGACTCAAAATGAATGGTCAGATAGGCAGTGGAATGTTGGTTCGAAAAACTTAAAACGTGCAGGTGTTGTTAATGCACATGATATACTGTTACCTCCCCTTTACATTAAGCTTGGCCTAATGAAGCAATTTGTAAAGCCTATAAATACTGAAGGTGAGTGCTTTAAATATCTGTGTCAAAAATTTCCTGGCATCAGTAATACAAAAATTAAACAGGGCATCTTCGATGGGCCAGATATTAGGAAACCTTTTAGTGACGCAAATTTTGAAAATGTCATGGATCAGAACGAGCGATCAGCATGGCAAAATTTCCAAGATAAAGGGAAAACTTTCTTTGCAACACAAAGGATCCAAACTATAAAAACATGGTGGGAAGAATGCTACTGTTTTAAAGAATTGGGTTTTAACAAGTTTGAGAGTGCATATGCTGTTTTCCCATTTGGACTATTTTCCAGACAATCTTGGAGTCGTGAGTGAGGAACAAGGAGAGAAATTTCATCAGGACCTCAAGCAACTCGAACGTCGTTATCAAGGAAAGTGGAATTGCAACAGGCTTGCAGATTACTGCTGGTTGTTGCAGAGAGAAGATTCTGCTACTAGTCACAAGTGGGCCGCGACAAGACGCAGTTTCTCAGGGAAGAGGCGTAAAACCCACTAGTGTGGATTTTTTGTGAGGTATGTCATGACCTATGGGTGCGTTATTTCCTCCTTTAAAATGGCGCAGATGAGGGCACAAATTAAAAAAACACTATGTAGTTTACGTTTGCTTGGTTTAAGAGTCTTACTGTTTTATAGTGAATGCTTATCCATAAACATTGCTCTTTTTTCCCGTTTTCTTGCCTTGTTTGTTTCTAAGCACTAGAAATACAAATATAAGATAATAATATTGTTTATATTAGTAAGTGTACTAGTATTCGTAGCAGTGTTATGAATAGCAATAAACCATTAGATATATTGATATTGGCAATGTTAATATGCAATTTGCAAGAAAACCTGATGTGCAATGACTAAACCGATTTTTGTTCTGAATTCTGTACACCCGAAATATAAAAGGTGGCATACTATACTTCATGCAATGATCCAAAAGTTAAAATTCGCAGGCTAGTGTAATTAATTCTACTTCTTCGGTTACAACATGAATTTCTTCCAAGAATAATACAACTAATTAATTCTACTTCTTCGGTCACAGTATGAATTTCTATTACAGGTCCTGGATATACTACTTTGAAGAGATCAGTGATTGATACTCACTGATTGATATTGATAGTCGAACTATCGATCGATTGGAAACTGGAAACTTGTTGTAGTCAGTTATGTTTTTTCTTTTCTCTTTTAGTTACATAAAGCTATTTTGGCAGTACTCTGAATGACAAACGCGGAAGATTAAATCATAATAATGGAATCATCTGTGTATGAGAATTTAGATAATGTTGTCTTCCGTATTCTAATGCATTTTTTTGTAGGATTTGAAAAGTGTGTTTGTTTATGCTATGTAATGAATTCTATCAATGTACGATTTATGTAATATATGCTGAGAGAATCCTTTTCCCTGATGAACTAACCTTTTTACGTAAGTATCTGTGGACACGAACTTTGCCTCGAATTCAACACGTCGGGGGAATTCATTTTTATAAATCTAGGGTTATCCGAAAGAAGAGTAGTTGGAGTTGGCTGCAAAGATCCACTGCAGACAGATAGTCTTCCGGGTGACTTTGGTATGATTGTCTCAGTCCATCGAGAGATTCTAGCCCAGCAGCTAGCGAGTCATCCGAGTATAACTTTCTGAACCAGACAGCCGTTCTCGCTAAGAGCCCATCGGCATTGCTTTCGACGATTGAGCAACATCGTGAATCTAGACACCAGGCATTATTAGGCAATTTTTTTTCAAATTTTTGAGTTCTGTATGCCTATCGCAGAACTGGATTTCCGTCGGTTCCAGCCAGCATAGAGGACAACGAGGAGCCTAGCAGAAATATGGATAGTTCAAAGGTACTGTGATTTCTGAACTTCTTCCTTCCCACACCTTGCCCCAACCATGTCTCTCCGAATAATCTATAATCTCTCTCTGTTCTTTTACGTAATCTTAAGGGCGTGTCGTCCGTTCCTAGTACCAACAGCTATCATTTGAGAAACATTCCCATTTTCTGTTTGGCGACGCCGCTTAATCAGAACATTATTTCCTTGATTAAGCACCCATAAAACTACTACATAAATAACAACCATATCCGTTTTTCGTTATTAAACTTCTACGGTTATCTTTATTAAAGATTGGTATAACACTTTCATACCATATTTGCTAACCTTAGGTACAACTATTATGTAACAAGTCACTAACATTTCAAATCATGTTGGAAAGAACTATCTGAAGACATAACAATTCAGTAAACAACTAACTAGCAATCAACATTGAATTCTCCCAAAAAACCTATAAAATATTGGTTTACTATTATGTAACAAGTCACTAACATTTCAAATCATGTTGGAAAGAACTATCTGAAGACATAACAATTCAGTAAACAACTAACTAGCAATCAACTTTGAATTCTCCCAAAAAACCTATAAAATATTGGAAAGAAGATTTTAGAGGTGCATATATACAGAAAGGGAAAGTAAAAGATGCCACCAAAAAGTAGAGAAAGTGCTCAAGTTCAAGAGGTACACATAACAATATAGTGTGGAGTTCTTGTGCACTTTTAATACATATCGAATCATCATTAATACAATTCTTGTACACATGATTTTTGTACCGGAGAAAGTAACTCACTTAAGATGTTCACAAACTATGTACAATACCACTGATATCACTCACATAATATCACCTTCGCTATTCAACATATCTGAAGACAAATGCTACAAAATAATATGCAACTTGTTTGAAGTTTGTTAAAGTATCACTTATACACCACACTAAAATAGGTTACGAATAGAAAGTTAGTCATCTTCATCTATGTCACTCTCAGTCTCTTCGTTGTCACTACCACCACATTGATTAACTTGCAGTTAAACAGAATTTTCCAAGAATTGTGCTATATACTTTAAATTCTGCCTCATACCTTATTTTCTAAAATTATGTTTATTATGCTTTTTAAAATTAGTTTCTGCTTGTCCCTTAGACAACCACAACCATGTTCAAGGTACGAAGTATATATGTAAATTGCTATTATGTTTTTTATGCTTTTGGGTTGCCCTATTGATCACCATATTCATCAGACAATTTTTCCAAACACCAATCAAACGATTAATCTCAGTCTTTTTCATCTTCTTTTTTAAGGATGCATATATATACACATGCTCCTAAATTACTAAAATGGGTTAAATTATCTATTCTTCCTAGTGTATGAATTGACGGAAGGATGACAGGAATATTTCCTTCTAACAAACGTATCTCCCTGGAGAAGAAAACCTTTATCCTTGGCAGAGACAACTTTTCCTCCTTAAGATTTATTTTCGAATGTTCATGAGGACAGATACGTTTAGTTTGAAGACAAAAATACTACAATTAGGAACAAATCTTGTTAAGGTCGTTTCATCAAAATTCCTTTATATATTTACCCAGACCATGAGACATAAAAATTTCAAGGACTACTTGAAAGAATAGCATCAAATGTGGTTGGGATATAGAAGATGAAAAGTTAGATATTAAGTCCATTTACGGAGGTAATATACAAACCCGAAGTAATAGACATAAGGGTTATTGACTCTTAAGTTTAGATTACTATAGAGCAAACATGGTAACAAATAGCGGTAAGTGATTTACTGTGATTTATTAAGAGTTCCAAGAAGATATTTCATGTCTATCCTTAACTCTCTAGTAAACCCGGAAGCAGTGGAAATTTATAACAACATTCAATATTAATCTACATAGAGCAAACATGATTAGAGATAGCGGGAAGGGTTTTTCTAAAATCAATTTAACGTTTCAAGGATAGGTACCACCCTTCCTCTTACAAACCAAACTCTTTCAAGTGCAGTGTAATTGCCACTGCTACTTGTTTAATTACAAATGATCGTACTGAGTTTGTAGTGTATGTATGCATTTGCTTCTTAGATCTTTTCTCTCTCTCTATGTATATATCAGTAATGTTCAATGTGTGCGCAAGGGATTTTCTACAATATATCATCCCCAGATATGCTCCTAACAGAATTTTCAGATACGCTCTGACTTAAAGATGAGTCCAAAGGAGGCGAAAGCTATGACAGCAATGAATACGGAAATTGCGTAAACGGAAAACCTGAAGTGTTAAAAAGTATCACTGAACTGTTTTATCATCTTGGTGTCAAAAATCACCTTACAAACGTTATTGGTGTAGTAGTAAAATATCCTATATATAATGTTAGGAATTTATCCCACTGGAAAATATATTCAACTCGCACAGTGAATTTTTATTACCTTGAAGTATTCAGGAGCTATACCAAATAGTTGAACTTCCAGTGAGTGTTACATCTTTCTCTCGTTGTTTCTTACGCTTCAGTTCAATATTCATTTTTGTTGCCTTAGTTGAGCTAGTTTAGTTTAAACCAGGAACGTTGTATCGCTGTTTCCTGGTGCTCCGTGACAAGTATTCAAGGGAAATGGAAATTCTTTAATGATGTAATTACAAACTTAAAATTAATATTTGTGACATAAATTATCTGTATATTCTTACAAGGAACGTATGCGAAGCATGATAGCTAGATATTTAGGAAAATTTTTACCCTGACTAAATGTGGATAGCTAATCATCGCGGTAATAGTCACTCGGTGCGAAAATGCCTGGTTTACCCGCTCGTATAATACATATCCCAAGCAGTGACCGGGGGAGCTGTGTCGAGTTATACCTAAAAAACGCCGGAAAAAGACAGAAAATGAGAAATGTATTCTGCTAACCTGATACCTACGGGAGGGGGACACGTGACCAAGAACAGCAGTAGTGCATATAAACAGTGTCATCCCAACACAAACTTAGTTTTTTCAAATAGAACGTATACCATTTTATACCATTAAAACATTTGGCATAAAACGTGAAAGAAAACAAGTAAGAAATGGATTTTGAGTGTTGCCAAATAAGGGCGATATGAGGCTCTAAAATTGAGAAATTGTGGGGTCCGTACAGAGAAACGAACAAATATATGACAACAACAAGACTGCAGAAGAAACAAATTTACAGTAGGAAGTAAACCACAGCATGCACAGCATCCAGTGACTAAGGGGCTCGGTACGTCATATCGAGTGTGCGGTTAGGGAAAGAAATGTAAGTATTGACATACTATATATGGCTTTTCTGTTGTATGTATTGGTATATTATGTTAAAATATCCTGCGCGTGAATATTACTGGTAACCTGAATGCAGTGTGTTTTATGTTCATCGTTGTCTCACACGCTAACGTTTCCTATACTCCCGACTGACACCTACCACAAGTCATTAATCTTTGCGAATCGATTCTGACATACTTTCTTGTCACAGATATGTTACCTTTCGTGCCACAACTTTTTATGTTCTGTTTTCAGATGCTCGTTTCTGTCGTTTGAAAGGCATGCAGGATTTTATGCAGTGTTACAATCCCACGACAGTTTGTTTTATTGCACTCTCTGGAATGGTTCAAGATATCGATTCCACATAAACGCCATTGGAATAGCTGTGCTACAGGAAGACTTGCTGTTCATATTTCCGCATTATGTCACATGGGATTTCTTCTTTCTACGGCTACTCTAACATGTGCCCTTTCTGGATTAATCCTGTATCAAGCCCGTTAGTCACTGATTACTGTGTATGCTGTAGTTTACTCCCTACTGTAGTCTTGTTGTTATTGTACATTTATTTGATTCCCTGTACAGACCTCATAATTTCTCAATTTTAGAGCCTCATATCTCACTTATTTGGCAACACTGAAAACCCATCTTTTGTTAATTTTCTTTCATGTTTTATGCCAATTATTTTAATGATATAAAATGACTTATGTTTTATTTGAAAAAACTATAAGTGTGTGTTGGGATGGCAACACTGCTTATGTGGCACTACTGCCGTGTTCTAGGTCACGTGTCTCCCTCCCGTAGGTATTAGATTTCCTGCAAACATTTCCCATTTTCTATTTTTCTCCGTAGTTTTGTTTTTTTTTGGATATAACTCGGCACAGTCTCACCCGGTCACTGCTTGGTATATGTATTATACGTACCGGGTGAGCAAGTCATTTCCGCACCGAGTGACTATTACCACAATGATTAGTGATCGACAATTAATCAGGGTACCAATTTTCATAAATATCTAGCTGTCACCATCCGCACACGTCGATTGTAAGTAGTGTTCACTTACTTCAAAATTTAAACCAAATTTACTCATATCTTACACTATGCAGACCTACCTCGTGATTTTTACGCAGTTGGAATAACTATAGCACATTGTGCAAGGACGCCCGTAAAATTTTGATACACCACTAAGAGCTCAGTAGAAAACTCTAATACACCAATAACGAACCTCGTTTAGGAAAGCTGATGCCAATATTGAATTAGCTGCATCTGGAGATAATGTTTTACAGATAATAAAAAAATTTAAACTGAATAGGTGCCGCTTCTAGTTATCTATTTTTCCGTTTCTTCATGGCGATCAGTGTAAAAACTGAAAAAAATGTATGACCCGTAAGGTTGGAATAAGAGATAAAAGTGAGGATTAATTTCGTTTTTGGAATTCTGAATTCATTAAACAGTTGGATAGTCCAAGTTGACACAAAATTATCTATTAATGATGGATAATGGAATTCTCATCTATATCGTTGACCCCACAATTTACTTGGCACAGGTTCCACAAATCTACAAAACAACCCTGTGAATAGGAATGGCTAAGGAGCAGCGTATGGGAAGCCGAGTATTTATCGAATACCTCCACAAGTAGTGAACGACTCCAAAGAATTCATCTTTGTATGTGTCAATCGTTAAGGAACCTTGAACCTTGTAACACTAATGCGAGAAATTGAGTTACAAACTTCCAGAAGTCTCGGACGAACTTGGCTGCAGTGCATCATTATCAATGCTGACCTAGAAAACATGATATTGTATTCCAGAATCGAAGACCTTTGATTTATTATAGAAATTATTGACATTTCACATAAGAGGTTACAACACAATCTGAAGAAGTGTGAACACGCAAGTTTGTGACTAAGCGTGAAGAAAATATCATCCAGATATGTAACCAAATTTCTGAATTGTACAACTGGCAGCGAGTGCACTGTTCTTTCCAGAGATACTTCCTCCTTCCTCTCGGAATAGATTGATGCCCTCTGTCGGAGCTAAGATGCATTAAATAGTGTCCCGGTGCAGTCCCAACTTATTTTGATTTCCCCGTCCGAAAAAAAATTCTGAAGGAAAACGTGTGCGAGTGCTGGCTTGTGAGCTTATTATTTATTTTTATAAAGAGGATTCAAGCTGATTTTATAAAACAAATGGTAACTCAGGATATGACTTACATCTACAGCTTTAAAACCGACAAAAAAGTTTCCAAGTTGTGGAAGGAACAACTTATTCCCACTGTAAAATACTTCATGTGTGGCTGTTCGGGATAAGGTGATGGTCAGTCTTTTATAGAACTCTGAGGACAACTACCAAATGGTTACGGTGACCAGAGTATATTATTGTGAATTATTAAGGCATTAAAATAAAAGGAAATAAAAAAGTGAGATTGCTGTGGCCCAGAAAAGCTGTCTCAAATCGTTTTGATGCACCAAGTCAAAAGAAAAGCTATAGCTGTAACAATAAATAGCGGAAAAATAATATGTTTGCTTATGAAATTTAGTATGATTCTATCAAGGTTTCTTGCTGTTCCCCAGATTAATAATAATAATAATAATAATAATAATAATGAACTCGCTCCAATAGTGATGGAGTCATGGCTGATAGTGATTTCTTAAACACTATAACTTCATTGTTTTAGGCTTACGAAAATCTTATGGATCATTGTTAAAAGTCACTTACACTAATTACGTTGCGCATATGGCAAAGGTTTTATACCAGTGTACTTTTTATCTTTAGTTAGATTAGAAAATTTTGAAACACCTCTGTGTGATACATATAATAAAAAAGATATACAAGAATAGCAGAATAGTTGTAGAATAGAAAAAATAGAAAAATAGAATAGAATAGAATAGAAGAATAGAAAAAATAAAATTACTCAGTGGAATTCGAACCAAGTTCAAACGTATTCAATCACCACCAAAATGAAGTACTTAACACACATTGTTATCGAAACGACCGCAAAGTATTCTTCCAGTTGTATTGATAAAGAACGAGTTCTTTAAAACCCTTGTTGTTTTTTAAGCTCTTTGTTTGTGTGTGTGTGTTCTTTAACTACAATAATATTTTTTTTGCATTTATCAAGGTTCTATTCTGTTCTAAAAGTTTCATTATATTAAGTAACAAAAGAGAAGCTGAGTATTTCAAACAACAAACTGAAAGCTATAACCGAAAGTCAAGCTATTTTTTCCTATTACTTCCTCCCGTATTACTTCGAATGTCTTGTTGCCAAACTCAGAAAATAATTACATGCACAATAATTATGTTTTGGAGAAATGTACAAAGAATTTTCAGACTTTCCGAATCACAGAGGTAGTTGATATAGAAGCTGATATAAGATCTGAACGTCAATGCTCTTCGGTAACAGATTGAGATAACTATAAGATACATACCTAGTCTATAGTATACAGAAGTTCATATGATATTTTTACAGGTATATAGATTTCAATAAAATAAATATATTAACTACATATGATCACTTTTTCTTAATATTTAATACTTACTATAAAAAACCTGGCAAACAATTGTGCCAAAATAGAACATATTGTACAATAAAAACATGAAATTGAAATATACCTGCAATCTTCTCCAAATAAAATGACAATACTATCCTACAGAAGACGCCTCTTAAACTAATTTTAAACGTACATGTTTTTATTCTTTTTTCAAAAGAACGTTAATATAGTGAAAAATATTTTTAAAAAACATGCATTGTTTTAAAATATCATTTTGTGACCGGTACAATGAATTGATGACAGGCACGCAAAGTTTCTGCATGCAAACTGAAAGAGAAGCAATTAAAGTAAGACAAATATCGATTAAACCTTAAATTTAAATCTTGTGTACAGACTTTTGAAATTAATAACTAATTCTTTCGTAACTTTAACATGGCTACACCAGGAAAGATTGGGAATAAAGATAATGTCGTAAAGACGTTCTGTTAGCGAATTTTTAAGAAACTTTTTTTTTTGTAACGTTGAGTATAACTTTCTATTTGAGCGATGAGAAATAAGATGACAACACAGTGTTAAGTAATATATTCACCATAATGACAATGCAATTTATTTATAAACAAATTACTTTCGCTAATAGCAACTCTATCCTACGGTATGTAATAAGTTCAGCGTATATACTTTATCTCCAAGATCTCTATCTACAGATTCTTTTAGAGCTTAAAAGATTGTCCAGATACTGGAAAAAATTATAATATAAAACAAAAGATTGAGTTTTACATGTATGTCGCACTTAAGCGTATAGAAACAATGTCTTTTTCTCAACTTTGGCTACTTGACTCAATTCCTTTATGCTCTGAACGCCACATGTGTTGCGTAAGATATGAAAAAGGAAAAACAAACATAAATTAAATTATATGTTCAATATTTATGAATCACAAACTTTCAAACTTTTAACGTGTCTACAACAGTAATAAGGACAGGGCTATTTACATTCGAATCACTTTAGTCTCTAACACTACAACCACGATATGAGTTGTTTCGAGTAAACATGAACAAAGTTTTAAATAAGGGATGGAAAATTGGACATTTTTAAGAAAGAATATACTTAATTAAAAACTGCTTAGATAAGTTTGCTCACATCTTATCACATAAATAGTTTCTAATAGCCGTAAAGATCATATTTCCGTTACAGATTAGAACTTCGACATCTTGAACCGTTCCGAAGATATGAGAAACGTAGATGGATATAGGTATATTGTTTAAAACGACGTATTTGTGATTTTTTTGAAAAAAGAAAAAAGATTGTCGCTTTTCTTTGCTTCTTTAGCATTACACCAATAGCGCTTTGTAATTGTAATTACAACTTGTTCTTGCAATTATATAATTTTAAGAAATGATACAAACTTTACTAATATTCATCATATCTTTGGAAGGGGTTAAGATGTCAAATTGCTGTAAATGGCATTATGATCTTTTTGCACATTAAAACCTTTGTGTGATTGAATCTAATACTTATATAAGCAGTTTCTCAAAATCAAACCTCTTGAAAAAAGTGAAATTTTTAACCCTAACTTTGTTTATAACTTAGTTTATTCAAAATATATCATATTATGGTTATAGTATTTTGTAGTATAACAAAATATATCATGTTACTGGAAATTAAGCAACACTAAATATTATATGTAATAATGTTGTAAGTTTTCGTTTAATATGTTAATTTGAAATATGTAGTAATCTCACGTAATTTTATTTAAAAAAATAAATTTTATGTGGGGTTGGCATTGTAGAGTATTTGTTAATCCATGGCATTGTAAAGTGTGTCAAACGAAATCTCTTTGTGATAGTCGTATCTTAGAAAATATCAGCGCTTCTCCAGGTATTAGTTTAAAAGCTACAAAGCTGTTTCACGATAAATTTTCCACCTTTATACCGTACGAGATCTACTGAAATCATCCAATCGGTAACAAACTTGGCATGGTACTAGGATTTTTGCATGCTCCTACGAGTGTTGAATTCTGAGTTGTGCAGATTTTCGATTCCGGAGTTGTGTGGGGTCAAAATTTAAAAAAAATCTCATTCGATCGGGTTTTAACTTGGCATAGTGGAAATGCTTGAACTGTTTTACAAGCATGAGAAGTATAATTGGGTGCAAGCTTCTGGGTTTTAAGCCATACCTAATCAATTTCTAAACCAAGCCATTGGGTGTAATGGAAATGTAATAAGTACTACCAAATTCCAATTAAGAGATCTCTCTCTTCAAGAGAAAAAGAAAAAATCAAATTAAGCACTACTGTTTACGACTATGTGTATTTAACTTGTTTGCGGAATCCATTTTGATCAACGCACGTGAATGCTGTATTTAACATACTGTTAATTAGCCTCTGAATTTGTCCAAAGATAGGTAGACAGCACACTGTAACACTCCGCATACTAACCATCCTTGGCCATCTGTCACCGTAACTCAGGGTGGTAATTTTTTTTCTCAACCAGCAACACTTGCATCGCGCGTCCAGCGCGCATACAATCACACATTGTTTCCTAGCTGTGTAAATATTTATAGTTCACGTGCTGACCATAATTCTATAAAGTACTCGTGGTTCTTAGCAGATAACAACACACTATCATTTTCCTCACTCTGCTTACAATATATCATATTCATAAGTTTCAAATAAGTAGAGGTGAGAATAAATGCTTAACTTTGTGTCAAGTATTTTTTTCTTTAAAACAAGGAGTATTTACATCACTGGTTTTATAAGCATTTTGCAGTTAGAGGACAACAGTATGTACAATCTGCTAGTTAACAGAGTGCTGTGACATAAATGCAATAAATAATTAAATAAATAAATAAATAAACAATATGATCCAGTAAAATAAAAATTATAATCAATTGTTATTGGTAACGAATGATATTATTTTTTCAGCATAGACATTCATTGTTGACAATTTTCTCGAAATCATCTTTTGACAAGTTTATAGTAAAATAAAAATTGAGTTTTGATCTTGGTATACTAATCACGCTCTGTATTGTCATCTTCTAATGCTATAATGGAAAGTTTGCTGAGGTATATTCCAATATTCAAGTATGATCCTTAATAGTTGACACAGTTATCATTCAAAATCAACTTTTAGGTTAACAAAGAAAGAAACATCATTTTGCTCGATTTTCTCATGAGGATTCATACCCACCTATATAATTTTCATACCCATCAATATAATTTTGTTCAGCTCCATGAGGTGTATTGACATAAATTATATATATATATATATATATATATATATATATATATATATATATATATATATATATATATATATATATAGTGATTCATAAGAACACCAACGTTTGAGAAAGCTGCGGAAAACATGAAAAAATGAACTTTAAAGGTCCATAGCTCCAATACTATGGGACCTACTGTAGTCTGGTCAAGACTTCACTTAGAAACTAGTATGTGTTCTATCCAAATATCCGCAACAATTTTAATGGAACTAGTTGGTGAGTACGCCAAATTATATGCACGTAGCCAAACTCTCATAGGTAGGTCCCATAGTATTGGAGCTATGGACCTTTAAAGTTTATTTTTTCATGTCTTCGGCAACCTATAACTCAAAAATGATGGATTTATGCATCCATTTTGTCTAGACTGTTGTCTTATTTTTGTATCAGGAATCTCCTCCCAAACGTTGGGGTTATTTTGAAACACCCTGCATATATAAACCTTTGGACAATTTTTACCTTAAAAACCAATAATGTTGTTGAATTTAATACAATTTTTTAAATATCGTTTTCCTTTCTTCAGCTGTATTCATTCAAGTAGCAAAAATACTCATTATGATTTGGTGGCAGATATCTATTCCCTAACTATTCATGAATCTAATTTTAATTTTATATATATATATATATATATATATATATATATATATATATATATATATATATATATATATATATATATATAATGATATCTATCTGCATAATTGAATACAAGTGTTCACTATTAAAATTGTAAAGAGAATTTCTCAATCATAAGAATGACATAACAGTAACCAAAACCAATTTGCTTTATCTTCTCAGAATGTTGGCAGAAGAAAAAGGAAACTGTGTAAACAGTTTTATGCAGATTTTTTTGTGAAGTAGCAATTTTGTTTCCGTATGATGAATTCTCAACTCATACATTATATTTGAATTGCAAATTTTTTTAAAGTATCATTTTAAACTATGCTGAGAACGCAGCTAAGAGAAATTCTAGTCCAGTCGTTAAATGACTTTCTAAATGCAAAACGTTGTTATAAAAGCTCAGCAGTTTTAAATTCTATTTATCTACTTAACTTTGAGTGGATGCAGATACATATATAGAACTATGTCGTTTCGTAGAAGTATATCTATATCTATCTATCTATCTATATACGTATATTTACATTTATTTATTTTTACGCAAAAGGTTTCTTGCCTCAATACAAATGTTTAAAATGCACTTAAGCGTCATATATATTTATATATCATAAAACTTAAGTGTAATTTCGAACACTTACATTGAGGCACAAGGTCTTTAATTTAAATAATAAATTAAAGCACAAATATAATGTATTAATTTCATGATATCTATACTTTAAAAGCGAAAAGCACTATATTAAGATGACCTTAATATAACTATGAAATGTTCTAGTTGAATTTAATAGTAATTAGTTTCTTCATTAGTTGTATCATACATTTAGCACAATATCTTATGGTTTATGTTTACAATAATGTGCAATTAATATAAGAATGGGGTTAGTAATTGCTGTTAATGATTAATGCTACATTTAAACTTGCTATAGGTATTTAGGATGCAAATTGTAAATGTATTCCATGATAGGACATTAAATGTATTCATTTAATAATAATTTATGAACAGAAAGTGTATAGTTTTAAAAAATAAACCGTAAACACTTACGAGTGCTATAGAAACTCTGTATATTATTGACAAAATTCAGGATTGCAGGAAATACAAGGATAAGGATATACAACATTCTTCATCATTGTAAATATTTAGAAGAAGAACCCTATTAATATCAAAATATTACACACTAGGAATCCATTTTGACCAGCGTGCGTGAATGCTGTATTTAACATACTCTTAATTTACCTTTGACTTTGCCCATAGATAGGTAAAGAGCACATTATAACAACCCGCATACTAACCATCCCTGGCCATCTGTCACCGTAACTCTAACAAGGGAAGGTCATGAACTGGTTCCGCTTAGATTCGAACGGGACAACTGTGTTTGCATTTGACATGTTATAAAACGTGCCATCGGTCGGGATAGCGTGAGCTAGAACATATTTTGTGATGTGAAAGTTATTAGCTGATAGAATCGTTTGAAGCGGATCGTTTCGTAAGAAACGGTTAGGTATATGGAAAATTCGGAGAACACGTATTCCATTATTTTCAAGAGCACACTTTTTGGGCTAAAAAGTTTGCCTAAGGATTCCCTGGAGGGTCCCAGGTGGGGTCCAACTCAAAAGTTTTAAATGACAAGGCGGGTTACGTAGCACATCATTTGAAAGCTGCTGTGAAATGAAAGAAGATGGAATAAGTCTCGACTCTCTACTCTCTACCATACCCCTATACAAAATGACAGAGGGTCAAAATGTAAACACAACTTAATCGAAAAGTCTATGACAACTTTGAATCCAAGATGCCACTTAAAACCTATGTCGAAAGTATAGGTACTTCAGATTGCTGAAGCTAGGAAAACCAAATTAGGAATGAATATTGATCAGTAAGCGTAGAAGACGAAAAGATACGAAATGTTGAAAAAAGCGACATCTTGAGTTCAAAATGCCGCACTATGTATCACACGTATATCCAGCTCAAATCACTGAAGCTAGAGAAGCGAAATGTGGTATTTACGTTTATTGTCAATAGTAGATAACCACAAAAACTCGAACGCATCATCTGTAATCCAACATGGCTGCATCGTGAAAAATGAGTTTGTATAAAATGCTGACAATTATGTTGCATCTAACAATCGTAGCTGACAATTATGTTGATTCTCCATTCATTCGACCTGTTGAAATAAAGATATCTACGAGTGATCTGAAAGAACTACAGAAGTTGTTGTTATCAGGCGGCAACTCTAACCTCCTCAGCAGACGATTGGAAACATCATGGAACGAAGACTACTATTATTTTGTTATTCATTTACCATTTAGATAATTTCTTATTTCATTGTTATTCTCCCTTTCATTTTCTATCCTGTTTGTTTCATACATAAAATGGTCCGTAATTGTGAACTGATCCTCTTTCATTTCACAACAGCTTTCAAACGATGCGCTACTTAACCCCGCCTTGCCTTCGCAACTTTTGAGCTGGACCTCACCTGGGACCCTGCGGGGGCCCTAGGACAAGATGTTTTTACTTTAATTCGTTGTACTTTGAAAATAATGCTACACGTTTCTGTTTTTACATTTGTCTGACCGTTCCGATTTATAGAGGTGGACATGAATTTTACAATTAAGTTTTTGTTTACATTTTAACCCGCCGCCATTTTGCATAGGGTTGTTGTATAGAGTCAAGACTTGCTCCATCTTCTTTCATTTCACATAGTCATTCAAACGACGTGCTACTTAACCCCTTTTGCCATTTGAAACTTTTGAAAAAATGAAATGAAATATATGAGTTTTACGTCCCACGGTTATGCCGGTTAGGCTAAAGGAGACGGTGATGATGAGTGATGAATGAAATGGTGGAATGAAGAAAGTGGGAGGAAACGGGAGAACCCCGAGAAAACCCACGCACACGGTGTTTGTCCCCCACAAAGTTCACTTGGCGGGGGCTGGGATCGAACCCGGAACACCAAGCACCAGAGGTGAACGCTCTACCACTAAGCCACCGCGGCCCCCTTGAAACTTTTGAGTTGGACCCCATCTGCGATCCTGCGAGGGTCTCGGGGGCGAACTTTTTTTTACCCAAAAAGTGTGCCATTGAAAATAATGGCATACGTGTTTTTCGTATTTTCCATCTACTCAACCGTTTGCGTACAAATGGTCCGGTTCAAGCTATTTTGCCAGCTAATATTTTTGCATTACAGCATATGTTCTAACTCACCATATCCCGACCGGTAGCACGTATAAATTTGGAATTCGTCTAGTTATAACGTATCAAATATAAACACAATGTCTCGTTCGGATCTCAGCGGAGCCAGTTCGCGACCTTCCCTTGTGAGTGGTAAGTTTTCTTTTCAGCTCGCAACACTGGCATCACCGAGGCTAGCACCCGACGTGCACACGATCTGTCTATTTGCTAGTTAACGGCAGGGTTGCAACAAAGGGTATTGACGGGTCCATGCAATGTACTGCTAACACTCTCCCTTAATCGGTTACCATTATATCTAAATCTGTTGGCGGAGAAATACTTTGACGGGGTTTTTGTTCGAAGCTTATGTTAACTGTATGTCTCGTATTTTATAACGTAATTCATCTTCTATTATGAACTCAAGATAACTCAATATTATCCCTCTCCCCCCAGAAAGCAAATATGAAGCATGATATTTTATTTAGTTTGATGAGATCTATTCATTGGTACATGTCCTGTCTTATCTTTCTAAATATCGTAGATAATCAAAAGTTAAAATTCAAAAGTTCACAATATTGGACCTAAATCTCATCAATTATAATGTGAATAAGTATCTTTACTAGTATCGTAAAGAAAAGTTTGATCAAGATATAGTTTATAGTCAAGATATAATTTCATCTTATCAAGTAGCGTGGTTATTGTAACAGCATTAAATATTACGTGTACCGAAAAATCGGTGTTGTCGATTTTCTCGAAAACTGCACATCAGAATTTACACTCAAACCATATCTTATTGTTGATCTCGATAAGGTCTATTGGTTGATAGGATACATATATATATATCCAGAAAGTATAGATCCAGAGTATCCAGAAAGTGCGTACTGTTTTGGAAAAAAGTCCTAAAACAAGTCTATTGAAGCCAAATTTATTTTTACATGAAAGAGCACAACGTAAACTATTTTTCGACATGGTTTTCACTAATGTTCAAACACTTGTCAGAGCTAGAGATTAACTTGTCCAAACCTTCCTTAACGAAACATGCCGCCAATGAAGATAACCATAACTCCACAACGTTTTCTTTGCGACGTAGTCACTTTTAAAGTGTTTACCTCCGAGTTTGCGTTTCAGATGCAGAAAGAAATTGTAGTCAGACAGAGCCAGGTCGGGGTTGTACGGCAAATTCTCAAACTGCTCTCAACTGAACTGTCGGAGTAACGGTTGTATGGCAGAAGCAGTATGGGAAAGAGCATTGTCATGGAGCAACACAATCCTTTTACTGAGCATTCCTCTCCTTTTGTTTCGGATCGCACGCCGAAGTCTTCCTAGATCCGACACTAGTGCTGCCGTGCCATTTAAACGAAACTGTGCGTACTTGCTGGAACACTGGTGGGATGTTTTGGTCAGGAAGGTTTGGACAATTTGGTAACTCACTCTAACAAGTATTTGAACATTTGGTGATACTATGTCGATAAAGAGTTTAAGGTGTGCTTTTTCATGTGAAAGTAAATTTGGCTTGAACAAACCTGTTTTAGTATTTTTTTTTAGAACGGTACTTACTTTCCGGATGCCCTATATATATTAGGGCGGTCTTTAAATAGATTAAAAACATTGTTCTCCCAATATTCTTTTGGAGCACCCTGCCATTTTGATCTATCATATAAGAAAGAGTTACTATATTTTTGATTTTTAAACTAATTTTTAGGGGTTGCTACCAGCTTGTAAAGTTTTCATTAAAAAACTAAGAATGAATTAATATTAAAATTTAGTTACAAGAGAAGTTATATTTAAATAAGCATGTAAATATATTGCTACTATATAATAAGAATTAAAAAAAACTGTTAATAAAATACACTGTCAGTTTCTACTTCATCTTAAGACATCAAAGTTGATTTCTTCGAGTCCGGATACTTGATTCTAAATTGCTTAACTAACAAAAGTAAACACTGCTTTTGTTTTTCATCTTTTGTATGAAGTTTTCTGTACTCTTCCATCAGCGCAACGCCACGTTCAGCTACGTCATTAATAACTTTAAGAAAACTAGCTATTGACTCGATTTTCTTGTAGGATTCGTTGTCTTTCCAGGCGGTTACATCTATTTGCAAACATTCTGATTGTAGATCAAGGATATTGGAAATACTCATGGTGTTACTGGATACAAAATCTTGAAAGTCCTTTGTAAGACTAACATCAGGTTCAATTTGGGCACATTGCAATGGTTCGTCAAAATTGTCTTCATTTATTAAAGCATCCACCGTTACCCTTTTAGTATCCTGAGGAATATCGTCATCGAAAAAAGCAAGAGCAAGAATCTCTTACGATACGTACCACAAATGTTGGAGAAACTTTTTCATTACACTCATTGAAATTTCCTTATTAACACCTTCATATTCCTTTAAATTTCTCAAAAGTTGCAAGTCATTTCTGGGGGCAGTACAAGAAGATGATGTTTGAAACCGCTGTAACATAAACTTTCACAATAAATGAGCAAACGTTACAAATTCCTGTTTCTTCTTGTTTGGAAAGTTTGAACGGATCTCTAAATAAATATATATTTAGCGTGTAAATAGCCTTTGCCCATCCATCGAGCTCGATGCACTCCCCCTGGAGCTCTAGAATGTATACCTCTTTATGAAACTTCTCCAAGGAATATGATTGTCAGCTCTAAAAGTTCTTTGTAATCTTCTCGTGCTTGAAACTCCTGAAGTTGTTTGTTCTAGTAAACTTAATGATATTTGATGCACTTTATGAAGTACACCGTCAGAGGTGGAGGTTTAAAATTACTGTGGTCAACCGAGTTCCATAAACCTTAAATAGCTTAAACAGCAAGATGCCAGGCCCTGTTGAAGCTCCAATTGACTTACTAACAACTTCCTCAAGCATAATTTCTAGGATATGATGTCGGCAAGCCAAATAAAGCCTTTTTTCATTTTTTTGTTCTAGAAGAACACATGGTCCACTGCATAACCTAGTATTTGCTGATGTTGTATCAAAAGACATACATTTCACTTGGTCTGTAACTCTCCAGGATTCCTATGTTTCATTAAGAGCACAAGCTATTGCTTTTCCTGTACCTGACTGAAGTTTTAGAACAGCTAGTAGCTGCTCAATGCCGTTTCATGAAACAGTAATTGCTAGTCTATCAACCGTTTTACTATCTGCAATATCTTCTAAGAGTTTTCCGTCCCAGTGAATGGTCAAACACATGATAGCTGAAAATTCACTCTTTAAGTCTTGAGCTCTCTTTTCTCTGCTTTTGATTCTAGGACGGTGAATAGAAGATTTGTTCACATTATACTCGAAAGCGCATCCCACAGTTTTTAGTGTAATAGTCAAAACAACAGCTGCTTTTCTGTCACTTAACTTTGCTGCATCAAGACTTGCAGCTACGTTACTGCCTAAAACACTCTTTCTACCTCTTTTCTTTGAAGGTGGATCACAAGATCAAAACACTTCTTCATGTATCTAACTACTTGCACTTTCAGTTGTACTATTTTGTTCACATGTCCTGGAGGAATAGATGTTCGTGAAGAAGAAGAAAATAAAAGATTATTTTTTGAACGCTCTTTCACTTTATCCAAATGTGATTTTCTCTCTCTTGAATTGGCTTCTTTCTTTACAAATTTCATATCAACATATCCCATTTTACCGGGTCGTCCTGTTCGTGTCTGAGCGATCGGAAAATCTTTATCTTCTTCTATTTTCATCATATTGAGAGTATTAGCGCGGGCAATATCTAAAAGATCTTCCAGAGCCATTTTCCTATCATTTTCTTTCTTCTTCGAACTTTCTGAAGAGCTTTGTTTTTCTTTGTTCTTTTTCAGCTTTTGCCGCTCCTTGAACAATTTTCAATTTTAACAACCACGTTTTCTTAATATTGTAAGATTATTAGCCTTTTCCCAAACCTGAATCACATCACTAGCAACACAGTGGGGTGAGTCCTTTATAAATATAAGTTTAATGACTTTTTGTAATGAAAGAAAACACTAAGAACTTTTCTTTTAGATGGTAATTTTGTATCAATCAGTAATGTGAAGATTTGACTAAAAAGTCAAATATTTGTAGACGTTCTCGTTGCAATGGTCTCTTTACTACTACTTACCATTCTTAAATATCTCAAGTCCAAACACCAAACAGCATGAAATAAGTCGAAACACCATACAGCATGAAATAATTCCAAACTCACTTTCTTGAAACAGTGAATGCACTTTTGTTTTAAAGCATACAACTCTCTTGGGCTGATAACTTATCTTTTAATAAACATTAGTGCACTACACTAGGCTAAAAAAATGAGATAAAATAGACTTTAGCAAGTTATTGTAAACTGGAATAATGTGTTTTTGCAAAGAATTTAATATATTGTCTGTAGGGATAACATAGAAGAAAACATTTTTCTTAAAAATGAAAAAAAAAACTGCAGAAACACTTTTTAAAGTACAGTAGCTAATAAGGAACTGAGCTCTCAAGTCGGGTCTGTATAGCGAAGCGGGCCAAGTCTGGATATGAAACAATTCTGTCTCACAAAGAACATCACCCAAGTATCCGGTTCCGATTTCAATGACTTCTTTTCTGATAGAGAGCATGTATGCATTATTTGTGATGACAGAAATTTTTGCCATGGTGCATATTTTCTAATTTTTTAAAATAATTTTTAGGAGTTGTGATATGGTTATTAGAGATTACTGCAGAAGTAAATTACTACCCTTTGTAAACGGAGTGTTAATGAAATAACAACCATGTAAATACATATAAGGCCTAGGGAGAAGTCGTATGGTAGGTATGACCTTGACGGCAACCACCTTGAAATCTACCATTTTGAATTAAGGTCAAGTTTTTTAAATGGGAATAGGGTAATATGATACATAATTTCGAGCTAGAATTTAATCAGGAAAACAATGGTGAAGTTAGTTTTAAGATACGCACGTTTGGGGAAGAGTTACAGGCATATTAATTGTTTATACTTACTATGTGCGTAAGTCTCTTACCTAAGCTTCTAACAAGCGTATTGATGATATGTGGATAAAACCTTCGGTATTATAAATTAGACCTAGAGGGAAGTGGTACGGTAAGAGTAACCTTGGCGGTAATCATCTTGAAATCCTCCATATTGAATTAAAGTGAAGTTTTGAAAAACAAAAACCATAGCATGGACACCTCATGTTAATAGCAAAGTTTCTAAACAGCCAATGGTACACTTATTTTTGTTCTATAGTTAACCAATATGAATTTAGGAGTGCTTCTAACGTGCACCAAACATCCAATATTCGATATTTCAAATCGGCAACATTCCTAATTTTCACCGCATGTTTTAACTGTCACTTTGCAATAGTTGACATGGCCCCATGTTTTCTATATTTTTTAAGAGTTGCGATTTGTCAGTTCATGTATAATGTTGGGATAAACATCCAGCAAACTTTCTGAATTTTGAAGACTTGCAATGTAATTATTTATTTCAAACCAGAATACATGAGGAACCTATGGACCTACAGTATGTGACGTAAAGAAATACAAATGAAATTATAACAAATTGTTGTTATATGAACACAAAATTATCAGGAAATGTAGCATACATGTTGCACAAATGACAAACAATAAAATACTTTTAACAAATATAATTTTAAAGGAACAGCAGCAATGATAGAAAATATCAAAGATACATAATATGAATGTTTCCAACACGTTATTTGTACCATGACCATAATATGAAAAGAGGTAACTTGTTTATAAGGAGGTGTAACTTGTCGTGTTCCCGATCAAAATTGATTATAAATCTTTTAAATATGAACCTTCGACAACAATAGCTAGAAAAGGAATAACATTTTTGTCTGACTAGACAAAAATTGCCATAGAAAATAAATAAATAAATAAATAAACATTAAAGAAATAAATAAACAAAACAAAATACCATTGATTTACAAAACAATCGTGTTTCGTTTTCTTTTGAAATGAATTTTCATTTGATTTCTCGTCTCATCCATTACAAGCTACGTCTTCGGTATTACCTGAACGCAAAGTTGGAGTTTTTTGTGCAGTGATGCATGTCAGTAAACGAGTTTTTGAAGGGCAGATGTGGGAAGAAAATAATTAATTTGTAAGTCTTCAAAGTTCAGAAAGATTGCTGGATGCTTATCCCAATACTATTCTTGAACTGACAAATCTCAACCCTAAAAAATATTTAAAAAATAGAAAACATGAGGGCATGGCAACAATTGCAAAGTGCTTTTAAAATATGCGGTGAAAATTAGGAGTGTTGCCAGTTTGAAAGATCGAATAATGGACGTTTGGTGCACATTAGAAGCACTCCTAAATTCATACTGGTTAACTATAGAACAAAAATAAGTGTACCATTGGCTGTTTAGAAACTTTGCTATTAAAATGAGGTGTCCATGCTATGGTTTTTATTTTTCAAAACTTCACTTTAATTCAATATGGAGGATTTCAAGATGATTGCCGCCAAGGTTACTTTTACCGTACCACTTTCCTCTAGGTCTAATTTATAATACCGAAGGTTTTATCCACTTACCATTAATACGCTTGTTAGAAGCTTAGGTGAGAGACTTACGCACATAGTAAGTATAAACAATTAATATGCCTGTAACTCTTCCCCAAACGTGCGTGTCTTAAAACTAACTTCACCATTGTTTTCCTGATTAAATTCTAGCTCGAAATTATGTATCATATTACCCTATTTTCATTTAAAAACCTTGACCTTAACTCAAAATGGTAGATTTCAAGATGGTTGCCGTCAAGGTCATACCTAACATACGACTTCCCCTTAGGCCTTATATGTATTTACATGGTTGTTTTTTCATTAACACTCCGTTTACAAAGGGTAGGAATTGACTTCTGCAGTAATCTCTAATGACCATATCACAACTCTTAAAAATTATTTAAAAAAATAGAAAACATGCACCATGGCAAAAATTTCTGTCATCACAAATAGTGCATACATGCCCTCTATCAGAAAAAAAATCATTGAAATCGGAGCCGGACACTTGGGTGATGTCCCTTGTCAGCATGAACACTGGTGTGACTATCCAATGATTCCCGACCTTAATAACTACTTCTTTGTAGGGCGGTGTGTTTATTGTTATTAACCTTTGTTGACAATATTGAAAATTTGTCAATGTTTAAAATAAGAATGTCAATGTTCAACTTTTGAAGGAAAGTTTTCCTTGTGTCAGAAGGAGCACAATACTGCATATACATCTTCTTTGGTTTATGCTCTAGCGGGACCGCTGTGGCTCAGTGGTATAGCGTTCACCTCTGGTGCTTGGGGTTCCGGGTTCGATCCCAGGCCCCCGCCAAGTGAACTTTGTGCTGGACAAACACCGTGTGTGTTGGTTTCCTTGGGGTTCTCCCGTTTCCTCCCACTTTCTTCATTCCACCATTTCATTCATTACTCATCATCACCGTCTCCTTTAGCCTAACCGGCATAATTGTGGGACGTAAAACTCAAGGATTTCATTTCATTTTTTGGTTTATGCTTCACTGCCTCAGTGTCCTTGTATGGATTTAGAGAGCAAAAATTTGCTGAAAAACAGAATTAAAGGTTACCTTCGAATTATTGCAGGCTGTCAAGTATTACAAAACTGAGCGAGGCCACATGTATTTTGCACCCGCGTGTACTTAACGCTTTTGCGCCATGGACTTATTTAAATAACAAAATATTCGTTAATAGACGCTGTTTCGAAGTTTACGCCATCATTTTGCACCAAGTGACTGCCGATTTTTTTTTAGATAAAAGTACGGGGTAATGTACTGTCCTATTTTAGTAATTTCATTGATAATCATTGTCATTTTCGTGTTTACCAGTGTGATTAATTTTAATAGAAATTTCATCTTAAAAAACTCGATTACATGTTGAAATTTCATTACATGGTAGCGACCCCCAAAATATTTTTTAAAAATACGAAAATTTTATGGAAGTTTTTTTTAAATAGCAGATTAAAATAAGAGGGTGCCCCAGGTAAATTTTAAAAGTTTGTTTTTAAGGACCACCCAAATATTATATATATATATATATATATATATATATATATGAAGAGACTAATATAAGAAAGGATATACATCACATCCTTGGATTATTTTGTTAAATTAAAATTATTGGCTCAATTCTGCAACTGTTTCATTATATGCTTTTTTTATAAACTTCGCGTAAGTCAGAAACAGTTTCCAACATCACTTTTCCTTTCATTAAAGTTAAAGCTACGCACAAAAAATTGAACGTTCTTATTACTCAGAAAAAAGAAAGCTAATAACTTTTTAAGTGAGCTCATTTAGAAGTTTTAATACGTTCAATATCCGTAGCAGTTTTTTTCCTTTTTCTTATAAGCTGTCAGAATACCCATGTCGGATATTCAAACTTTTTTGTTAGTATAAAAATACAATATTCATTAACGAATATAATTCTAAAAGAATATTAGTGTTTAACAAACAAATCCAAAGTCAAGACTTACATGTCAATCGATACATCTTATTAAGCTAAACAAAATAATGACATATATGAGTAAACATTTCATATGTAGTTTCCGGGAAAATCGACATATAATAATTTCTTTGTAAACACAATTGGATTCTTCACCGCAATATTTTCCAACCTATTTTTCTTTGTAGCATAGCAAAGTACGTTTAAAATCTTCCCGACACCCCTGAATGTGATTTGTTTTGCTACACGCACAAAAGCAAACACATAAAAATACACACAATACTTTAAAAAACCAAGGAATGACAATGAGATACGAGTCTAACAAGGAAATTACCTAAGACTCTTGAATAGAAACATGTTAACATAAAAGAAACTTATGACTCTTATAAGCAGGAAAGGAGAAATAAATTTTACCATCAGAAATATAAGAAGACATCAAACTTTGTCCCTCACGTCTTTTGCAAAACACCTATACGTGGACGAACTCTTGACAGACACATTCTCATCTCCAGTGATTCTTTCCAAAACAAATTAATATCGTTAAAAACCAGAATTTGCAATTTTAAATTTGGAAGACAAGTGTGAACAAAAAAGTCGATTGTCGATAAATTTTTATTTTCTTCTAAATATATTTTATTTGCGGAAGATCTTAGAAGACATTAAAAATCTCGCGACATATCTGACATATATTCGTTACACACAAATGTGTCGCGACAGAGTGGTTGAGAAACGCTGCTTTAACCTACGAGAACCATGCGACTTATTGAGGTAAAGTTAATACTCATTAAGTTTTTCATAATGATACAAAGAAGATGACAGTTTTCAGTATAGTTAACGAGATATTGTCTAAAAGTATTATTAATACTTAAATTTTTATTTCTGCTAACTGAATATACCAATTGATAAAACGCTTGACATTACACCATACGACATACTTAACAGTAATTTCTTATGCGTAATTTCCAAGAAAATAGAAGGAAAGCGAACTTTTGTGGAAGTAAAAGAGCATGACATTTGTTGTGAATAATAATTGAGAGTTTCTATTTCGCCGGAAGAATCTATGTACCGTATATGTGGAAAACTCACTGTTAGCTAGCAGGTTGTATCTATTGTTATTTTGTCTTTCCCTAGTGGTCTAACAGTGAGACACATAGTACTTGTAATAAAGTTGGAAATTTTATTAGTAAAACAGAGTAGTAAACAAATCACAATACATAGGTACGAATGAAAATTGTCTTCCTATTAAAAGCATAATCTTACTTAAACTGTTCATCATGCCGCATATATATGATAACTTCGGTAAATAACGCCAGTCGGGTAATAACGCCATTAACATGAGTCGAACATTTATGGGTATGTGATAAGCAGTGGCGCCTGTTATTTTTGTAGACACAAAAACTATAGGCCAGCCACACCTCAGCAGAGAGAAAGCAGTGAACAAGTGTTGACGTGGCAACCGCGGAGCATAAAAAACAACTCCAAATGTTTAGTGCATCAAACGAGGTAGGCGAATTGTTTGTGTAAAAGCAAGATTTTACTATTACTAAAGGTATGCGTCGATAGAGCCATACTTGCATAACAATATGATGTAAATAATATATGCAGAACCTTTATTCTTGGTACAGAGAGAATGGTCAAACCAAAGTCTATTGCTTCTGGAAATAACGCCACTCCATCTAATCGCTAATCGAAACTAATACTATTGTTAAAAGTTTGTTTTTCTGTCGAAGTGGCTATGAAATGTGAGACGTCTGATGTTTTGTTCATTTTCTTTTCCAGTTGGGAAGGAAATATTAAAACATACGGGCCAGGTGATCTGAAAATGATTTACGTCAAACTATCACGACCATCGAGCAGCAGGGTACGAAAATTGCAAGGGCTGTATGTGCGTTTCCTTCCAGAACGTTAAGAGACTGGGAAAAACGAGAGGACAAAAATCCCATTTGAAAACTTGATTGCAGCTCTATGTTGTTACAGGAACTGAAAAAATAATTAAAACAGAGAATAATTCGTTTAGAAACAATTGTATTTGGTTTAACTAGAAAAGATATTCTTGAGGCCGCGTACAGAATATGTAAAGAGAACGCCATAACTAATGCATTTTGTAATGGTAGGGCTGGAAAAGACTGGATTTATTCTTTCATCGTAAGACACTTGAATATTGTGTGCAGAAAGACTGAAAAATTGAGCTATAGTAAACTCATGCGTTTCAACTGAACGAGTTTGTGTGGTATTAACAAAATACACTTGATGCTATGAACTTACATGGCAGTCCTGAACTTACAATGCATTTGAAACTGGGCTAAAACTAATAACGTACAACAGTAGCCTAGAAATTCTGGCACAGAAAAGGAGCAAGCGAGTACATAATGCCACATGGCGAAAAATGTGAAATTGTGAGTGTTATTGCATGTACCAATACATATGTTTAAATGGGATCCCTCCAATGGTGTTATACAAGGAAATATATATATATATTTCAAGGATATACAAGGATATATATATATATATATATATATTTATATAAGAGTTTGGTGATTATCTCCAGGTAACACATGTGCAATGACTCCTAAATAAGGCTTTGTTACAAAGGAATAATTTTGTACAATTTTTGGAACATTGCAAAACAGACACCGGATCCCTGGCCTGCTTTTGTAGATTATAATCGCAGTCATCTTGATATTACCATTTTAAACGCTGCTGAGACCATGGGTATTCAACTACTCTGCTTGCCTGCACATTGCACGCACGAACTTCAACCGCTCGAGAAGAGTATCTTCAAATCGTTAAAAGTGTTCTGCTCTGAAGCAGTTGACAATTATCGACGAACACATCCCAGAAGAACATTTGGGAAGCTACAGTTTCCAAAAGTGTTTTCTAGGCATGGTTCCGTTCAGAAACACCTCAGAACACAATTTCAGGCTTCAGCGCTATAGGTATCTATCCTTTAAACATAAATGCTATACCCGCTGTCGCTTTTGCCCCAAGTAATGTCTCAGAGCAAGAGCAAACTCCACAAACAACTCCAAGCACACGACCAGCCTCCATCTCTCCTTCAACACCACCGGGTGCCCACTTCATCCACGAGCTTCTGCCTACACCTAAAATTACTAGGAGCAAAACTCATCCCAGGGGCGAAAACTTCTCTTACTTCCAGAGGAGTATTGGTAACACCAAACCTGTTTACGCCCCTTCCACTTCTTCCGGCACGAGGAAACAAGTATCCTCTAGAAAGAAGAAAAATGAAGACATGTTCCGTGGGGACTGTGGAGGATATTACAATAATCCAAGTGGTCATGAAACGTGGATTCAGTGTGTTGGATACAATATTTGGTTACATGAATCACGTGATTCTGGCAGCATTGTTAGATGTGGCTTGTGTATATTGTGTGACGCTGGTTGTGCATTGTTGTATGACTTCTAGGAGTAGTGTTCCATGTGAATGCAGCTCTCATGTTACGGGATTCGCAATCATCCCAAGAGTTACAGATTAACGATATGTAGTATGACTATGAGTTTTGTGTACCAGCAAAGCAGGTAGCACATTGCCAAAAACATTATTTAGTTGTGTTCAAAATGTATTTCGTTACAATTCTAACACCTTTTTGATGTGAAGCAAATGGCGTTATTGTCGACAAGTCTGGTAATAACGCCATTTCATACTCACTCCAATTCTCAGTGCATTTGTTTTCTCATTGTATTATAGCTGAAGGTTCACTCCATCTTTATATATATAACGGTGTATTAACGGAAATTGCAATCTCAAGAAGAAATGCACAGAATACTTCCAAATTCACAGAATGTGTATGTTAGGGTACGCCGTACGCACGATTAGAATTTCATCAAATTAGCGCAAGCGTGAGCCTAGTAGCACAACTTCCGTTTACTGCATGGAGAAATATGAGAGGTGATTTACTGAAGTAGAGTATGGAGCAAAAACAACAGAACAGGAAAAGTGTGACCAAGCATTAATACATCTTGTCGACTTCAAAGGATACAATATAAGCAAACAAATACATTTAAAAGGGTCTGTATGGTAGAATGCAACGGCGCCGACTTTCTAAAATTTATGTGGGTGCAAATTAATGGCGGAACGTCTTATATGTTTTCAGGAGAGTCTCGATATTTTTTTGACTTATTTCCTTTTAGTTTAAATATTTTATGAACACTGTCATAAAGTAGTGTACTCGATTCTATTTACAATATAGTTCTCCTTGTCATTGTGGGAACTGTCTTTGCCTAGTCCAGAGAAAGGAAAAAAAGGGGAGTGTATTGCTTGGTTCCCTTAGCACAAACACATTTGAAACAAATAACTATGTTTTAGAGGTTAGACATTTTAACTTCCATGTTAATGTTTTCATTGCTTATTATTTTTTGATAATGGCAAGTGACAAATATTTATTTTGTTTCATCAAACTAACGCTGCACCCACAAGAATTTTTGTGTGGGCGCTGGAGCTTCGGAGCACCCACGTAGTCGGCGCGCATGATAGCCTATAAGAAAGAAATTTCTCGTTCTGCTAACTTGACATGCGTTCATGACAATCACAACACGGCCATTCTGTGTGAGTGAACCAATGAGAGAAGAAAGCCGTTTGCAGCAACAAGCTCACTAATGTGATCCACGGCACAGACGAAGAATACATAGAGACAATAAACTCGGCGAATAACTTAAAATCTCACATGACCTGTAAACACTAGGGTCTCTTAGTTGTGACGAAGGTACTAACTTTTAATCTGACGTGATTTGTGTGGAAATTTCAATTTTATTATTGATGGTTTGTGGTAAAGGAGTTGTAGACTCGCGTTTACGTACAGGGAAAAAACCAAGCAGAAAATTAATATAAAAATCTACATATATACTCAAATGAAATAAATAAGTATCTGTTCAATCCCTTTTATGTAGAGAAGAAGGTATTTCTTTAGCCTCTTCTCTTTAGAAAACCATGTCCCTATTCAGTTCCTATTTAGTCCCTTTAATTTAGAAGTTATATTATCTATTCAGTCTCTCCTGTTTACTAAATAAATTACGTAGTTAGTCTATTTTATTTAGAAAATAAATTATCTATTGTGTTTCTTCTATTTAGAAAGGGAAGTATATATTGTGTCCATTCTATTCCCAGAAGACTATATCTATTCAGTCTCTTTTATTTAGGAAAGAAACTATCTATTTAGTGCTTCTACTTAAAAAATAAAGTATCTACTCAGTCCTTTCCATTTTGAGGAACATTATCTATTAATTTATTTCTATTTACAAAATAAAGTATCTATTCAGTACTTTCCATTTAGTTCCTTTAATTTAGAAATTATTTATTCATTCTCCCCTATTTAGTAAATAAATTATGTAGTTTCTCCCCTCTATTTATCTATTAAAAATTAATCTATTCAGTCCCTTCTATTCAGAAAGGAAACACTATATTGTGTCCATTCTATTTAGAAAAGAAACTATCTATTCAGTGCTTCCACTTAAAAAATAAAGTATCTATTCAGTCCCTTCCATTTAGAAAGGAAAATTTCTGTTCAGTCTTTTTATTTAGAAAAGAAAATACTTATTGTATCTATTTTATTTAGAAAAGTATATCTATTCAGTCCCTTCTATTTAGAAAATACAATAGGTATATACATTATCTACCAAAAAGTCACCAGTCAGTATGCTAGGACATAGCCGAAAGAAATTCATAGGAACCTGCACGACACCAGTCATTTGTTTCGGTGCAGAAGCATTATCAGTGACGTCTTTGAAGTTGTCCCGCCCACCTAATGAATTTTTCTTTTTCTTATCTACATCGTTAGTTTTTTCGAAAAAATAAAATTTTTATTCAACAAATAAATGGGCAGGCCAACTTCACGGTTCCCCACCCACAAACGAATTTCAAAAGTTTCTCATATCACATCGTTAGTTTATCGTTAGTTTACGTTAGTTTTGCTAAAACTATCGTTAGTTTCGCAAAAATAACGATTTTATTTTAGAAATAAATTTTCCCGCCAACTGTGAATTAGCCCGCCCATATTGAATTCTCATAAAATTCCAACTCATATCGTTAGTTTATCGTTAGTTTACGTTAGTTTTGCTAAAACTATCGTTAGTTTCGCACAAATAACGATTTTATTCTAGAAATAAATGGGCAGGCCAACTTCACTGTTCCCCGCCCACAAACAAATTTCAAACGTTTTTGATATCACATCGTTAGTTTATCGTTAGTTTACGTTAGTTTTGCTAAAACTATCGTTAGTTTCGCAAAAATAACGATTTTATTCTAGAAATAAAGTTTCCCGCCAACTGTGAGTTAGCCCGGCCATATTGAATTCTCATAAAATTCCAACCCATATCCTTAGTTTATCGTTAGTTTAGGTTCGTTTTGCTAAAACTATCGTTAGTTTCACAAAAATAACGATTTTATTCGAGAAATAAAATTTCCCGCCAAATGTAAAGTTTCCCGCTCATAAAGAATTATCATAAATTTCCATTTCACATCCTTAGGGACATACTGCACACATTCCAATGTACCTGACAGAACATGATAGGCATATGCCTGCTATATAATTGTGCTGTTAGGATTTACATTTGGCGGAAATCTTTATTTCTCGTATAAAATCGTTATTTTTGTAAAACAAACTTTAATTTTAGCAAAACTAACCTACACTAACTATAAACTAACGAGATGAGTTGGAAGTTTACGAGAATTCAATATGGGCGGGAAACTTTATTTCTTGAATAAAATTGTTATTTGTGCGAAACTAGCGATAGTTTTAGCAAAACTAACGTAAACTAACTATAAACTAACGATGTGAGATGGAAATTTATGAGAATTCAATATGGGTGGGCTAATTCACAGTTGGCGGGAAATTTTATTTCTAGAATAAAATCGTTATTTTTGCGAAACTAACGATAGTTTTAGCAAAACTAACGTAAACTAACGATGTGATATCAAAAACTTTTGAAATTTGTTTGTGGGCGGAGAACCGTGAAGTTGGTCTGCCCAATTATTTCTAGAATAAAATCGTTATTTTTGCGAAACTAACGATAGTTTTAGCAAAACTAACGTAAACTAACGATAAACTAACGATATGAGTTGGAATTTTATAAGAATTTAATATGGGCGGGCTAATTCACAGTTGGCGGGAAACTTTATTTCTAGAATAAAATCGTTATTTTTGCGAAACTAACGATAGTTTTAGCAAAACTAACGTAAACTAACGATAAACTAACGATGCGATATGAAAAACTTTTGAAATTTGTTTGTGGGCGGGGAACCGTGAAGTAGGCCTGCCCATTTATTTGTTGAATAAAAATTTTATTTTTTCGAAACTAACGATAATTTTAGCAAAACTAACGTAAACTAACGATAAACTAACGATGTAGATAAGAAAAAGAAAAATTCGTTAGGTGGGCGGGACAACTTCACAGACATCATTTATTTCTCGAATAAAATCGTAATTTCTGCGAAACTAACGACAATTTTAGCAAAACTAACGTAAACTAACGATAAACTAACGATGTGATATGGGAAACTTTTGAAATTCGTTTGTGGGTGGGGAACCGTGAAGTTGGCCTGCCCATTTATTTCTCGAATAAAATCGTTACTTTTGCGTAATTAACGGTAGTTTTAGAAAAACTAACGTAAACTAACAATGAACTAACGACATGAGATGGAAATTTATAATAATTCTTTATGGGCGGGCTAACTTTACATTTGGCGGGAAACATTATTTCTCGAACAAAATCGTAATTTTTGCAAAACAAACGTAATTTTCGCAAAACTAACGTAAACTAACGATAAACTAACGATATGAGTTGGAATTTTATGAAAATTCAATATGGGCGGGCTAACTCATAGTTGGCGGGAAACAGTATTTCTAGAAAAAATCGTTATTTTTGCGAAACTAATGATAGTTTTAGCAAAACTAACGTAAACTAACGATGTGATATGACAAACGTTTGTAATTCGTTTGTGGATGGGGAACCGTGAAGTAGGCCTGCCCATTTATTTGTTGAATAAAAATTTTATTTTTTCGAAACTAACGATAATTTTAGCAAAACTAACGTAAACTAACGATAAACTAACGATGTAGTTAAGAAAAAGAAAAATTCATTAGGTGAGCGGGACAACTTCACAGATGTTTATCAGTGATCATGTGTCATGTGAGGAGTCAGTTTGACCGAGAATGGCGTATAGACAAGAACTTAGTTCGATAAGGAAATCATCATCGGCTGTCGTATTGCGCGTTTGTCGAATCGTGCCATTAGTGTAGGGAAGGGCACTAGTCCAGCTGAAACTCGACTCGACTCGAATTCGAGTCGAGTTTCGAGTCGAGTGAAAGGTAGTTTTCTCGAGTCGAGTTCTGAGCCGAGTTGCTGTTTTTGAGATTGAGTTTCGAGTCGAGTCGGGTTTGATACATGGCTCGCTCGTTTAGCTCGTTTTAGTTCGTTTTGAAATCATGGCCTGATTAATCTGGAAAGCGAAAGCCATGAGAAATGTAAGCCGTAATGTGGAATACTTTTAGTGTTGCTCACGAGAGGGGACACTGCTTGCATCTCATCTTGTCTCGATAACGAGACCACAATAGATTTTTTTAAAATAAAAAGACAGCCTCAAATATTGTGAGCACCAATATATGTATATACTGTAGTTTTTACCATCAAGGCTGAGACCTGCACGGTCGTATTTCTGAACATAAGCAGAAGCCCAACCCGGGTATTGATGTCAACGGGCTCGGCTCGGTTCAACTGAGCGAACAGTTCGAGCCGGCTCGTTCGGGGTGAGCCACCGAATCGGTTCGGTCCGGCTCAGGTGAGCCATTGGTTTTTGCCCTCTCGGTTAGGTGAGGTGTTGACTCGGCTCAGTTCTCGGTTCGGCTCGATAGTAGATGAGCTGTGAGCCGAGCCACTCGATCCGTTGACAACCCTAAACCCGGACCGAGTACCGCGGTGATTCAGATAACTGCTAACTCCAGAACAGAAAAATAACAGGGTTGCCGGGGTTTTCTAAGATGGATATAGGCCTATACAGGATGTGTCTCATTCACCCCTCTTTAATCAAATTGATGTCGGTATCAATTTATCTCCTGGTATACACCTTTATGCTATAGCCGTGTTGAAGCAGCTTTCACGTTATAAATACTATAATCACGTTACGTTAATTAATACGTAAAATTTACCATATTTTCCAATATTTTATCATAAAAGGGATAATTCAAAATTGATCACTTTTCTGAATATCTTATCGTAGGCTATATGGAGAAATTACTAATTTTTCAGTACTAACATATTGCTTTATTAGTCTGTTTTTCTGTTAGTATCAATCATTATAAAGAATTCTAGTGACAAAATAAATCATAATTAACTTTAAATTATCTTGATAATAATCCTTCCTATTGTCTTTTTGCTGTATAATTTTCCTATGGTATTTTAAAATTCCTCATATTTAGAATTTCTTGCGAGAAGAATAATCGTCATCTAGTTTCTACATCATCATCATCATCATCATCATCATATTATTATTATTATTATTATTATTATTATTATTATTATTATTATTATTATTATTATTATTATTATTTGTATAATATGGGTAGCTCGTGGAAACATCATTCTATGCCACATTTTCTGACTTTCGAGTAAATATGAAAAGAAAGTTCATCATTCCTATGCAATTCGATACAATGACACATACCAATCAAGTTTCCCTTGTGGTTTAATACCAATCCAGTCCACCTAATAATTTAATTTTACGAGAAGTGACAATTATCATGATGTTCGCTAAATCCTCTCATATCATGGTAAAAATGAAATGAAATCTTTACGTCCAGCGGTTATGCTAAAGGAGACAGTGATGATGAGAGATGAGTGAAATGGTGGAATGAAGAAAGTGGGAGGAAACGGGAGAACCCTGAGAAAACCCAGGAGCACGGTGTTTTTCCACAACAAAGTCCACACGGAGCGAACTGGGATCGAACCAGGAACCACAAGCACCGGAGGTGAACGCTCTACCACTGAGCTACCGCGCCCCCCACATATCATGGTAAGTAAAGTGCTGACTTCGCTTCTTAATATTTTGTATGGCCGGAAATTCTCTTTTATCTTATTCATTGGAGGCAAACGTTCTTACAGATTTATACTGGACTGCAACTGAACACGTGTGGTTTATTGTTCAACAGCCCTGCAACTCTGCAAGGAAACAAGTTACCAACAAACGGAATCTGTAACCAGAGGTCCCTACAGAGTTTCAGACTTTTCTTTACTGAATAGTATTAAGCTTTTTCCTTTTTTATAGTAGGCAATAAAAAAGGAGAAGAACAATATTACTTTCCTGCGGCGATGTGTCATTTATTTGAGCAAAGCTATGGTAGTCAAAATTTGCAGACACTCCTCAAATAACAGGAAGAATTCCATAGCTATTTACAATTCTCTCCTTTCACGAACTATTTACATGTTGACACTTTGTGCTGAAATTCTTCTTCTTCTTCTTCTTTTTCTTATTATTATTATTATTATTATTATTATTATTATTATTATTATTATTATTATTATTATTATTAATAATAATAATAATAATAATAATAATAATAGTGAATATCTACAATATATTATCATTACTCATGCTTTATCTTATTTCTGACAGCAGTGTTACATACATAATTTTGTCTTCTTCAATCACAAGCCACTGTTGTGCTTATCCGATTCAAATCTCTCCTCCATATCCTTCTGCTTATTTCCTCAGTAAAGTACTACTAGACTAATATGGGGCTAAAGGAGATGGGGATGATGAGAAATGAATGAAATGGTGGAATGAAGAAAGTGGGAGGGAATGAGCGAGCCCCGAGAAAACCCATGTACACAGTGTTCGTCCACCACAAGGTTCACTTGGCGGGAGCAGAGATGGAACCCGGGACCCCATGCACCAGAGATGAACGCTCTACCAATGAGCCACGTCGGCCCTTATAATAATAATAATAATAATAATAATAATAATAATAATAATAATAATAATAATAATAATAATAATTGTAGTAGTAGTAGTAGTAGTAGTGTCATTGATAATAATTGTATTGTGTATGTACGATACTTGAAAAGAGTACTTGAACTACACACACGATTCGGCTCGATTTGGCTCGACTAGACTCGAAACTCGAACCAAGTTCGAGTCGAGTTTCGAGTCGAGTTGGAGGGAATTTTTCGAGCCGAGTTCTCGAGTCGAGTTCAAAGATGTCTGTTTCGAGTCGAGTCGAATTTCAAAGAAAACTCGCTCGAACTCGCTCGAACTCGCTCGTGCCCATCCCTACATTAGTGCCCAATTACGCCGCCCAAAATCAATGGAGGGTGATGTAATCCTGAAATAGAAACGTCACGGCGTCACCAGTGTTCCTAAACGGCTAGAAGACCCAAGAAACTGACGGACAGGGACCGGAGAGTGATGAAATGAGTGGTACCCAGCAATCGCCGTCAAATTGCATCTGCCATTCAGCACGAGTTCCACACTGTATCGTTCACATCAGTTTCACTGAACACTGTCAGGACAGAACTAGATGCACCTGGTTTAGTTCTGGTAGAGTAGCTGCCCACAAGCCACACATAACTCCAACGAACAACGCCAAGAGGTTGGTTTGGTGTAAGGCTAACCGAAATTGGCTCCTAGACGAATGGAAACTATGTTATGTAGTGATGAACCACAATACACGTGTTTCAAGTCAGATGGTCGGGTGTGGCTGTGGTGAAAACCCACCGAACGCTTCTTATCAGACTGCATTATGCCAACAGTGAAATTTGGTGGTGGTCGGGAAATAGTGTGAGGTGCATTCTGTTGGTTCGTCCTAGGCCCGCTTGTTGTACCTGGTAACATGACGAGTGTAAATTATCTGGACATTTTGGACAATTCAGTGCTTCCCACATTTTGGAAACTCTTTGGAATGGACCCATGTTACTATCAGGATGATAATGCCCCCTTGCAATAAAGCTGCCAATGTTATTTCGTGGTATGACGAGAACAACGTGCAACGACTCCAGTGGCCCGCTCAATCGCCTATCTGAACCCCGAGTAACATCTGTGGGATGAATTGGAGCGGCGTTTAAGGTAAAGACCAACTCGTCCGAATTCACCTGCTGCACTTGGAACCGCCTTGCAGGAGAAGTGGGCTGCCATCCTAGTTGATACCTATCTGCAACTGATGGAAAGCCTTCCTCGGAGGATACATACTGTGATTCAGGCCAAAGGAGGCTCTACCTGATATTAGATATGTCATGATTTGCTTCGTTCCGAAAGTTGTGGGGTGACCGGTGACCTTTTGGTAAATAGTGAATATTCCGTTAGGAGATAGAACATAATTGATATAGCGTTAGATAAGCTTCTACTATTCGACTCGTTTGGCACTTGGATGCCTTTCCGTCTGTCTTTCCACAATAACTCTCGTAAAACTTATTCGATTTCAATGAAATTTCGTATGTGCCTACTTTCCACTTCCGGAAATAAACTTATTTTTTGGGGTTGTAACTCAATTATAAGTGGGGATATGGGGGTAAAAGGGGGTAAAAGTTGCAAGGTTACACGGAGGGAGATACATAATTTTCCAATAATATAAACTACTGTTTTTTTTGATTATCACAAAATTTAATATATACTTTCTTTATAACATTGAGAATATCCATATAGCTTAAAATTAACATCTACAAAAACGAAAATATGAATTCACACCCTCACTCAATTTTAAAACTACGTTAGACGATAATTTTCGTTTAAAAGAATGTTAGAGTTTTGGCGAAATACGTAGCATCTTTTTGCAAAGAATTAAAATTAATTACGAATAAATTAGTGGAATTAACCTTCCTCAATTTCGTTTAGAATTCCATGGTAAATTTTCTGAAAATGTTTCGGTTTTGATACAATATTATGTGCATTTTCTTAGACTATTTTCCGTAACTCCCAGCGCTTGGAATTAAAACTAGTTAAGAATGATTGATGAACTCACACCACTGATGTGAGACGTCTTACTATCCTTCCCCTAAGTAAAAAGTAATATGGTCCAGGAGTTTATCCCTTACAGCTGTTCGATTTTGGTGTAATATATTTTAGATTTTTCTATTGCTTCACAAATATTCATTCAACATGGAGCAGAAGTCAGTTAAGAATAAAATAGTACTAATCCCACTCTCCAATGTTTTATAGATTTACCGCAAGTTATAACTCAATATGATGACAGGACCGCGGTGGCTCAGTGGCAGAGCGTTCACCTCTGGTGCATGGGGTCCAGGGTGCTCCCGCTCCCTGCCAAGCGAACTTTGTGGTGGACAAACACCATGTGCGTGGGTTTTCTCGGGGTTCTTCCGTTTTCTTCCATTTTCTTCATTCCACCATTTTATTCATTTTTCACAATCATCGTCTCCTTTAGCCTAACCGGCATAACCGTGGGACGTAAAACTCAAAGATTTCATTTTATTTTCTTTCAATATGGTGATGAAAATACCTAGGTAATATGTATACTTTCATTGACTCTTTCTGTAATCCCCTGTCCTTGGTAGTAGAAGTGAATTTAGCCCCCTCTAATGAGTTACTCTCCCCGTCATATTTTAAAATATGATCCACGATATCTTTCATAAACATATTTTTCATAGAAAATGGTGTATACTTGTTCAGGTTTCACAATCATTTCTACTACTTTGATTTAAAATTAATGGAGAACGAGAAAGTGAAAATATTGCCTCCAGATTTGAAAAAAGAATGTTCTCTGGTAACTTTCGTAAATTTTATTCGAGTTTATCTCGATATAATGTGCGTGGTGATTGAGGTTTTCATGTAGTTCTCACTTTTGGAAACTGAAACCAACCAAATGTCAGGATTCACCATCTCAGATTTATATAAACATTCTATAACTTGCACAAGAAAAGAAAATTTTATATTATATATACGTAATTTTCTTTATCATTTTGTCGAATATGATCTACTTTTTCTGAGAATTTTGAATAATCTCAATCACTTTCAGTTCAAAAAATGAAAATGAAATATTTCAGTTTAACATCCCATGTTCATGCCTGTTAGGGTAAGGGACAAGAAAATTAAGGAAATGATGATGGAATAATCATGGAATGGAAAGTGGTAGGAAACGGAACTATCCCTGGAAAACTCATGTACACGATGTTGTTCACCCACAAACCTACTTATCCGGGGATGGAACCAGGGATACCATGCACCAGGGTACCACTGAGCCACCGTGTGCCTCTTTCTTTCAATTCAAATGGGCCAATAACGAGACAGCGCATTCTATCCAATTTTATATAACATACCAGCTGAACGTGAGCTATTTACACAGCGCACGGTTTTGATATGAGTGTGAATCTCCTTCCTACTTCTCACTATATCTGTCCAAGTCACTTTACGGACACAAGTAAAGGACAGAAACACTCTCAAAGGGAGTGGATTGCTATAGACATATAAATGTAGTATTTTAATATATAGAATATTGAGGTGAGTTTATTTCAAACTTGCATAAGTCATAAATGATATCAAATGCAAATGTTTTTTTCTTATTCCATATCCGAGTATGACTCATTGTAGGTCCACAAGCGTTCAAAGTTGCTAGCTTGCAGTAGATTTGGTCATTTAGATTAAAGCAAAGCGCCTGAAATGTTCATCAATTTGCTATACGTAGCTTCTCTACTGATTGACTTTCGCAAGGGTATGAACCTTAACGTTCTAGTGACAATATTAAACTTATGGGTTCAAAATGACGTCTAAAGTGTGAAAAGAAAAATAATGAACTTTTTTGGAAAATTTGAATGAGAACTGGCAAATCTATACGAAATTTGGAATCGACCAGGGAAAACGTCCTAGCACTTGTGGTTTTCGAAATCTCATTATCGGAAGGATTGGCCACAAGCATATAAACTTTTCTTACTGTGTGTGTTATGTCGGAGATTAGAGACTTAGTTTGAGCTGGAAATTAGTGAAACAATACATCGCTCCCTTTAACTATGCATAACATCATTAGGTTAGAATCTTACACAAAAAACATACGTATATGTATTTAAATTAGATTTTTTAAACTAGAAATGGTTGTGAAATTGTAATGAGAGTGATGCACATATTCTGTCTATCGCCAATCGCTAGTAGGCGTTGTTAATATTCTGACATCTGTCTCAAAATACAAAGACTAATTACCGTAGGTAGAAGCTTAGTATCCTCTTGTTACAAGTTAATTTTCCTGTTCCACTGTCTTAGATGGAAACACTTGATGTTACTGACGTGGGGGAAAGACAGCGAAAGAAAAATGTGTAGAGGAAGTTCTCAAGTTTAGCAATCGACTTCCTAAAAGTTAGCGTACAGCTCAAATCCAGAAAGCAAGTGAAAGCACCTTACCATACTTTCTTTTATACATACATTCTAGAATCTCATGAAACAGAAACAGCAGTGGAAAGAGCAACAAAATTAAATCCAATATAGTTGCTGAAGATTCTTTATGGTGAAACTTTTCCCGAAGAAAGTTTCATGTTTTTTGCATATACCGAGTGTCAGTAAATTAAAAGATAGTTTCTTTGCCTTACAAGCATGAAGTCCGGGTTCAAATCCCACAAACCACTATTTTCTCTATTGTTTTTCTTTACCGGGATGGTATATTTATTTCTTTAAAACACACAAGTTAACTCAATCACAATGAACAAGTCAGAGCTAAAACAGGGTACAAACTGAAGCAAGTTCTAATATTAATATTAGGAAATGCGAGCATGCTGCATAAATAGTACAGTGCTCACCTTTAGACGAGGGGGTCTGGTTTGATTTTAGACCATGTTAATTTCTGGTAGACTACGTCACGTTTGCGGATTTCTTCGAGATTTTCTCGTTTCCCTTTCTAATTGCACAAATTCTTCATAATACTCAGTTCCATTAGTCATCCAGTTTTTTTAGCTTAACAAAACTGTAAGACGTAAAATGTTATATATATATATATATATATATATATATATATATATATATATATATATATATATATATATATATATATATATATATATATATATATATATATATATATATATATATAGGGTGTAACAAAAAGGTACGGCAAAATTTCATGGGTGGATTCCTTATGGGTAGACAAGGAAAAAAGCAGAAAAAAACGTTCATATGACCATATGACGGCAAATGCATCGTTACAGTTACGGCCATTGAGCCACCTGATGGTGTGAAATAGTTACATTCTGGTCACGCCTTAATGTGACTCGATTTAAACCTCAATAACGCAATCCCTAATTAACCTAGGAATCAATTTTGGTAGCAATGTGTTTCTGAAGGATAAAGGTTTCCGCTAATATGCATTTTATGAGTGTACCCTAAGGAGGAAAGAGTGTCATCCCCAAAATCCGGATGCAAAAAGAAAAAAATCACGTAATTACGCTACCCTGTCCGCCGTGGTACCTCCCACATGCATATAATACGCATCGGCGCAAAACGCCTTCCTTCAGAAATACATAAGATATCAATATTATTTTTCTAGCTTAATTAGGGGCTGAGTTATTGAGGTTTAAATCGAGTTACATTAAGTAGTCACATTAAGGAGCGACTAGAATGTGACTATTGTACACCGTCAGGCGGCTCAATGGCCGTAACTCTGTAACGATGCATTTCCCCACATATGGTCATATGAATTTTTGGGCTTGTCTAACCATAAATAATACACCCCTGAAATATTACAGTGTCAATGAAGTCCGTTGCCACCTCTGTACCTGCGAATATGAGAAAACGCATAAACATGTCTGTCAATGTGCTATAAAAGTTCCATCCCAGACCCCAAAAAATTCGGGTACGGGAGTACTCTTTCGGATAGTAGAGGAAGAATGATATCCATGAATCTTCCCATAGGAATGCAAGAGGGGACCGATTTTTGATTATCCATGTCTTCGGATCAGTTGAATAGATTACCTCCACCAGCAAACTTCATTTCTAACTTTTGACTCTCGACATTCTGGCCAAAATTAATGGTGATCCATCAAGTAATTCTTAATACACAATAACACACTGAGCAAGGCTATGTGATAATATGTAAAAAAGAAAAAGCAGTATTACGTAACAGTTTCAACACAATAACTGTGTCTTCATCAGACTTCCACTCCTTCTGGCTGCTTGGGAGTTGGTCATCACTTATATAGTCTTCGGAGATCAACTTTTAATTAGGCTCCGCCCCTTCATTAAATAGTACCACTTATGTGGCTTTCACTTTCACTTTTTAGCTGCACACGTGTCCAATTAAAAGTTTACTTTTTTGGCTGGATGCATTCTGTCCTCTAATTATCCTTATTTTCCTTGTTGATTTTTTGTCTTTCTTTCTTCTTCCTTTTCATTTCTTCTTCTTTAAGCAGAATCTTCTCCCACTCTTTATTTATCGAGAATCCTGCATTCCAGTTCATCACCTTGTATCCTGCCTTCATAATCTCCCTGGCTTCCTTCCATTTTCTCACCAAAGTTCTGTTCTCTACTTCTATGACCTCTGCTCCTTCCCACCCTATCCTGTGGTTTGTCTCTTTGTGATGCTTGTACATGGCATTGTTGTACCTTTTCAATCTTACATCATCCTGGTGCTGTTTAATCCTTTCTTCCATTTCCTTTTTTGTTTCACCTATGTATTTTTTTTTACATTCCGCGCATCCTACTTATATATTACTCTCCTTTGATCTTTGTCCGCTATTGCTTTTCTCTTGGTTCTTCTGACTAATTCAATTATTCTGCTTCCTCCTTTCCTGTACGTACTAATTCCAGCTTTCCGAAGCATTCTCTTTATCTTCTCTGCTTCTTTGCCTAGGCTTTCTATTCCAAACCATTTTTTGTTCTTATCTTCTTCATCTTTCTTTCTCTGTCTTGCTATGTCTCTTGTGACCCTATCCTCTTCGTTGTATCCATTTCTCCTTAGTTGTGTCCAGAACTTCTTTAAATCTGTTTTCCTCTGTTCTTCATTTGTGTTTAGGTATCCTACTCTTTTTATGAAATGCTTTTTATGAAATTCTTCTTTATACCCTTATCCACATCACTTCGTTTGTGGCAATACACTCCCGCTGCACACTCTTTTTGGTACCAGGATGTATTAAACTCTCCTCCTTCCGACTTCTTAATTTTGATATCTAAATAGTTTATCCCCTTGTCTACTTATATTTCATTTTCTAGTCTAATCTCTTTCTTTTCATCCTCCACGTCCCTTATGAATTTCTCCACCTGCCTTTTCGTTCCTTCCATATTCCTATACATACGTCCACATAACGGCAAAAAAAGAAGCAGTCTTTCTCCTCCTCTTTCTATCGTCTCTTTCTCCCATCGATTCATTATTATATCTGATAGTACTGGACTCAAACCAGATCCTATATTAAGTCCTTCCTTTATTTCAACAATCCTGTCTCTGATTATGCAGTATCCATTGTCCTACAATGCCTCTAATCCTCTTCTTACCTTCTTACTGTCCCAAATTTCTATTCTCTTTTCACCCATTTCCTCTTGTATTATTCTCAATATTTCTTCTCTCTTAAGGCTCGGGAACATACTCTTAACATCCAGGCTAAATAGCACTGAGCCCTCATTTCTTCTTCCTAATTTATCTATCATCCTCTTAATCTCTTGCGTATTCTCTACTCTCCTACTTGTTTATCCTTCTCTCACTGCCTGCTATCCTCTTAAGCTTTTTCTCCAACACTTCTAACATATTATTCCTGCAGTTAAGCACTTCACTACTTCTTTGTGCAGTTAGGCACTTCACCTCAACTTCACTACTTCTTTGTGGATTTTTGGAAATCCTTTAATTCTAGGTAGCTTTTCTTCTTTTCTCACTAACCTCTTGAACCCTTTCTTTTTGCAGTTCTCTATAATCTTTTTCTTTATCTCTTCTTCTTCTCCTTTTCCCGCCACATATTCATATGTCTCGTCTTTCAGATCTCCAAGTTTTTCTTCATACCATACTTTATCCATCACAACTATAGCTCCCCCTTTGTCTACCTGTTCCACTACTATGTCCTTTCTCGTTCTTATCCTTTTCGTTCCCATTTTCTCTTTGTCCGTAAGATTGCCTCTTTGTCTTCTTGATTTGTTGTTTACAATATTTACTAGTTTCCTCCGAATTCAGTTCCTATCTTCATCTTTTATTCCCTGAAGTGCTTCCTCTATTCCATAAACCGCTTCTTCCTTATCTACCTCCTCTTTTGATACTCTGAATTTATATCGTAGACTTAAAAACTGCTTCTCTTCTTCAGTAATCTGAATATCTAATATGATTACCACTCTTTTCGCATCTATTGTCTCTTCTTGTTCCCAGCCTATTCTTTTACCTTTCTCTCTTAATATCTCTTCTTCTTTTCTTCTGAACTTTTCCACCCACACTTTCATGTCCTTCATTTTGAATTCACTTGTAAAAATGCTCAGACTTTCTTCTATTTCTTCTCTTTTGCTCTTATTTCTTTCCTTTATCTCGTTTATTTTCTTCTTCTTCCTTCTTATCTCGTTGCAAATTAATTCCTTCTCCATTTTCTTGAGTAGCTTTCTCCATCTAGTGGTCCTGCAATCTACCCCTTTCTCATTGAATCTTAATCCTTTGTGCGTTACTTCTTCTTGCAAGCAGATCCTAAGAAATTTAAGTTGTTCTTCTTTTTTGATCTTCTTCCTCTTACTATCCTTCCACTTGTCAACTTTCCTCCTCAGTTCCGGAAAATGTCCTATAACTATTCTGTCAGGCCTTATTTCCATTTTGTACTAATACACAATAACACACTGAGCAAGGCTATGTGATAATATGTAAAAAAAAAAAAAAAAAAAAAAAAAAAAAAAAAAACAGTATCACGTAACATTTTCAACACAATAACTGTGTCTTCATCAGACTTCCACTCCTTCTGGCTGCTTGCATGTGGCTTTCCCTTTCACTTTTTAGCTGCACACGTGTCCAATGAAAAGTTTACTTTTTTGGCTGGATGCATTCTGTCCTCTAATTATCCTTGTTTTCCTTGTTATTTTTTTCTCTTGCTCAGTGTGTTATTGTTTATTAGTACAAAATGGAAACAAGGCCTGATGGAATAGTTACAAGAAATTCTTAGGAATTGCCACAAAGTTTCGGTTCCGGCGGAACCGCTTCAGCGAGGAACGGGTTCTTGAAGATCCGGTTTTCAGAACCACTTCCAGACCTGGATCCGAAATCCCGGATCCAAACCTGGATCTGAAAACTCGGTTCCAGAACCGATCTTAGGAATCGGTTCCAAACCTTGATCCGAAACCCGGTTCTAGAACCGGATCTTAGGAACCGGTTCCAAACCTTGGTCCGAAAATCCGGTTCCAGGCCTGGATCCGAAAATGCGGTTTCAGAACTGGATCTTAGAAACCAGTTCCATACCTGGATTCGAAATCCCAGTTCCAGAACTGGATCTTAGGAACCAGTTCCATACCTGGGTCCGAAAGCCCCCAAAGACCCGTAAAGGAGGCACAAAGTTCATCTTCAAAACTCTGCAAAGGGGACCACGCGCTTGTGCTCTTTCCGCACAAATCCGATTGTGCCCCCAAGAAAAAATTTGGACCACCAGGAAGGGTTTAGCCAATGAGTTTGCCAGTTACAGAGTTTGTTTAAGCAAATGAGACAAGAGACCGCCGCCTGGGTGCCTGCCTGTCGCTTCCACCAGTTTATCTAGCACACTGTTCACAGCCTGCCAACAACTCGGGTTTAGCGTAGGAATGGCCACAAAGTTCTGGAACCGGTTCCAGACTTGGATCCGAAAACGCGGTTTCAGAACCGGATCTTGGGAACGTGTTCCAGATCTGGATCCGAAAAACCGGCTCCAGAACAGGATTTTCTAGAACCGATCCGTTGAAAGCTGAAAACCGGTTCCGCCAGGAACCGCTTCTGACCATCCCTTGTAATTCTTTACACTATATGTCTCCCGAACCGACGGATAGAGTAAATACATAAAACTGTTTTTGATAAAATCAAACTTCTTACGAAACGATCCAAGAAAACAGAGTGCATTCCTATGCGTCGACCAGGTATTGGATTCATTACCAACTACTATGTCTGAAGTTCTGTTATCTAATTCCAATAGCTTATTTCCAGCTGAAGTCATTGTGCTTCAAAGATGAAATATATAATTCTACACTGTTCTATTTTTTTTTTAGTCCACTTTTCACAAGACATGGGCACAGAAAGTACAAGACGTGGACACATGGAATAACTAAAGCAAAACTTTGGATTTATGATTGAATGCGTATAAAACCCTTCTAGAATTTTTTTAAAGTTTAACGTCCCACGATTACGAATCGATGCTAATCGACACGATGCCAATAATTGTGGAATGATGAAAGTGGGATGAAACGGGAGGACTCCGAGAAAATCAACGGACATGGTGTTCGTTCAGCACAAAGACCCCTGACGGAATCTGAAATCGAACCAGGGACCCTACACGCCAGAGGTGCGTGCTTACCACTGAGCTACCGCAGTAGTAAAAATACTTAAGTGTCGGATAATTAACCAATGCGGTTTGAGGTTTAACCAACTCGTTTTGTCCTCAGAGTAGTACCATTGACACTGAATTGTGCGTGAACGAGTGTTAAAGAAAAGATCAGTCCGTTTTACGAGAAGTAACAAACGAAATACTGTCGTCCATCCTTATGTAGCAGTTTACCAGTTTGCTGTGAAAAACAGTGTGTTTCCAAACAAAAACATCAATTTTGTACACGTAAAAATGAACTTACTAAACTTAAAATGTCGTAACTAAAACTGAAATTTATTCCATAAAGTGGGAAGTCCTGTTATATCCTTAGAAAGCTTTTATTTATATAAAATGTGATAGCATGCATTAGATTGGTGTCCCAGGTGCGCCATTTCAATATACCAAAAAATGAAAACCAAGATGTCGATTGTTGCTCGTTTTCAATCGACTCTTTGCCACTTTTGAATCGCTCATACCACTTGTAAACAGTCTTCAAAGCTATCGCCTCATCGCTATACAATGGTTTTGACATTTTATGAGCTTCTGTGGTACATGTTTGCAGTTTAGAACGAAACTTAATGTTGGTGCCTGACAGACGCTCTTAACACGTCCTCATTCTACTGCTTCTGGAAGACAACTAACATGCAGTGTTCGTAGGGTTCCTTCCTCAAGGCAATTTCCCTCAACTGACAAAATTTTCCATTTTCTTATCATCTAATTTTCCCTAGTTTGTTGAATATCCAATGCCTAAAACAGAAATTATGGGATAAGATTAATTTCGCTATATTAAAGGAAGTGACAATCATATTTGTTTTATTCATTTGCCGTTTACTTCTATTTTTTAACCTTTTCCTCCACTTTTTTAAACAAAAAATTACGCACATATACACCCAGCCAAGAATGTGTGCAAATGATTTTAACTTGAAAACACAAACTCCTTTAGCAGAACGCCGACGGATAGCTGGCGAACCTCAAGCGACATCAAGATACGAAATGGCGGACCGGTGGCGGATCGTCAACGATATTACACTTATACTGCCAGCGATTCGATGGCGGTTTTACGGTTGACCTCGGCATAGTTCCGGTTTGAGTTCGCGCTTATCCTGCTAAGGCTCTCTCTCTCTCTCCATATACATCATATACCCTCTGTGCGTCTACTCTCAATTTCGCCAACAACGTATTGCATTGGTATTTATTTTCTGAAAGTTCTATACCAATACATGGTTAAAACACAAAACAACTACCGCTTTAGCGTACTTGTATGTTAATTTAACACGAAAGACATGGCCTTCGAAACATATCAGAAGTAACTCGTAATTGTCAGTGAGAATTTTAAATTGGATTTTATTATTTGCAAAGAGGAAAGCTTTCCGAAGGATATTTGACCCTTTTTAAAGTAACGAATAACGTAACATGTTCTGCTGTAATTGGTCACGAAAATACTTCTGTAAGTTTATGAACCGTCTGACAACAGTTACATGAGTGACAGTACTCAGAGTTGGCGTGGGTCAATGAAAACTTGACCCACCACCCACCGCGACTCACTCTGACCCACCATGACCCCACCACCCACCGTGACCCACTCTAACCCACTACCCACCATGAATCACTCTCATCCACTGCGACCTACTCTGACTCACCAAAATCCATCGTCATCAACTCTGACACATGATCCACGCCCTCTTCTCTAGTGACTAAAGAGTTTACACTTGTAATAAAACAAGGCTGTGAAAGTGTCACTAATTGGAGTTTGAATTTCTACGGTCAATCGCTCAAGCACCACTCTGTTATCAATAACGGTGGATCTGACCTTTGCAATATAAAATGGTAAAGTGTTTGTCAGTGTGGAAATTGAAGCACTTCGAGGTGATGGTGGGGAAATTAGTGTGTGCCTAAAATATACTAGTACTAGGAGAGTATTCTTGAAAGTGTTAATTTCTCAACGCATTCCAAAAGAAACTTCCATTAGCAGAAAAATACCCCTGTGCAATACGGAAAATTTATGATTTCTTAGTTCACAGTATTTTTCTCACAAAAGACCTGAAAAATTAGTTTTTCATAGTGTATAAAGGTGCTCGGGTCCCCTGTATGAGAGCATCTCCATAAAGTATGCTCATAATTGTAAATTGTGTAATCACTAAAACACCACGTAAAATTTAAGTTACAAATATGCTTAACCCTAGAATGGCAAGCATTCGTAAATTTTACGAAGCGCGTTAAAGTTTTGGCGGGTACTTATTAATTGTTGCTTTGGGAGCTCTGACAGTCCGGCTATTCCCGCACCGTGCTGTCTCAAGGCCAGTGTGGTGGCGGCTTCCGCTGGAGTCCGTTCCTTATCCCTGATCTGAGGGCGTAGTCGTGAAAATTACGAATGCTTGCCAGTAGTGTTACTTTTTCTTAACTAACTTTTTAATTTTGTTTTGGTGGTTGTGCGGTGAAAACGTTTTAAATATCCCATATTTTTAGGCAGGATATGGCGTTAAGTTAATCTGAAATAGCCAAATTGTTAGACTATGAGTCTCCAATAACATCTAGTGATAAATCCGAGGAAAGTGGCAGTGAATTATATGATAACATTTTGTCTTATTCTGGGTCACATGATTACGAACCGTCGTCAGATGAACTGATATCTGACGATGAGTTTGAAGACACTTGGCCAAAAAGGAAAAAAGAAAAAGACCAGCAAAAGTGCATGATCAAACATGTGTGGGGTTGAAAAAATCTATTTCTGATTTACTACATATGGATGACCAGCAGCCAGTAAATTCAAAGTCATCACAAGAGCCATTCTCGTCATCATGTTTTCAGCAGCAAAGCACTTCAGTTTCGTCCGTGCAGTTACAACGTTCATCTACAATTCAACAGCCAAGCTCTTCAATTTTGCCACAGCAGTTACAGCCTTCATCTTCAGATCAGCACCTTCAGATTGGGACAATGATAACCAACGTTCTGCGCCTTCCAGAAGAGGTCCCTGCTATTCCCAGGCAAGAAAACAAAAGGACAATATGCAAGATTTGTCCTTATCACAAAGACGCATGACTGCAAACTATCATGATCAATGCCGACAGCCGTTTTGCGCCGAGCAACGATGTATGGTGTGTGTCGCATGCACGGAAGAAAGTTAAATTTCAAATGTAGACTTTGCGTACTCTATTTCCAAGTTATATCAAAAACTTATGTCTAAGGATTAGTATTATTACTCTACTTAGTAATTTTGAGCAAATTACGCAAAATTTGTCAAGTTAAACATATATTTAGTATGTATATACTTTCATTTAAATTTTTCTTTATCATTATGTAATACTTTTTTATATTGAAATATATACATAATGTATTCTTTTACTTAGGTCATATAGCAACGATATCTTATTGAGTACTAAATAAACTTTCAGAATATGTATAAAATATTTAGTTTTCTTTCAAAGCCTTACCCAAATTTGACTTTATAATATAGTCGTAATATTTACTAATGCTTGCCAATAGTGCTTCTCTTAACATGCTTGCCATTCTAGGGTTAATTGCAATTATTATGAATATGTATTCAAAGTAGTTTACCTTTAGTAAAAAGCAAAAAAGAGACTTATTAAAAATTAGGTACAAAGTTGAATAACACAAATAAGGCATTAGTAAATACAAGTATACATTTTTCGTAACTCGTAGCTTGCTACCTTAAAACAAATCTGAAATCGGGTTTCTTTCCTGTTGGACTTCAGAACTTTTTCGAGGTAAATCATCCGCAGCGGAATGATGTCCATCTTTCAGCCAAACTAATAACTAGCTCGTCTACTTTGAGCTTGTCTAGCGGTGAGCCATTAACATTGATGATCAACAAGTTAAACAATGTTTGACGTAAATTCATCAGGGGAAATCCCCGTTCGCACTCTGTCGTGGAAACTGTAATACTTCTACCCGACGTAGAAATTTCAGCAACTTCTCATCAACAATCTGCTTGTTAGACTTAAGTCTGATAATGATTTTTCTCAGTTAGTTTTAAAATATTCATAAAGAAATATCACCTCTCTATCACCGACATCTTTTCCATATCGACTATATCAGTTTGCAATGTCGACTCATGGAGAAGAGAACTTCATCTACCACACCTTCGATAGGGAATCTTGCGCATAAATTATCTATTGAATCCGGATAAACTGATGATTTCTTATTTGTTTATAAATTTAATTTTTGTAATTACACATGAAGATTTGATGTCATTATCAAGTTCCCTCCCCCCTAGAAAGCAAAAGGGAACGAGGTTCCGGGGAAGTGTTTAGAGGTTCCTGGGAATTTCCCCCTTTTTCCCCTTCAATTACCACACTGCTGTTTGTCATGGGCCAAATTACGATGAATTTCAATTAAATTATCATTTCATAATTATTTTCTTGGTGAATTATAGATACTTTTCAGTGGAAAAAAGGATGAAATTTGAAAGTCCCAAATTTACCTACGAAATTTCCTTAGATTAGGGAAATTTAACTCAACGAACACTGCTAACATGTCACAACTCGTTCAAACTCGATGTTTACTGTACCAAAGGTTTAGGCTATCGGGCTTACTAGTTAAAATGGATACAATATCGATAGATGGCGCTGTGTAACGTACTTTTCGATCATATCTTGTTACATATACATATAAAGGATGTTATATGTATATATCTCTTAACTACTACGGTGAAAAAAAATTGTACTAATACTCTGGTGGGGTCTGTAAGACCCCATCACAAGAAAATCATATGCTAATTCAAATATATAACTTTTGTTGAAATACAAGTTAGATACGTGTCAATGAATGCACGATAGATCTCACAAACAGGTAAAGTGCTACTTTGGACAATTTGGACAAATACATAAACTTTGTTTCAAAAAAAGGGATCTCTCACAGTACATACGAGAATTTTGTTTTCCTGTCACTTTCTCGGGGACACAGCTGGCAACACCATTTCTCATTCGTGTTGTCTACTGTTGTCTATAATTTGCAGCATGGCACCAGTGATGTATAATAGCCATGTGCCTAATACGTTTCCGACATAGATATTCTTAACTCCTCGCAACCTGATCACCATGTTGTGGGCACTTGTACACCCCTGTGCAGGGAGCGTTCTGCTCCACTTGAACGTTTTTTTTTTCATAGAAAGAAGCTGTATAATGTGCAGGCACACTATCTTCGTCGTCACTGGTCTCAGTTTTCTCTGAGGCTGATGCATCATTTCATTCAACAATACCGTCACACATTGGCGACGAAGACGTTAATTCATCTTTTACTTACATCACTGTACTTTACGTCATCCACCAGAAGTTGAATTACAACATCTGTTAAAAACGTATTCCTGTCAATTGCGCATCAATTGAAGCACACGTTTCGAAAATGTAACACACAGAGGAGCCAGAAACTTTCTCCGAAAATGTTCATTGCAGTCACAAAAGAGCTTACGTTTACATTCTGGTGGGGTTTCATCAGTAGCGTAACTAGAATTTTTCTCAGGGGGGGCCAATGAAGGGTCCCAGAAAATTTTCAGGGGGCCATCTCCAATGAATGAATTTTTTCATATATATATATATATATATATATATATATATATATATATTAAATATGTGTGTGTGTGTGTTTTCAAGGTGAATGTTTTCATCTTTGGTGCTCATGATTTTACTCTTTTACGGTGAAAGTGTAAGAATTTACTAAATTCAAACAACTAGGATACATTAATACAATTGATTTCCAAACTAAGTAGTAATTTAATCGCTGCATTTAAAATATGTGTGGCTGGTAGATTTAAGTGGAAGCAGAGAAATACACTTTTACAGATCAAGAAAATAACTTAGAGGTTCATGCCTCGACTTAAAAGAGGATCTTTCTATTCTTGTGGGCAGCAGCAAACTTATCAACAACTTCTTCAAGATCTAACGATTTGGCAATTTTCTTCAATATAAAGTAATCCTAAGTTTTTCAACCTATCATCAATCGTGGAATTGCCTATATATCTTTAATCTTTTCAAACATGAGAATGGCCTTTCACATTTAGCACTAGAAACTTATACAGAGATTATATGTAACTTGTTGGTTTCTAGAAATGCGTTTTTGTAGACGCAAAGATGAACGAAATTCACCAAGGAATCAACTTTGGTTTTCTCTCGTCTTCATACAACTTAATTGTGTTTGGGAGAATTTTGAGTTTACATTTAAATATTTCCAGATCACTTTCATAATGCTGGACCATATGTTCCACAATGTTGTAATTTGGAAAGTTTTCACCTTTTCGATGTAGAGTGGTGATTGATCTAATGATTTTGCTACATGATCCAAAGCGTTTTTCCGTCTCAGTGATTGCTTTATCAATAGTAGGCAGAAAAATATTATCTTTAGTATATTATGTTTAGAAAATTCGTTTTCTGCCTTCAATGAAGGAAGAGATTAATCCAAAATGAATTTGTGATATTTCGATGGGGAATATCTAATTCGTTTCCACAAGGAACCCCTATAGCGTATCTGTTTCCGGCTCTGGAATTTCGGGACCATTTTGTATGCATATCGACAAATATTGTTGATAAATTTGTTCGAATGTTGTTCGTTGAGAGTCATATTCTTCAGACCACATTTTCGATAGCGTTTGAGCTAGTGAATCTACAAGAATCAAACCTTCCGACATGTCTGCATCTACTTGAAATAAGGCGAAGCTCAAAGTTACAGCATGGCAGGAGTAATATTAAATTTTACCCGAAAACATTCCATCTCGTATAGATGACATTTATTTCCCGGGTGGAATGATGGAAATAAATAAATATCACAAATTCCAGATTTTGTTTAATACCGCATAATAATATAAATAGTTGTTTGGTAGATAAACTGTATTAATAATAATAATAATAAAGTAAAATGTGATGTACGAGGACAAAAGTGCTTACGAGACAAACGTCGCACAGAAACAGGAACTTAACTCTAACAGGACAGTGATTTGCCGTTCCACCCCACTTTAAATTATAAGCCTTGCTTTTGAAGCGTAAGTTTCACTCTAAAGTAAACTGCCAATAATTATCATGTATTCTTAATATTTCAGAAAAATGTCAAAATTTCACGCTCTAAAAAATGGTAGCCTAATCAGTGACGAAACTTGACATTTGGTGTCCAAGGCAAATTTTGCGATTAGTACCCGTTTCATCTACATCCACAACAATAAACACACATTAGTTTGCTGGCGCCCGGGCTACTGCCCCGGTTTCAGTATCTTGTTTTGATCTGGCCGTAGTTCAATTACTTTTTGTTACTTTTACCATTTTACCCTTTAACTGAGTAATGAATGTGCCTTTACGTTATTAAAATGATGAAGTGAGCACTCTTTGAAGCAAAAAGAGGAAATATGTTTTTCTTTCCCTAATATCAAACGTGTTAGAACAGACATTTAAATCGGGACTCCTTACAGCAAAAGAAGTGTACGTGGTCTTTTTCTTTCTTTCGTTTGTTTACCCTCACTACTTTTTACAATTTGACGTGAATTCAAATACACAAACACTTAACACCCACACCGAATGGCCAAAGCTCAGCGGTAGAACATCAGCTTAAGATTCAGAAGATGGTGTGATTAATCCCTCGTGGATAAATATTTCAACTGAGGAGATTACCAAGATTCTTCTTCGGTGGTCCTATTGACTAATTTCCCTTATTTCTATCCTCTGAGTCTCGGATGTTTCAAAGCCTTAAAATAAATTCAAATGTAGTTGAAATAACGCTACTATCCTGTAGTTGATGCTAAATTAATATTGTAAGTTTTGAGATTAGATTTGAAGGAGGGGCATTAATTAGTATATCCTGTCGAAAATCCATGTTACCACTGATTTACTGTTCTGCATAATTCCTAGAATGTAATTTTCTCAGAAATGCTTAATGCTTAATTTTCTCAGAAATGCATATTTTGACGCAGAATTATTATAAACCTGTGGTAAAAATTGGTGTTCACTGACTGAACTTACTGAATGGAATGTCTGTAGACCAGTCCCACAAACATCAGGTAACAGGATGATACAACCTGGTCATGGGAGTAACTACCACTTTTACACAAAACAGCATTACTGCCGCGACCAAGTTGTATCATCTCGGTATCTTACCTGATGGTTAGTAATCAGGAGATTGTAGCACTGGCTCTGTGATAAATTTCGGAATTTCTCTAGTAGTAGCAGTTTTGGGATTAAGCTACAGTTAAAATAGTTTAAAAGAAAATACTTCTGAAAGATTTATTTATAAAGAATCACTGATTTTTGTTAGCCTCATTTCCCCAGGCTTCAGTTAATAGAATAGGTCCACCAAGCGCTGACTCCGTTTTCCTTGGAGATCGCTAGTATCGCTTATTAACATCGCAGCAGGTTTCTACTTAGTTGCCACGGCCAAGAGCGTTAGGAAATTAGACGTACTTGATAGTATTCAGTATCTTAATTTTCTCGAACTATTGGAATACGAACAGCAGAGAGAATGACAGAAATAATAAAAACTTCTGCTCTCTTCTTTTACTGTATATTAAACAAGATCTCTCAATATATTTAATAATAATAATAATACCAAATTATTTAATGGATGCTATGCATTTGTTCTATGTCGCCATAATCGATGGAAATGAATTACTTAGTGTACGAAGACTTCTTTCGTCCAACACAATTGTAAAGTTTTACTGCAGTGCATGCTATTTGTAAGGAAGCATCTCTTATTTTAGTATGACTTTCAACATTGAAGCAAATCAGAATGCAGACTGATTTTGCTTTTTTTTTTTTGTTCATTGTCGAAAACAAAGAATACAACCAGATAAGGGACAGGGGTTAAAAGTCACGTTCAGATGCTAAGACGTAATGCATGCATCTTACAGATTTAGATAAATTAGATCTTGCTGTACTCCAAACAAAAAGGAGCTTGCAGATTTTTGCTCGGAACGCAGACTATTGCAACATACGGTATTCTGCAGTTGGTAACTTTGTTGTCGAGATATGTTTCGGTAGTAGTTTAACTTGCGGCCACTATTAATTCACCTTTTGTCGACCTATAGCAGTATCACTCTGTGGGGGGGCCGCTAGGGGGGCCAAGATTTTGAGCAAGGGGGCCTGCCACCCCGGCCCACCCTTGGCTCCGCCATTGGGTTTCATAGACTCATTAGCAAATACAACCATTGTAAACTGCGAAACAGCACGGAATAAATTAGAAGTCAAGGCGATATAAGAGTAATCTTTTGCCCACTAGAGAATACCTAAGGTGTCAACGCTATCTGTTTTCTCGTTTGGAAAAAACGTGAAGAATAACTTGGCATGGGGTCTGTGAGACCCCACCAGAGTAGTTAAGGAATCAATCAATCAATCAATCAATCCATATTATATATATTTAAAAATAAGTCAGAATCGTATTATTTGAGGATTCTGCTTTTGTAGTTAGGAGATTTAATAGTAGTTGAACTGTATAGGGCTCATCTCTCGTGCATACAACCTGAGGCTATATTCCAGGTCAAGTGAATGTATAATAGATAATTGGCACCTGGAAACATTCTTCTAGTTCGGGCATTTCCTTCAATTATTCTCATTCTACTTATTCCTCATAATGATTCTCCGAAATTTCAGTGTCTCGTTTCCCTGTAGAAGGATGTTCGTATTTCGTAACATTTCCGTTTTCCACTCAACAATTTAATTACTGTTAAATTACAACGCAAAATCATCTTCCGTTTGAAGTATCAAGTTGCCCGATTATGTAAAAAAAAAAGCTCTTTATATTTAATGTATTGTTAGAAACATTACATGAAAGCGAACAAACACTACAAATATTCAAGATGATAAAAATGCGTCATCTAAAACCCTTTGTCGTCACTAAATTAAGAATTAAAAATAAATTCTTTTTGTTTGTAGACAAAAGTTAATCACATTTTTTGTTTTTTTAAAAAATATACATTTTCTTTATTTACCATTTCCTTTTTATTCCACGAATAGCTCTCTTGGCATTCGTTGTACCTATTTTAACTTATAATTAATTTGCCCTCATTAATTTCGTTTCGTTTGACATGATGAGAATACGGAAGACTTAGCATAATACTACTAAACAGCTTGTCATGCATTTCAACGGTAACAAGTGACGTAGGTTCTGAGAGACGTCGCTCTTCGTTATTTTGCTGGGAACAATGGTGACAGCAGCGAAATGCTCCCAGAACCAAAAACCAACAAAGGTAACAAGCGCAGATGTATTAAAAAAACTATTTTTAAAGTGGATAACTCTGCTTGTTTAAAATAATTCCTTTTCTTATGCAATTTCTGAAAAAAAAAAAAAAGTGTGTCTCTAAATATATACATAGATGCTAACTATATGGATGTTCCAAGGCTCAAGCACCCATTGGATTTTTACGTTGGAATTAGTTTCGAAATTCCGCGCTCATGCCATGGAAAACATTAAGTTATCTAGTGTAGTCTTTGCCGATAAAGAAAATATATTTAGTTAGACGATATAATCTTTAAAACGTAACTTAAAACAGTGACTAAACGCGTTTGAAGTGGAAATTGAAAACAAAATAAAATGTAATTTTTCAGTTTTTCGTCCCACAGTTATACTGGCTAGGCTAAAGGAGACGGTAATGATGAGAAATGAATGAAATGGTGGAATGAAGAAAGTGGGAGGAAACGGGAGAACTCCGAGGAAATCTACGCACACGGACTTTGTCCACCACACTGTTCACTTGGAGCGAGCTTGGATCAAATCAGGGACCGCACGCACCGGAGGTGAACACTTTACCACTGAGCCACTGCGGCCCCTAAGTGGAAACTGAAAATGTTCAGTTTGAGTTTTCTCCAATACAAAGTTTATATAATCACAATGTTAAACATATGACACTTTTGTTGTATAAAAAATTGTTATTTCATTTCAGCAGCCTCGGTTTCGTTAATAATCTTATAAACCTCTCAGGGCAAGCTCCTTCGTTCTGTAACCATTAGCCTATTGGATTTGTTGAAAGAATTAGTATATGAGACATTGTGATTTATCTTAGAAGAACCGAAGTGTGAGGACGTATTGAAAATAAAATTCAGCACCTATGAAGAAATGTACACTGAGAAAAATCCATTATCCGGACAGCGGTATATTGTACAAATACAAGGATTCGTTATGTTTACTAAGGAAATCTGTACGGAGCGTACTTTATCCATATACTACATAGGTACTGCCTTTTACCCGCTTAGATATTACATCATGTCGCTGCAGGATGTCTGACATCTAACAATCTTCCGTATTTTACATACGTATACGTATGTTAAATACTTCAGCTATACATTATATACGTCCATCTGTGTGTAAGATCCAGACCGCCTATAGACACTCTTTCTTTCGCCATGGCTGACGTCATTGAACTACCGTCTTTTGCTTGCGAAACGAGGTTGTTTACAAACGGAAAAGAAGAGAGAGGAAGGAAACAAATGCTTGGGTAAGTACACTAGTTAACTATTACTTTAGTTAAATATTCCATTAATTATATATTCTTTTAGTGTAACTTGCTTTAATATAGTACTAAGTAAGTAATGTAGTTTATGAATACAATTCTTACTATTGTAAAACTCGTTAATGATTGAGGACAATGGAATGGGTGAATCTGAATTTTGAGAAATCTTTGAATATTAATGTTTTGAAACATTTTACATTTCAAGGTAGCAAAATGAATGTTATGTGTTTATTCATTCCGTTTTATATGTGACGATTTATTACTTGGAGCAGTTTTACTACAGGGCTGCTTAACATAATTGCTAATAAACCGTTTTCAGCGCGAAAATTCCCTTGTGTAGTGAAGATTTAGGATTTAGATTTCTGGGCTTTCGGCATCAATGGCCTTGTTAGCCCGTCGCATATGAGGGATGACTTCCCTCGGTGATCACACTATCCGGGGAAAGGAAGGGAAGAATGGATTGGGGAAAAATGGGGCCGCGGTGGCTCAGTGGTAGAGCGTTCAACTCTGGTGCTTGGGGTCCCGGGTTCGATCCCAGCTCCCGCCAAGTGAACTTTGTGGTGGACAAACACCGTGTGCGTGGGTTTTCTCGGGGTTCTCCCGTTTCCTCCCACTTTCTTCATTCCACCATTTCATACATTACTCATCATCACCGTCTCCTTTAGCCTAACCGGCATAACCGTGGGACGTAAAACTCAAAGATTTCATTTTCATTTTTGGATTTGGGAAGGAAGAAAACGGCCTGGGACCTATATGTTAGGTACCACTCCGGCATTTGCCTGCTGTGAATGAGGAAAAGCCAAGGAAACCTCATTCAGGATGGCTGGACTTAAAATCTTTTGATACTTTTTCGACCGAGTTCCCCCACCGGGATCGAACCCGGGACCGTTCGCACCGAATGCGAGAGCGTAAGCGAATACGCTACGCGGGGCCACTAGTGTAGTTTAGAAAACTCATTTTTACTAGGATATTTGCAAGATTTTTTTTCTTTTAGTTTAACACCCCATGATTGTACATCAATGTAAGAGAGAAGGTGACGATGAGATACATGATAATGGTGGAATCAAGAAAATGTAAGGAAACTGGAAAGTCTTAAGAATAACCACAACTACAGTGTTCACCAAAAGCCTATTTGTCGGGAGCAGGAATCGAACCAGGGACCTACCGCGTCAGAGGTAAGCGCTCTCAGAGCTTTCTTCTGTTTAAAGAACTTGTTTACAATGATATATATATATATATATATATATATATATATATATATATATATATATATATATATATATATATATATAACGAAGATATTGACATGTTTTACAGCCTCACTGAAATTTAAAAAAAAAAGTAGTCAGGGAGAGCTTACTTGTCAGGTTTTTATTTTTTAATTTAATTTATTTTTATTTATTTATTTTTGCTTTGTTATGTTCCCTAGTTAATTAATGTTTGGGTTACTGAAAATTAAAACCTTTTTAGTATTATTGTTATGTCATCACTTTGGAACCAAAACGTTAGATTTTTTTCTTGTGTTTTCATATAGGAAGTTGGTGAGTTTGTGCCTTAGCACTGGTTTGGTTTCTAGAACGTAATTGAAGGTCATGTTGAGTTGAGTCTTGGTGGGTTTGAGTTCGTGAAGTGTCAGGCACTGCTTGTGCCCCTGTCTTCTGTTTGTGATGTTTCCTGGCTTTGGGCTGTGACGTATTTATGTTGAGGAGTACCAACGCAGGCCGCGTGATATACAGGTAGCTACAACACAGCTTCAACAGTTAACGAGTGCCAGGGCTTTGAATTTCAGCTTTCGTTACGGCGTGACTAATGCAGTATAGTGCTAGATTGAAATTCTATGGGTGGTAAAAACGGTATGGTAAGAAATACAACGTAATTGTTATTAGTTTAATTAGTGTTTCTTCATAGTATTGTTTCACTATTTCTAGAAGGAATTAAGTATTAACGAAGTAATGAATAAGCAAAAGCACACATTGATTGACGTTTACTATTTCTCATACTCCATTGAGAATGTTTTGATCCTCAGTTGCGCAAACATCCAGTGTGCGTTTATTTTCTTTCTTTTTTGGGGGGTTTAAAATGCCTCACAGATGAGCTCCCTCGTGGCTAAGTGGTTAATGAACACGCCTTTGGCGTGGGACACCCGGGTTCGATTCCCGGCCGGGGGCCGCCGTGGCTCAGTGGTAGAGCGTTCACCTCTGGTGCTTGGGGTCCCGGATTCGATCCTAGCCCCGCCAAGTGAACCTTGTGGTGGACAAACACCGTGTGCGTGGGTTTTCTCGGGGTTCTCCCATTTCCTCCCACTTACTTCATTCCACCATTTAATTCATTGCTCATCATCAGCGTCTCCCTTAGCCTAACCGGCATAACTGTGGGACGTAAAACTCAAAGGTTTCATTTCATTTTTTCTTAATCTCTTGCACCGACCGACCGATCTCGACCAAATTTCCAACGTAGATGCGGTTCTGGCCTGGGAGTGTTTTTAGCTATTTACTTTGACAGAACTTAGGGGAGGGGGAGGAGGGGGACAGAAAAAATAAATGACTTAATTTACTTTGAAGTGTAAAAGTGCGAGCGTTTTCTTCTCTCTCTCTCTCTCTCTCTCTCTCTGTCTCTCTCTCTCTCTCTCTCTTCACTCCTCCAGTCTCCTCTCACTTTTAGGGCCGCGGTGGCTCAGTGGTAGAGCGTTCACCTCTGGTGCTTGGGGTCACGGATTCGATCCTAGCCCCGCCAAGTGAACCTTGTGGTGGACAAACACCGTGTGCGTGGGTTTTCTCGGGGTTCTCCCATTTCCTCCCACTTACTTCATTCCACCATTTCATTCATTTCTCATAATCACCGTCTCCTTTAGCCTAACCGGCATAACCGTGGGACGTAAAACTCAAAGATCTCATTTCATTTTTTCCTCTCACTTTGATTTCATGATTTCGCACTCTGATGAAAAGTATTAAATACCGCCAGGAAAAGTACTAATATAAAACCTCTCTTTTAGGCGCCCCTCCAACCACGCGCCCGGGACACCTGCTTTGCTTGCTCGCCCATAGCTGCGGCTCTGTGAGCTACATAAGTAACATACAATGCTTACGTAATACTTTGGGTCATAAGTACTATTAAGAAAGGAAGAATTGCATTTTTTTAACTTTGGGAAAGGAGCTACTATGGGATTAAAGATAAGGTAGGAAAGGCAACACATTCCAGTCTATGCTTTCACCCAGCAGACATATTGTTTGGAACCAAAAAAATGTGACTTTTGGAATCTTGTACTTAGGTTCACAGCGGAAGCGACGAAATAACTTGAATCATCCATTGTAGCTCTCCCCGCAACCAGTTTCTAAAATGTTGGCAATAAGTTTGCGAAACGAGAGGTGACGACTCCAATTTTGGGTGAAAAGTCGCTATAAGAAATAATCGAGAAATTCATTGTCTATAAGCATTGTAAAAGTTGTAGATGTAAACTAAACAATATGTTCTACTCACTGGCGCAAATCCCGGGGGGGGGGATGACGGATACATGTCCCCTCCAATCTTGGAACTGAGGGGGACTTCTCCCAAATAATCCGATTTGAAATGTGTTTTTTGGGAGAAATTTGATGATTTTTGTCCGATTGCTACAAAGGAACGTGAGATGTCCCCCAGAATAAGCCTCAAATCTGCAGCCTCCTAACGCTAAAAACAACTCTGATCCTCCACAACATTGTTTTTCAACTTCATAAGTATTTTGGACATCGCCAAAAAAAAGTATGGTAACGGTCTTACCCTTCCCCCCCCCCCAATGTTGAAGACAGATTTGCGCCGCTGGTTCTATTCACATCTTTGTAAACAGGGCGCAACCAATCCTTTAATTCAGGGATCATTTCAGGTTGTTTCGGGTACTTTTGTTCATGTGGTCAAAATAGTTCCGAAATAATTAACACTACAGTACTTACGTTAAGCAATTTTTTGTAAAAGAAAAAGTGCAGAATAATTAAAAGACCCCAGAGGACAAATATAACAAACACCTTCTTCGCCTTTTTTCACGCATCTATAGCTAATCTTGTTGCTATCGGTAATGATGTATTACGTGTGTCTCTCAACGGAAACTCTGCGAACTAAAGGACATCAAGTTTGTAGTTATTCTTCGTTAGAGGGCAAGGGTAACATAACAATGCAGGATTGTGGAGTAGTGAGTACGCTGTATTTCCAAACTCTTCATCACTTGCGCTGATTAAAACAAACGAACAGAAAAAAAGAACGTAAAAACTGTTTTGAACTAATAATGCTTCTCTACAGATGAACATTTTGTTTGCAGCAAAAAGTCGCTAAATGTGTAAGTAGGTAAATCGTTATTTAAAAATCACCCAAAAAAGTCTCCAATCGGAATTTTTTTTTTTGTCGTTATCGTAGGGCGACCATACGTCCCGTTTTGACCGGGACAGTCCCGTTTTAGGGGCGTGTCGCGGCCGTCCCGTCAGTAGATGGAAAAAAGTAGTATTCGTCCCGTTTTATGTAAATGAAAGAAGTAAATAACAAACCCAGTACCTTTACTCCTTTTAAAAGTATTAATAATAACAAAGCGGCAAAAATTGAACTGAAAATCCCTATATTAAACATACTCTATAGTTCGCAGTACTGCTCGAAAGGCAGCAGAGGTTTTAGCAGTTGGTTGTGTGTTAAACAAACTTCAACGTGTCTTTCCTTTTTCATAAGTACCCGCTCTGTAACGAAGAGAGAGAGGGGGAACTCTGATATCAAGGCACTGATAAGAACAAAGGTAGATCTAAAAGTCTAGTGTTGCAAGAACCTGTCCCGTTTTTAACTGAAAATTTTATGGTCACCCTGCGCTATCGTTGAGGTCGAATTCCCCTTATTTAGCGACTTTACCCAAAATTGGCAACATTGACCCCCACCGAACAACACCCCGTCATCTTGAGCCTAGCCAGCATAATAGTGGGACGTAAAACTTAAAGATTTCATTTCGAACAACACTCCCAGAAACCTACTGTTATACTATTCTCAAACCACCCTTTCGTACAGTTCTCCCTATTCGAAAAAAAAAATGTAAATAGCAGTGTTCATACATAAATATGGAACTCAATTTCCCTGAATTTTGCAGGTTTTCCAGGTATTAATTTTGCAATTTCCAGGTCTAGTGGAAGAAACTAATAGTACGAGAACACATAAATTTTAAGAATACTATATTTATATATTTGAGAATGGCCACCCTTCTCCCCAATGAACGATTAAATATTGAGTCACAAGAAAATAAATAATTAAAATAAATAAAATTTAAGTTGAACAATATTAAGTTGAGAAGCCTACTAAGGGAATTATATAATACTTTTGTTCCATACTTGAATACATTCAAAATATACAAAAAAATATTGGCTTGGGGAAGAAAAAAGGGCCCGCGAGATTTTAACTGATTCTTGTAGTACTCGACGACAGAAATAGATTACTGAAAGAATTTTCAAAATCGGCACAGGCAAACATGAAGAAAATCGCATTTTCAGGTACCGGTTCAAAATGAGAAGAAAAAAGGACCGCGAGATTTTAACTGATTCTTGTAGTACTCGACGAGAGAAATCGATTAGTGAAGGAATGTTCAAAATCGGCGCAGGCAAGCATGAAAAAAAAATCCCACTTTCATATACCGGTTCAAAATGGGGAAGAAAAAAGGGCCCGCGAGATTTTAACTGATTCTTGTAGTACTCGACGACAGAAATAGATTACTGAAAGAATTTTCAAAATCGGCACAGGCAAACATGAAAAAAATCGCATTTTCAGGTACCGGTTCAAAATGGGAAGAAAAAAGGGCCCGCGAGTTTGAACCGCTACGATGTATGTTCACGAATGTGCCCGTCTTCTCAAATTTAGTTAATTACTGTGACACTGAAACATGTGACACAGAGTCACATTGTGGATGACTCTGCAATCGGCAACCACTGCACATATACTCCTCCCGCCCCACAGTTTGATTATTTCGATCCATTCCTCACGTGCTAACGGCATGGTTCAACATCTGCAAGAAAGAGGTAAATGTAACGTTCAATTGGCAATAGCTTTTCACCAAATTAAGCTGCATGAAATCTGATTGCATATTTGACATACTGAGAAAATTCTAGCCCGTGGCCATATGTATCACATATCCCACCAGTTCATAAAAATTTTGAACACAAAATTACGGTCGTCCGTGTGACGTACTCCCAAAAGGCCTAATGTGTATCACCCACCTCACATTCAATGAAACCACATCCGTGTAGAATTAAGAAAGGAACCTCTTATGATGTATACAGGATGTCTCAAACGTTCCCTGACATAGGATAACTCTGTTATTATCAGAGTTACGACAAAATGTAAGAGGAAAAACATCTCGAAATATGACGTTTTCAATCTAAAGTGAACACTTTTTTAAAAAATCGGACAAGATGAATGTGCTGTATACTCTTTATGCACCCAATTTTAAATGAAAATGCAACGTTGTCATTTACCTGGACCCACGACATAAGTGAATGAAGTTACTGTTTGAAACGGGGGCTGGCAATCGACATGTTAGCGTAAAAGACAGTAACTTCACTCACTTCTGTTGTGGGTCCAGGTAAATGGCAACGTTGCATTTTCATTTCACATTGGGCGCATAGAGAGTGTACAGCGCAAACGGGTCATCCGATTTTAAAAATTCCTTCACTTTAGATTGAAAACATCATAATTGGATATGCTTTTCCCTCCTACATTCTGTTGTAACTCTGATAATAACAGAGTTACCCTATGTCAGGGGACTTTTGAGACACCCTGTATACCTTATTTAATGTATGTTTGATGTCACTATAACTGTAGTATAATTTAGTTTGTTTAAATTTACAATTTAATACAAGTAGATTCGGATTTACATGCGTAGGATTTTGTATACATCTAACTAATGAATTCTTTTATTTTTATGCTTAACTTAGTGACTTGGCTTTGGACTGCAACTGATTATTGTAACCCATTATTGCTTGAGAAGAAACAAGATATCCGAATCTTCATTTGGAGAAATCAAAGGTCTATTGGAAAGCTGGGGATTACAATTATTAATTTCTACATTTAGAGGTGCGTAGTAAATTATATATTGTGTTTATTGTTAAATTACTATTATTGGGTTTAGAATCAATGAAGCACTTCATGATATTTTATGGGGATCAAGATGGGTGCCGGATAGATAAGTATTTGAGCGTCAGGCTCTTATTTCTTTTCAATTTAATATTTAATCAATGATTATTTTTCTCCCTCATTATTCCACCAAATCGTATTCCAAGAGCATATATCCATTTTTGTTCGATATATCCATATTTTTGATCTCTTTCATATTTCTATATTTTCGATTTTTGATATTGTTTATATTTCGATATTGCTGTATTTTTCGATATTTCGAACAAGTTTCGATAGTTTGTCGACATCGATTATCTATATCTAAATTCGGATATCCCAAAGCCCTATCGAGCACCCTCCGAAATGAAGTTTTTGGCTATGGACCTGATTAGGGATGCGCACGAGACAAGACGAGACAATTTTTGTTACGAAATTCGAGACAAGATAGAGCTTTTCCAATAGAAACGGATCCAGTTTTCGAGACGAGACAACTTTCGCGGCACCTTTTCGAGAGGAGACAACCTCAAATCTTTTCTCTTGCGCATCCCTAGACTTGATCATGAGTTATCAAAAAAAAAATGTTAATGAGAAATAACATGTAAATACAATATAGGTAGCTAAAACATTTTTGTTTTCATTCTTCAGTAATGCATTGTTATTAATCTCAGGGGGGGCGGTAGCTCAGTGGTAGAGCGTTCACCTCCGGTGCTTGGGGTCCCTGGTTCGATCCCAACTCGCGCCGTGTGGACTTTGTAATGGACAAACACCTTGCTCGTGGGTTTTCTCGGGGTTCTCCCGTTTCCTCCCACTTTGTTCATTCCACCATTTCACTCATTTCTCATTATCACCGTCTCCTTATCCTAACCGGCATAACCGTGGGACGTTAAACTTAAAGATTTCATTTTTTATTAATCTCAGCATTTTATAGTGTATTCTTAAGCTTAAGGTGATGTATAATTAAATTTTGAATTCAGTTAACTTATTTTGTTTCTCAGATTGTTTTTAAAATGTATGTACAATTGTTTATGTTCATTCTCGAGAGTTTAAAGTGACGTATAGTTATTAAACATAGTATTTAATATTGTACTCTTAACGTGGAAGTGATATACAGTTAACTTTTGAATTCAGTTAACATTTTTCTTTCTGAAATTGCTTTAAAAAGTATGTAAAAACGTTTTTATTTTCTTTCTTGAGTGCTAAAAGTGATGCAAAGTTATTAAGCTTACTACTTTATATTGTATTCTCAACCCTAAACTGATACACAGTGCGTTTTTGAATAAATTGTCAAGTTATTTGAGTGATGAACACTGGTAGAAAATCCTGACTACTACTGGAACATTTTGATTTTAAGGTGACGACTACTGGTGCAAGGATTTTAAAATATTGTTTTTCCTTCAAGGGCTACTCCTTTTTGAATTCTGACTACATGGTCACTATAGGAAGGATCAGTGAGTCTTTCCAACTATGGTACAGCTCCGACAGATTCACGATGCTCAGAGAAGAGACAAAATAGTATGTTTTCAAACTTAAAGTGAGAACCACTGGCGTTTTTACCTTGCTATGCAAAAGTAAGTGAGTACTCCAATGGGGTTCCAATGCGGTACCTAATTTCTGCATTTTAGATATATGGAAATACATGTCTCTAAAATGTAAAGAACTGATTTTTTTTAGGGGGGGGAATAAATTATAGGTATGTGGGGCTTGCATACTTGACGCTACAATTCGGAAATTGAATTAAAATATGACTAACGGCTATCAAGATGTTGTCAAATAAAGGGAGGACCAACACAGTTAAGGGGTTTTCGTGTTAGATGCTAAAATTTCCGAAATCGGTCATGGAAAGTTAATAAACACCAGTAGCAATTTCATCTTAAAGTAATTAGATATCTTCATGGGGTGTTAGAACATCATGGAGTCTACCAAAATTAAATTTTAAAAGCTTTTGAAAATATAATCTGACATTTGTAAACAGTATTTGAAATATGTATTTACCCAAAACTTCCAGCTAGTACATCTAACATCTGGAGAAACACTGTGAAATAAAAGCTTGAAATTTCGGAAACAATTATTGGTCGCAACAAAATTAAATAAGATGGTACTTCTATGGGTTAAATCAGTACCTCAGTACAATTTCGATCGAAAGATTAGTTCAGTCCTAGGTTTTCTTCAGGCAATTCCAAGGGTTCATCGAGCTGTGCAAAAGAATGAAAATTCGCTGTCAATATCTAAGATAGTAAATAAGATATAAGGAATTATATATTTTATGACGTGAAAATAGAGATCTTTATGGATTTGTACTTTTGGGTCTTTCCTATAAGAAAAAAATTCAGAAAACTACTGTATATACCTTAATAGACAATTCAGTGAGCGGGGACACAGTAGCTTAGTGGTAGGGTATTTAACTAATCTTTTTTTTTTTTTGCAGAAACTATTGGAGTATTCACTTAATCCATAGAAATACGATCATACTTAACTCCCTATTTAATTTTAAAATTAAATAAAAGGAAATATTTCAGTGTAGCGACCCACGATTATGCATTTTAGTCTCAGGGAGATTATGATTAAAGCAAGTGAATGTTGTTGACAGAATTGATGGAATGCAAAGGTGGGAGGAGAGTACCCCGAGAAAACCCACGAATACGATGTCCACTACAAACTGACTTGGCCGTGGATCGAACCAAGAACCCAATACACCAGAGGTAAGCACTCTACCACTAAGCCACTGTGCCCCCGCCCATTTAATTGTCTATTAAGGTATATACGGTTGTTTTCTGAAATTTCTTCTTCTTACAGCAAATACTCAAAAGTACAAATCCATGTGGGTCTCTATTTTTACGACGTCATAAAATACATAATTCCTTATATCTCGCTTGCTATATTAGATATTGACAAAAAATGTTCACTTTATTTCAGAGCCCGATGAACGCTTGGAATTGTCCAAAGAAAATTTAGAGCTGAATTAATCTTTCGATCGAAATTGTACTGACGAGTCTGAGGTTCTCACTTAACCCATATAAGTACCATCTTATTTAACTTTTGTTAGGATCAATAATTGTTTTCTGAAATTTCAAGATCTAATACGCTTTTATTGTATGGTGTCTCTCTAGCTGCTAGATGTACTAGCTGGAACTTTTAGGTAAATACATATTTCTAATACTCTTTACAAATGTCAAAATATATTTTACAAAACTTTTAAAATTTAATCTTGGTAGACCCCATGATGTTCTTAAACTCCATGGAAATACCTAATTATTTTAAGATGAAATTGCTACTGATGCTTATTAACTTTACATGACCGGTTTCGGAAATTTTACCACCTAACACGAAAACCCCATAACTATATGGATCCTCCCTTTATTTGACAATATCTTGATAGTCATATTTTAATTAATTTTCTAAATTGTACTGTCTAATATGCAAGCTCCACGTACCTATGGTGTCGCTTTTTATTTCACCATATTTCGGTAACTGTTAGGCGTACCGACTTGCGGTTTCGGTAAACACACACCTCTAACGTTCTTTAAAACGTTATTAAGACATATTTTAGAATATTTAGAAATGAGAGTTCTGGGAATATCATGGTACCCGAAAACCCCCATCAGGGCGTGTGTGTAGTGTATTTAATTGAAACTACTTTTGAGGTTGTTGTAAGCCCTCGTAATTACGTTTCCGAAACTGCACCATCTAGTACGCAAACTCCACAGTTCTGTAGTGTCGCTCTTTATTTTCCCATATCTCGATATCCATAAGGCTTACCGAGTTGAGGTTTTCGGTAAACAGATGTCAGTTCCTTACATTTTAGAGACATATATTTTCATATATCTAAAAAATACAGACATTAGGTACCCCATGGTAGCCCGAACACCATTGAGGTACCCACTTACTTTTGAATGGTAATACATTTTGAGTTGTTGTTCAGCATCAATAAACACTTCATAGTTTTTCTACGTGCAACCCAAAAGTCCATACCTGACCGAACAGATTTTGTCCATTTAATCTCAAAAATGTTAAGATACTTTGTATTGTTAAGTACAACCAAATTAAGCACACTGAATATAACATTTTAAATATTTTCTGATTTTTGTTGCAGGTATTTCGTGCATCAAACCAGGATTCTGCTTGAAAGACAGTCAAAAGAAGCAGTGTAGGTTGTGGCTAAAAGTACGCCCTTTCTGAAGACAGACTCAGTTGTACTTACATTATTTTGTACGAATATATAACCCTAATAAAGATACTGTACTACAAATTATTTCTTTCTTCCATAAATTATAATAAAATATTATCTCTGTTTAAAGAAAATGATTGTTAATGTTGTCATTTTAATTCTTTTTCTCTGTAATAAGAACATTATCCCTAGCAATATTTTTTATCTTTGTGCTATTGCGATTGGATGAAGTAAAATTCTATACGAAGCACTATTATTTCAGACATGCATTAATAACTAATGTATTGTTCTGTATGTAAGACAATGTGTATACTGAACATGTCTAGCGAAGGTGTTGTTTTAATACAGAATCTATAACTCAGCTTTTCAGTAGTCAACTTTATTGGGAATCCGAAGAAAGAAGTTAAAAAAAAAAAAAATGTTGGACTTACCAGCGTGTGTGTGTTCGAATTCTGGACTAATCCAAATTATCCAGAGAAATCATTATATATTTCTTTGTTGCTATTTCAGATGTATCCTTTATCCAAGTCGTATGAAACGGAGACTTCATACATCGCTATACTTTGTATGAACTATGTTCCGTATTTACTTAATCACTTTGTAACTTTCTCTAGTGTTGACAAGGCCGCAGGTGTCAATCGAATAGTTTAGTGTTTCACTCATGTCACCTTGTGACTAAGGTACGTCCTGTCGGTATATATATGGTACTGGGTTCAATTAGCGATAAAATACATTTTTAGCGTTAAACAAATGCAAAAATCTACACGAAATGAGATACCGTGATCTCTGACTTACGGATAACACCAAGCAACTAATGGTACTGAGTGTGATTGAGTTTACTAATTACTATTTGGCTAAAATCAGTGTTCCTTTATCTATAGTTCTTTTCGTGCTTTGAATTGCAAAGTTTGAAATAACCGTTTTAAATTATTGTGTATATATATCTTCCGAGTAATTCTGAGAATCATTGCTCTTTCTTTAAGCAATGTATGAGACTGTTAAATTGCTCTTTCCTTAAAATGTTGCACTAAGAAGGATGCATCCAGGAAAGTCCAAATTTGCAGAATGTCTATAGCAGGGAAGAATAAATATGTTTAGTCGATGGCTGCACAACGCCTCCGCTGTCACCACGTTGTCACACAGCGAATACAGCGAACGTTTAAGAGTATTCTGCACTTACTATTAGGTATCGGCCTGGGAACTTTGGCGCATCTACCCAGTCTCCTTCTTGGTGTTTCATTTTTAATGGCGAGTACTGAGTAGGAATAATATTGTAAGCGAATGCGTTTCCGGCTGATACCACACTTTTAATTATTGCGACATTTAAAAAAAAATACCTGTTAATTAAAATGTACAGAGAAGTTATTTCTGGAAAATTCTATTCAGGCCTCTTGTGGTAACAACTGCACTTTAGTAGAAGATACTATTAAGGAAAAGAATGAGGTAAAATAATCTTTATATCGTACAAGCAATGGATGATAACAGCTTAATAAATGATTGTACGTAAATCTTGTTTGAGTTTGAATATAGGATTGTATAAGGCTGTGCATTTTGCATTATTATTGAGGTGCTGCAACTAACTAACTGCAAACCATATGATAAATTCTTACAGTAATATATCACATATTGATTTACTCTGTATGGAAACGAAAATAGTTTAATATATGGTTAACCTCCTTTGTGCCAGGGGCGGATCCAGAGGGGGGCGATCGGGGCGATCGCCCCCCTCCACAAGAGGAAACTTTCTTATTTTATATATAAATAAACCCATCCATAACAAGTTTGGAGCTCTTAAAAGTAGCAGTATTACCGCCGACCGCCCCTTCCCCCCCAGAAGTCCGTCCTGGATCCGCCCCTGCTTTGTGCCCATAATTTTAAAATTAACGCTTGTGTCACTTTTCAACACTTGACTTTGCAGTAGCTTTCCAACGAATTAGCAGGAAGCCCAAACTTATAGGACACCCTGCAGGTAAATACATTTCTTTGGACAGTTTCACTGCTCCAAACTAAGATTTGAAAAGTGTAGTATTGTTAATTTTATTATTATTGGCACAAAGGAGATCAACCATATTTTAAGCTATTTTTGTTTTCATACAGAGTAAAACAATATTTGACAACATTACAGTAAGAATGTATCATGCATTTTGCAGTATGTTGCAGCACTTTAAAAATGGTGCACTATACGTACACTCTAGATCCTGCATATGTCCGATCCATACATTACAAGAAGGCAATACGTATTCGATACAGGTAAAATCTGTATATTTCATATGGACAACCTATTAGCTATATACATCCAATCTATACATTACATATGGCCAACCTGTACGCGACATACGTATAATCTATATGCTGCATGCAGACAGTCTGTAAGCTACATATGTGCACTCTGTATGGTGCATACGGATATTCTGTATGCTGTATCTGGACAAGCTGTGTGCGACATAAGGAAAATCTGTGTAATACATACGTACAATACGTATACTGTATCTAGTCGTACGTATGGGGCACAAGTACAATATAGATGCTGTCTCGGGGTTGAACGCAAGAAACATACGTACAGAACGTATATTGCATACTTCTTGAAATCATGCTCCGTCCTGATAGTCAGTGTATGTCGTCATTATTAACCCACATGCTACATACGACCCTGACGTCACAAAGCTAGATATTACCTCCGTATATACTTGTTACTGCAGATAACGTCACACGAATGACGTCATTGCACTTGTGCAGACAGTACGTATAATACATACTTTTTCAGCTATACGTTTGCTGCAGGATGTTATATACGGTTGTACGTTAAGTCCAGAAACTACAGGAATTACGAATGTAACCTACGTTTTTAAGTATGCCACCTACATTTTTTTTTCTCAGTGTATGGATACTCTCAAGATTAAGGCTTCTATTTTTCGTCATTGATATGGTAGATCAGATCGTCGGCCATTTTTCGTCTTCTCTCTTTTAGGAAATCAATATTATGAAAGCGTATTATATATTGTATATTGTAGCAATCAGAGAAATTCATCCGATCTTAGTCGATATTAGTATAATGGTAGACATTCACTTACGTAGGATGCTAACTAACTAACTATATGGTTTAACTAACTAACTAACTAACTATATTAAAGCCAGAGGTTCGATGCCGCGTTCACAAAAATCTCTCCACTGACTTCTATTCTTCGACAACTGGATCCAATTTCTACCTTGTATTCTTATTTCTGCGACATTCATCTTAACATTGTCCTCCCATTTGTTCCCCAATAATGGTCGTTTTCCGATTCGATTTCCAGTTATTTTGAAAGCGTTTCTACTTTCTTCCATTCTGGCTCTATAACCTGCCCATCTGATCCTCCTAGATTTGATGACCCTAACAATGTTTGGTAAACTGTATAAATTATGTAGTTCCTGGTTATGAAGGTTCCACACTCCCTATTCCCGTTCCTCTTGGATCCGAATATTCGTCTCAGGATCTTGTTCTCAAAAAAGATGTATATGAAGTAAATTTCTGTGAAGACTTTTGGTTTCCGAGTTATAGGCCATCAAATTTGAGCTTTATTTTGAACTTTAGTACAATATTCGCAAGAAAGAAATTTATAAGTGATATTTAGAACCAAAAATACATAAAAAACCTGTTAAACACCGGGGCACTAGAAAATAGATAATGAGACTGTTCATTAGCTGTGTTATAAATGCAGTATGTACTACTAATAAAGATACATGAGATATAAACCTGTTATAAATGTTAATATTAGGCATAAGAAAGGAGACTGTTGATTACCTATGTTGTAAATGGAGTGTTTGCCTAGTGCTAAAATCAATGACAGATGAAGTTGTCTTTTTACGCAATAAGGAAACTCATTATTTTCACTATTTCAAAGAAGCATAGTGTAAAAAATAAAACCAATCTTATTTCCAAAGTAAAATAAAGTGAAGAAACCCTTTGAATTTTATTTTCGGTGAAAAAAAAAAACTTGACCTATTTGTTGTTCTAACTCACGCCTTTCCGCGCTTAAACTTAAATTTACATCTAATTAAAGTTTTATTCTAAAGACAATCAGTTTGAAGGTGCTTTCATACTATAGTCTGGCATTTTGAAACATTTTTGTTCAATGCAGGCTTAACTTTTAGTCAACGTAGCATAGTCTTTGGTACATGAACAGACTATCTTGTGTTTTCAACATTTTCATTGGCTACAGTGCTCCTGAATGAAAAATCACCTTTTAGGAAGTAATTTCTGTTTACTTTTTATAATATTGTTAGATATGTTAATAAGGACTTAACAGTTTATTATCTTCATGATGTATGAATATTTCTGATGTTTTTTGTTCCATGTTGCTCTGCTTCAAAGTTTATAACCTCTTAATCTGCGAAATACAACTTTGTAAGAGTAGACATCTTTCAGATTTTGAAAGATAGTTTATTACATTTTTAAAAGAAAAACATTATATTTCTATTTAAAAAATTCCTTTTTCTACATTCTTTCGACTCTTCATTTTTCATTTACTTTCTGACTTTCTAGAAAAAAATATGTAGTAACGGTGTAATCACAAATGAACTTTATTGCATGTTGTTCTATTTCCCTGCCTTTGAAATTAGATTGGTACCATTTTGAAGAATATTATTACCAGGGAAAAATGTTAACATAGAAATTTGCTCAGTATAGCATTTATCTATATACAGGGTGAACCTCAAAAACGTGCTCAAACTCCGGGAGGTTATTCGTGACATCATAAGACAAAATGTCCTTTTGTTTATTGTCGAATTCCGCGTTGGGTAAGTGACAGGGGCTGCTAACGTGGAATCAAAAATTGAATCGTGACATTTGCAAGGGAACAGGAAGATGTGTAAATACTTCGGGACGTAATTCGTAACATCTAAAGAAGAAAAAAAGTCCTTTTGTATGTTGTCGAATTCCGCGTTGTGTACAGCTGACAGGGGTGCCAACTTCAAACCGCAACTCGAATGCTGACAATTGGAACGGAATAGAAAAAATATATACATACTTCGGGAGGTGATTCGTCATATTAAAAGAAGACAAAAAGTACTTATGCATTTTGCACTGATGTGCACATCCTTCTATTCCATTCCAATTGTCAGTACTCGAGTTTCAGTTTCAAGTTGGCACCCCTGTCACTCATATACAACGCGGAATTCGACAACATGCAACAGGACTATTTGTCTTTTTTCGAAGTTACGAATCACCTCCCGAAGTATTTCCACATCTTCCTGTTCCCTTGCAAATGTCACGATTTGATTTTTGATTCCGCGTTGGCATCCCTGTCACTTACACAACGGGGAATTGGACAATGAGCAAGAGGACATTTTGTCTTCATATGATGTCACGAATCACCTCTCGGAGTTTGAGCACATCTTTCAGGTTCACTCTGTATATATTACTATAAATGTGTGACCTGGATAACTCTTTAAGCTGAGCGCTAAGATTAATATTTACAGTCACGTTAAAAGATTATGAACTCTCCTCTTCAATCTAGTGAACTCTCCTCAGTCCGGGTTCTGAGTTTAATACCCGAGGGAGAGCATTGGAATTTGGACTCATGACGGCAATTCAAATTCCACATTAAATTCTAAATCCAAGTTTTACATAGCCTCGGTGCTGAAAAAGAACGCTAAACTCCTACAAATAAATCACTCTAGAATAAAAAAAACAACAACAACCCTGTTTTCTTTCAGAAAATGTATATAACTATATCCATGCGACCCATTGAAGCAAACGGGAGCATTGAGTTGTTTGTCCTTTTAAGCATTTATTGAAAACTTATGTATCGAAATATTTGTAGTGTATGCATCAAAATATACAAAATATAAGGCTGAGAAAGACGGACACTGTAGCTCTTTTCATACCTAGAGAGCTAGTGACATTATTATTATTATTATTATTATTATTATTATTATTATTATTATTATTATTATTATTATTATTATTATTATTATTATTATTATTATTATATGTAATATTCATATCAGTGGGTTATGTAAGGAATAAAACATATTATAAATAAAATAATATTGTTATTATTGATATTTTCCCCCAAAGACGAAAACCACCAAATGCTTTCCTTCACTGCATGAATTGCATAACCTAAATGTATTGCATTACCTTGCTAAATGTACTTTCCAAAAATATCCTGGAGGTGTTATCATCAGGTTGTACATTGTTGGATTCAGATTTTACATTGTTTCTTCTGAAAGTACGCTTTTCCAATTAGTTTCGTTTCTCTACATGAATATTTAATTACTAAATTGACGCTCGTGCTTTTGCAAGAAAATAAATTACACCCACATATGAACGCAACTCGGCACAGATATCAATTACAATAATCGATTTAGACTAACAATTATACTCAACATGATCAAAATTAATTAATTTATTAATCAATTGAAGGTTTTGTGTTTGCTTAGCAGAAATAATGGGTTGCTTTTAATGAATACGTATCTAAAGTATATTATATTCTGTTGTGGGCTACACGAAGGCGATCTACAGTCAATTTGAATGTTGTTTTATTATTGTACTAGAGAAGAAAAAAGTATAAACGTGTCTACATATTACTTCTCTTCCAGAGAGCGGGTTTCTTTTCTTTTTTTCCTTGTTTTCTAATTTCGAACATAAGCGGAGAGCAAGGAATCGAATTTTGGATCGATGAGTCCCTACTGAAATCTATCACCACGTACATTGAGAAAACTAAGCCAATTTGTGAATATATCGTACTCTCTTGTGATATCTAATGCAGATACGTAAACGAAAAAAAGAAAGTTTCACGAGTTTTTGATACAAATGGCATAGAACGAAGTAAGTATCTTGATAATGAGGGAAGAAATAAGATATCACAATATAACTTAATACTCTGCGGTCTCGTAGTATTTTACGTATATTCACATATTGGCAAGCGCAAAAATAATAATAGATTATAACAGCGATAAAGTATAAATAAGATGGACATTCACATCTCGAAATATATTTTACCACTAATTAAGACGTGAATAACTATGGTATTATTTCTTACAATCGATAGGAGAATTTCAGCGGAGTTTATATATAACTGAATAGAAAATTATATTATAATACACGAACGAAACATTGTGATTTAATGGGAACTTTTGCAATACTTCATAGTGGAAAAATATAGTTTAGCAGGTTACTTTCTTCTATGGTGTTACTATCACATGCAATATAGCGTGTTTCCAAACAATTTCCAGGATAAAAGATTATTCCATTAACGATAAACCTCTATCAATGATTAAAAGTGCATTAACATACTTTCGCCCTTACCCTCAAGTTTTGTTTGCCATGGTCATAATAGTAAGAAATTCTTCCGCCAGCTGGAATAGTGAATAATTGCAATATGACTACCTATAGTGCAGAGAAATCATTTTGTGTCAAAGAATTTTACATTAGTCGGTCCGTATATGAGTGTTCAACGTGAGTTTTGTACAATATTTTATAAAGAACTACTAGCAAAAGAATTGCATTCGTAAGTGCTATCAATAATTCACGATAATAAGATGCATTTGGAAGGGGGAGTAGTCTGGTAGATCTTCCATGTCTCAGATAGATCTCGAGAGATTTCGAGCTTGTTTTGAACACAGCTCTCGAAAGCCTAGAGTGAGAGCCAATCTAAAACTTCAAATGTCTTGAACATCTGTGTAACTCGCAGTGCGTAAGCGTTTGCAAATGGACCCTTATCAAGTGTAGTTGTTACAATATTGAAGATCTAATGATCACACATCCTGAAAATAATTTTATGAGTCATTGTAAGAGTTGTGGAATGATGATGGTGTTTTGAACAAACTGTTTTCCAGTGATGAGGCTACTTTCCATGTGACGGTAAGAGTAAACAAACAAAATGTCAGTACTTAGAGGACTAAGAGACTTCATAAAATAGTCAAATTTGTGAATGATTCATTGAACATAAATACGTTTTGCGTCATTTCAGTTTCTAAAGTGTATGGTCCTATACATGTTTCCAGAGAAACTTTTATTGCAGGAATATTTATACATATGCTTACTGCTAGCTTTAGAAGAGAAATTGAATATGACAGTCAGTGTAAACACTCCATCTATCAACTGGATGGAACCCCTTGCTACTTTCATCACAATGTTGCGAGTTACATTAATGAGAGACTGTAACACAGTTGAATTTGCTGAGGTGCTCACAATGATCAACACTTTTATGTTGGCCGCCAAAATAATCAAACATAACCCCCTGAGATTTCTTTCTGTTGCACATCTCAAAGACATTGTGTACAAACCATCTCTGCTCCAAGATTTCCGTGAACTGCAAAAGCTTGTCACTACTGTAGTACAAACTGTTGATGAAGCAATGCTGAAACGGGTCTGAGAGAAATTGGATTACCGAAATGATGTAGGCCTATGTAGGATAACAAAGGGGGTTCAGATTGAGCATTTGTGAATAACTGTATTACCATTTTTTACCATTAAATCTTGTATAACTATAATATACATGTGTAAAATTTTAAATATTTTTTTACAATTAATAAAAAATATAAGAAGATGAAATCGTTAAAATCATTTCGAATATTGAATCTTGTTTTGTATTTCTTTGAATATACGATATTAATAGTGTTATACACAAATTAGATGTCAAAATATGATATACAATACACTCTGATAAATTGATCGCATTGACCTTAACAAAATGACATTCTTAAAGATAAAGTTTCATGCATACTTTCGGAGAAAATCAAATTTTTATGGTGTTAAAAAGTATAATAATAATAATAATAATAATAATAATAATAATAATAATAATAATAATAATAATAATAATAATAATAATAATAATAATATAATAACAATAATAATAATCTTCTTCTTCTTGTTCACCTCAACCATAGATTGGTGGGCAACATGGAAATTTTAAAACTTTTCTCTTGCATGGAAGAGCTGTTTTATACTTTGATAAGGCCTCTTTCCATGTTGTTTTCTAGGAACTGAGTAAAGTAGTGGTGTCCCAGGTCCTTCCACTTCGCAGTGAAACAGCCATAGAGACCATCCTGTCCCTGCCTGTTTTTGTCCACGTCTGAGCCTTGCCGATGTCAATTATCTTCAGCCTCAGTGTGGTAATGGTAGAACTGCTGCCCACTACCATTACATCTCTCTTCGTCTGACTCCTACCCCTAAAGACTTGTCCGGCATGGGAAGCCGTCTGATAGCGAAGCTATCTCCGACATAGCTCTTGGGATCATTAGAGCACGCAAACCCCCCTCTCCACCGCGGCAAGGTGAAGATATTGAGGGAGGGAAGCAATAATAAAATAATAATAATAACAAAAATACATTTTATTCTGCTTGAACAGATTGTTTATCTACTATGAACTGCATATATATATATATATACAATTTTTGGCAGCAGATTATGTCTATTGTTTGTTTCTTCTAACAGCAACAGACAAGCAGTTACAAAAGTGACACACATATTCATAACAGTAATGCACTTACTCCTAAGAATGATGTACGTACCTCATTACTTGTAACTGTTACTCTTCCTTGCAACCTCTCTACTGCAAGAAGTTTATGATGCTAAGCCGAGTAATGCGAACTTCTGGTGGATTCGTTTGTACACGTTTTTCCTCTTAAATCTTCCTGTAGCGTAGAAAACTTGTATTAGAATCCCGATGGGAACTCACGTAAATTGGATTCCATATTACACGCAAAAAAAAGAAAGGTTACTAGTAAACAAGAAAAAGATGGACAGTAACCAAGTTAGTTTGTCAATATATAGACAACAGAGTTGTGTGTCCCAGCAGCCAAGCCAAAAAGGTTAACGAGAGAAGGTGATCGTAACCTTGCGTTACAGGTTAACATTGCTAGGTTACAGTGTAATAACTCACAGGGGTACGCTAACCGATCACGTAGTTACCACTATCAATCATAGCCTGTAACGTAACCTTGTTAGTATGTTGGAATAACCGACTGCTCGGTTAACGAAACAGGGTGCGACAACTTTCTAACCGTGTATTTTGATTAGTATAACTTATTTAATAAATAACAGTAACAGATATTCACTCAGCCACGAGCACATCAAAAAATACAATACTAAAATAGATAATAACTACCTAAATTTATTTTCATTTGTAGTATGTACTTTTTTTCTTTTTCGTCATCCCGTTTAAAGGGTAACGCCCTATTTTTTTTGTCCGTCATCCCGGTTAAAGGGTTGTGCCCTTTCTTCGGGTAAGTGCTTCAATTTGATTTATTGATTTGAAGGAAATATAGGTGGTCTAAGAGGCTTCATATTTATTATTTCTTTATTCATTCATTCATTATATTAAGCATGGATTAAGTGAAGTTATTCAGAAAATGAAAAACACGTACATGAACAGGAATATTTTAAGTGCTACAAATGAACATGTTAGCATTGTCAGGTATTACATTAACACAAAGCATGGAATATAAGGTAAATTGGACTCAAAAAAATAATAATAAAGGTGCAAATGGAGTTGATGAAATAGATGAAATGAAGTGCTCTAGACGTCACATCACTAGGTTATGTTAGTTTAGACGAATGAAGTTATCTTCTGTTCCTGGGGCGATTCAGGAACTGATGATTGACAGAGGAGGCCCTTGTTAATAGGTTCTTACGGTGCGTATGATGGATAGATATGAGATGAAAATTCATGCGGGCGATAAATTGCAAAGATTTCGGGGTCCAGCATATGGTTATCTAACTGTAAATGATATAGTGTCATGAAGTGCTGAAGAGGAGTATCAACGTAATTGGGCGGTGCATCGTTATCACGGTCGTAGCGGAGGATTTCAAGCGTCAGGGGATGGTGCTGAGCAAATCGTTTGCAGATATAACGTATACGAAGTTGTTCAAGATGATTTAGTAATGGCGGAAAGTCGATCATCTCACAAAGTAATCTCGTTGGATGCGGCAGTCTTATACGATATGCTAGGCGTATAGCATGACGCTCGAGGTTACTTGGTTATTTGGTTACTTTTGCCTTCAACTTATATGAATTGGCCGTTACAGATAATAGTTTGCTAAACACTATTTTCACAGAAAATTCTGTATTTCTTTTTTAAAACAGTCAATCTTATTTATTATATCACAAAAATGATTTCAGTGACAATGAAGCAGACCTTGAAGAGAAATCAGAGGAAAGCTCTTCTGAGGAAGAGACCAAACCCAGAGACAGAACATCTAAACCGAAGCTAGATTTGACTGAAACTGCTATGATTGCTCAGAGACACAATGTAAGCGAAAGGGCTGCGGCTCATATAACATCAACTATGCTTCAGGCAGCTTTAAAGGCTGGAATTATAACTCCTCAACAATCTAGCAATATAACTCTGGTTTTATTGTGGACAGGAGCAAAATAAGGCATGCGAAACTTAAAGTTGCTCGGAATTTAAAAGAATGTTCTAGAAATGATGATCCCATTAAAAGCCTATACTTTGATGGTCAAAGGAAAGACACTAAAACACACTTAGGCATCGTTAGAGAAGAGCACTTATCACTTGTGGCTGAACCTAACTCTCAATACGTTGGTGACGTGACACCATCCTCTGGCCCTGGCCATGACGAGACCACGGCTATTTTCGAGTACATCATGAACCAAATCGAAGGTGGCTTTGATGAAGTTGAGCTTCTTGGGTGTGATGGAACAAACACTAACACTGGTTGGAAGGGAGGTATTCGTCGAAAATTAAAGGAACTAACAGGCTATTTGTCTCTTGCATTTTAATGAACTGCCTTTCCGAGCTCTCTTCACGAATATTGGCGCTAATTCAAGCCCCTATTCTTACACAGGTCCCATAGGTTCAAAACTATCTGACTATGAAAAGCTCCCAATGGTGTCATTCAAACCAATAAAATGTGACTTACCTCATCATAGTCAGAAGAGCTCAGAAAACTCAGTAAAGACCTGAGACACTTATCTCAAGTATTCCATTGCTAATGGCCCTTGCCACTTCTTTGAGAACATTCACAGGTCTAGATACTTACCAAATGAATACCAGGCTGTAATTCGTTCATCCATTCAGACGAATGCACTTCTCGCACTCCCAGAGAATGTTCTTAACGCCATGATGACTGATGGTGTACTTGCTGTCCGACAAGATGCATTACATAAGATTCTTAGTGCTCGAAAACACGAAGCAGAGAATCTTCATAACACTATTAGATATAACATCATTCCCAGACTGAATTTTGCGGTGAAAGATTACATTGAAATGATGTTTTGGGAAAGCACTGATGTTTCAATAACTGTACCACCAGTTCTAAGGACGGTATCAAACAAATAGCTCATGGACAAACTTTTACTTTCTGACAACACTGTGCCAGAATAGTCCTCCACCGTCTATCCATGTCACACGATGGCAGTAGAACGGATAGTGAAATTAGTCACTGAAGCAGCCTCTCGAGTATGTGGTAGTGATGCTAGGGACAGGATACTCAGGTCAACCTTACTTTCTAGGAAAGCTGTGTCTAAATTGCAATCAAAGTCCCAATTTGTGACAATTTTTCCTGATAGTGACGAATTGGATTAGTTCATCCGTCTCTATATATATATAGTTGGTTGGTTGGGTAGGGCTGGCGCAGGAGTCCTAGGTGCAGCCACCACCACGGGGTAGACTCTGGAACGCTTGGACAAGCTAGGTGAGCGAGGACCTGCACAACCGCTTGAATGTACTGAATTTGCCCCCTTTTCCGGCCCCAGAGGAGGCATTCCTATCCCCCCAAGGGCACATAACTGGCATTTTTATACTTGAATGTCAGTTTTCCAAGTAACTGACATGTATTTAACCAAAAAATGTTTACCTTAACATAACTAAACTTCATGAACAATTTTCGTATTTTTTGTAATTTTCAGTGAAATTTTGAAACTTTGAGGCAATAGTTCTCACAGAAGATATTATGTGATTCGAAAAAAACATCTATACTTGTAATGTCCATGTGGGTGGGCCACTTTTGCCAGGTATTACATTTCGTTCCGAAAAAAAAGTGGTAAAACGCTGCACCCTAGTGTATACCAACCAGGTAGTGGTGTAAAAATGCCTTGAAAATAGGAAGCAAATATATTGGCCTTGTCCGTATCCGTAAGGATTGCTTGATGTTTATGAACAATGGAGTATGGTGTACGAGAAACTCTACCAGTTAGTTGATGAAATTTGCGCCAATATTTTGTAGGATGTGCTTCATTAGCAAGTGTGTTGCAAGTTTCGATCCAGTGACGTTTTTTAAACGCAACGATATAGTTATGAGTTATCCTTAAGTATTGGCGATGCAGACGAAGTGCTTCTAGGTTGCCCGTAGTTAGATATTCACGGAAAGCTCTGCGTGAGGCTGTAATAAATGGTAAGTATTGCGGAGGTAGCTTAGGTTTATGTAACTGAACTTCAATTGTTGGAATTGAACGTTGTGCTGCGTCCTGAAGGGCTGTAGTTAGATCAGTTATTGTCCTATCGAGTTCGTATTGTGTGCTAGGAATAGTGAATGAAGTTACGGCAGCGTCTAAGTCGGAACCATATTGCTCCCAATTTGCCCTTTGGTAGCAGTAGACCTTCTGAGGAGAGGGCTTAGGCTGAGTATTAGGAGAACAGTGAAGTTCGACTTTGATGGGAACATGGTCGCTACCTATGGAGTCTAGCACAGATATATGGATGGATTGAGAGAGAGAAGATGAGGTTATGACTACATCAGGAGTAGTACCACTGATAGGACGTGTAGGTTTCGGTAAATTATGGAATTCAGCTCCTGTTTCATTCCGAACAAAATCTAAAAAGTTGTCCTTGTCACGTTGTGAGCGACTATGAAAATTTAGGTCGGCCATGATAATGTAATGACGAAAATTAGAATCAATGTGGCGGAAGAAATCATAATTAATAGCTCGTCCTGGACGATAGTAAATGGTGACAAGGGTAACTGTGCGGCCTCGAAAATAGACCGTCGTGATGTTGTGTTCGGGAAGATGAAGTGCAGGTGGAACCGTAACTGCACGAAAAGGAAGATTGTGCCGAATACCAATAGCTGTGCCTCCGTAGAGACGTGGGCCTGTTGGAGCGTCGTGGCGAAGTAGATGATACTTTGGTATATAACACGTTAAATATGGTGCAAGGTAAGTTTCATTTAGTGCAAATGCGGCAATTTGTTCTTCCTGAAGGAGCTGGGTGAAGGGTACGTGATGTGTCAACAGAGATCGTATGTTAAGAAAAAGTAAGTTGTAACTCATAATGATAAAGAATATAAGTGAATAGGTTGAATTATCCATATTAAACATAAACCTCAAGTGGTTGGATTTGAAAATGCACTGTTGGTCCCGAATAAGTTGCATGTAATTGTAAATTAAACAATAGTTTGGCTGCGTGCATTATTTGAGTTAGAATATGGTTGCGAAGAAATGAATGAATGTTCTGTAATGAAATAGTGAGAAAACTGAGTAGATCTTCTACAGTAACTGGATGACGTAATGAATTTGCTGGTGGAGTTGGTGTATCGACCGAACGTATAGGAACTACAAGTTCAGGCTTAGCTGGATCAGGCTGAGGCTTAGCTTTACATTTATAGCTGTATGTTGGGTGACGCTCAGAACAGCGATCACAACGTGGTGGTTCTTGAAGGTTTGGGCAGCTTTTAGTAGGATGTTCGCGGGAACAATAACCACATTTGATGGTGTTTGTGCATTCTGCTGTTGGGTGTGAGTTATACTGTTGACACTTCTCGCATCGAACAGGCAGAGGTGCTGGCGTGCGAGATGGCTCGACCTTATATCGGCGTCGATATATATAGGCGCCCTTGCAGAGAAGTTGATCAATCAACTGTTGTTGATCAGTTAGCACTCGAACGAGATAGGTTGGCCCCTGGTTGTTCTTGATCCTAATACAGCGTTTTATAGGTAGCCCTTCCTGATGAAGTTCAGCAAGAATTTCGTCATCAGTAAGATCGGGTTCTACACCACGAATTACTACAGACAGCATAGGAGGTCGCCGTGGTGGAGGAGGAGTTTTGCGGGAACTCGGTTGCAAAGTAGAAATCTTTGCTTTCGTCCCAAAAATTTCATACGATGCCTTGTTACGGACATGTGTGGCGAAATTCGGGTTACTGGATTTCAAGATGATGCCACGGCATGTTTTAACAATTTCACGGATTTCAGGCCGAGGGACGTACTTGACTAATTGCTGGAAGAAAGCACGAACAGTGTCATACTTCTGATCGTAGTCGGTTAGCAAGAAGTTGTACACGGGATCTGGCTGGTATTGCTCATGATGATTATCGGCAGAAGTGGATGCCCAATCCATACAATGGCTGTCAGTTGGGGTCTGATTAACACTGGGAGTAATGCGTTGCTTCTTTGAATCTAGCGCTTGTTCGCCATCAGAGAAAGATCGAGAACGAATTCCATGTCCTTTGGTGATGCAGTCAGCATAGGAAGGAATAGAGTTACGGTCTGAACGAGGTGTTCCCGTAACAATCCTTGGCTGCGTCTTTTGGCGACCGTTAGGCCCGATGTTAAGCGGTGGAGGTTGTAATCCTACATCTTGACCGAGATTCGTAGATCCGTTAACTTTGCCAGTGTCCGTCATCGTGATTGAGGAGCCGAGGGCCAAAGCCCAGATGAAGATGAAAAAAGATGTTAGATGAGGTTCAAAAAACAAGAAACCCTCCGAAAGTGAAAACTTTCGTCAGACCCCTAAGTGCTGTAATTGTGCTATGCTCGCAAGTACGTATGCTATACTTGGTCCTCGCTGGCACAGTAACTGACACAAGAGAGGCTAGGTTGCTTGGTAAGGTATGTATGCGTGTAACGCCCTACCCTTATAAGCCACCAATATCACAAGTATTTAACAACTAACAGTGAGAATTTGTTTGGGTGATACTCTTCCCTATAAGCAAAGACGTGAAAGGATTTTGATATTTGTACCGTAAAGCAACGTAAAACGCATTATGTTTCCTGAACACATTACAAAATTATTGTTACGAGTGTGTGAATTATTTGACGACAATTACATAACTAGTAGTGCTACCATCTAGTGTGGATATTTGTACTAGAAACATGTCACATAACATTTTATTCATTTAAATCTCAGAATATGCATAAACCTCCGTAAATAAACTTTCCTTCACATTTCTCTATTAATTTATGTAGAATCCATATTTTAATAACTGTTTTCCTATTCCTTCGGATGTATTCATAATTCTTAAAACTTTTCGTTCTTAAAATTGCAAATGGCGACCTAGCTGTTTGTACTTCTAGTAATGCAGTGTTACCAGTAAACAAGTTTCGGAGGGTTATATTTGCCTTGTGTGAAAATCGGTTGATAACAACACAGTGTTTTAAATTAAACTAACCTTCTTGAATTGGTTATCTTCTTCTAACCTATTTTATAGGTTAATAGCAACCAAACACTGGATTGTTTCTACACATTTTCTAGTAACCTTTCTTGATTGATTACCGGCGACCTCGTAAAATTAACCTTTTTTGTCTCAGAAGGGTTGTTACAAATTATTAACTGGTACTAGCAGCTACATTGTCCATTAACCCCCACTAGGTTACCACTTATTTTTCTCAGTGTAAACTTTAGGTATCTGTCTCATACAGCCTCGATGCTGAAAGGAATACTAAACTCTAATCCAATAAATGAAATTCTCCATTTTCTTCTAATACATTAATTTAACATCATCTTTTGTTACAAACATCATTACTCAATTCGTTTCGTAACATTAAAATTTTGTTTCTATTTATTGTATTTTATAATCATAATAATTATTGTTATTTTAACTTTACGTTCAAATTATTTATGACGTTTGTGTGTCGTCAACGAAGTAGGGTTACTGCCTAGTTAAATAGCGTTGTTATGGCGAAAGCTGATATAAGAATAATACATTATATTTAAAAATATAATTGATAGTATATAAATGATTTGTTGGAGTGTTTATAGTTCCAACAAATAGATTTTATTAAATATAATAGTTACTTTTATTGGTAATGAAAGAGAAAATCTGATGATTTTATTTAAATGGATTAACTAATTTTATAGTTTCGTAGGTGAACAAATATCATATGTTAGAAGTAGGCGTTCCTTTGTTTATAATTCGAAAGTCTCTCTAGTGTTAAAAACAATTAGACTGAAGATTGTAATCTACGTGAGAAGTTTAAATGATATGCATCACAAGTTTTATTTTAGTATAAATCTGTATCATGTTTAAAGAAGCCACAATCGTTCGGAAATGATTTTAGCTTGTTTAGAGTCTCAGATGAAGTTTTGAACTTAGTGCTTGTCAAAAGTTGACTTAAATAAACTGTTTGACTGGAGTAAGTGACTGGTCATGAATTTCTATATAAAGTATACGAAATGTTAATTGAAATTACGATTTAGTAATTAGATTGTGTTTAATCTGAATTTGTAAATATTAACGATATTTAACGCACTAGCAATTATTATTGATTATATTCGATGTTATTTCGATGCTAAAGTTCTCAGTCTAAACAAGATTGAATATTTATGATTTCATTACGGATCCAAAGTACAAGTTAATGAACCGGTAAAAACGATGTGAAAGTTGTTTTCATTAACAAAATAAGGTAATTTAGTCGTTTGTGAGTTTTGAATCATTGTGAGAAGTGAATCTGTCGTTATGTTAGGAGAAGTAAACTGACATTTAAGACAAAACTATTTCTTAACAACATGTTTCGATTTGTAAGATGCTTGGATAACCTTCTGTCGTAAATTTTAGCAACTATTAAAGCAATTACATAATGTTAACTCGAATATTTAAAATATCTGGTAGGAAATAAACGATACTTAATATCGATAAATAAATGTTTTGAACGAAATACGATAAAACTAGATTAAAGCGATAACAGCAATTAAAGTTTAGCAGTAAAATGGTTCATATCATTTATTAAGAATATATTAGGATTGACAGATCTCACAGATATTTCTCGTATTATTATTTTGATTTTATCCAACTCAATGCTTAAGAAAAGTAATAGCATGATCTTTCTCATCATTATTGATTTTATTAGTTATTATGCATGACAGTTGGTTCTTATAATTAATCATGTCAAACGTTTGCTGATGCTATAATTATTTGTATTAATAACGCATGAAATGCATTTTTAATTAATATATTTAAAAGAAAAGAATTTATGATTATAATATAAAACATACAACGTACGCATTGTTGTTGCATATGATAAATAGAGAACCAACGAATTTCCTTGCAAGAAAAGTATTTTTGAGGTACAAAATCATGTTTATCTTTGGAAGAAACTAATTTTGTAACATTTATAGCATTTGGACTCTTAATATTGGTTATCAACATGTTGAATCAACTTGTACAATTGAAGTTTTTATGTTTAATAAGATATATCTGTAGAATAATATTCTGTCTACAAAACAAACAATCTATTATTCATAAATTTATAAATTTCATATCATAGTAATATACTAATCTATAGTAATTATTTTATTTCAAAGACTATAGTTTGATTTTTGAATAATGTCCAAGTACACTGAGATATATGTACCTGGTATGAAAAATTATACAGTAAATTGAAAGAGGAGAAACTGATTTAATTATCTGATTCCAAATCAATAGTCTAATATTTTTAATTTAGTAGAAAACAATAAATAAATTCGTGGTAGATTAAAATATTTCTATTTGTCACTAACAATCCGTTACAAAACGATCAATTTAGTATTACTATTATTACATTTTATAGTATTACAAGTGTTATTGTTTAACCTCTTACACTTTACGTGTGTTTATTATGTCTTTTTATTCTATAGAAAAAATGTGGGACATTGAAGATTTATGTTTATTCTGAAAACAATTAGGAACTGCAAACAAGTACTAAAAATAGAAAATAGTGTTTATTAAAATGTATAACACATTTTGCTTGTCTATGTCTATAGTTTCAGCTACCCAATATTTTAATACACTATATACAAAACGTATGATGAAGTGAAAGTAGCAGGTTTTTTGAAGTTTTACGATATGGGGGAAGTCTAAGAACATATCAAAGAAACCACGCAGAAATAATCTCACATGAAGCTAATTAAATGTGTCTCATTCATTTATGTTGTATATAGTATCCACACAAGAGACAAGGTGACGGAAGATGAGGTATTCAGTGAAGCTTATATTAATTTGTTCTTCATACTATTTGCTATTCATTACCTCACGCCAATGAATTTTTAATGATAATATTAAGGTTAATGTTCAAGTTCATGTTGATAACCAATATCGGCTCTTATATGGGATCCTCTTCCATTACAGGACGCGTAAAAGGTTATATGCTTTCCTTCTTTCCTGTTATGCATGGAATTAATAGAAGTATCCAATCATACAGTTTAATATTTCCAGGCTGTCACTTGGCCAACACTAATCAAGATAAATAAGGAAGTTTTGAAAAATGTACGCATTTACCTTGTTTGTCTGAAATAGTTGCAGTGGTTATGACTTTCTGCAACAGGAAAACACTTCTGTAAGATTTCAATTTTAAAACGTAGTTATGTAAAATAATTAATACCGTAATAAAAATACAGATGTTTATTAAAATAATAGAAACTCCTGAGAAAATGCAACTTGCCAGATAATTATAGCCTTGGATCACCTTTCGCTCTCTGAAGTGACGTAGAATGAACTATAATACCACGATAGTGTATTCTAGCAAGTAGAATAAAACCATTCCGCGTATAATGAATTATTCAGTTCCATGAGAAGGGATGATGGTGGGAATCTGCTCTGAATTCGTGTCTTCAAAACGGACCACTGATGTTGAATTATGCTAGTCTAGGGATTGGGAGGAGCAAAGTAAGTTCCGATATACTTCATTCCGATGTTCCTCAAACCACAAGACACAGATTCAGCTGTGTGAATGGGCGAGCATGACGAACATGACGTCATTCTCCAGAAACAACCTCTCGACTATAGAATCACACGTTCCCCTAAAATGGCGCAATAAGTGACGCGACCGATAAGGGTCAGCAAAGAACCCACTGGAAACCAGGTTATTGCGGCCTATAACATTACACAGTCGCCGGAATGTTTCATGATTGCTGTGAGACACTATGGATAACATACATCTTTTGGTGTGTATCATACAGAAACACGGTCTATAGTTCAAAATAACGTTAACGATGTCTCATCCGACCTTATAATATGTTTCCACTCATCAGAGTCTATGTTTATGTTCACAGCGCATTGGCATCGTCCTAAAGCATGATAGCGTTTATGCCGTGAAACTCGACCCCGTCTGTCATGTAACTCGGGTCGACACAGGCTGTGGGAGAAGCTGCTTCAGTTCCTCCGTCACTTGCACCGCAGCTGCACGACGGTTTTAAGTGATAATTCATTTTAATGCTTGGTGGATCATGTCACTGAGGATTTTCTTCCGCTTACTATGTCTCTGCGCCGATGTATATTAGCCGTGAGGTTTGTAGGCTATCATCATTTTGGACACTGTTGTTCATGAGAAATGTAACATAGTTGCTACTTTGATCACGCTAGCACCACAATTTGACTCCTGGAAATCATAGAGGTTCTTATTTTACGCTCTCACCATCTGCCCAGTTAACCGTGCACTATTCTTTTACGGGTAGTCAAGTAATGCGTAGTTGACCCTAACATACCTCCACCAACAGCCCGCCGCTTCGGTCACCACCTGACCGTTGCCAACCCAAACATTTAACGTGTTTCTAACTTGAGGTGTTTGTATTATTTTTATAACCATCTGTATATAGACCAGTGCAAAGATTAAATTCTTGCTTAGTGGTGTTCATAAGTTAAATATCATTTTATTAGAAACCTACAATAGTACACACTCGAAATTAAAGGAAATTAAACAAAACTATTCCAAGACAAACAGATGTTGGGAGTTCGAAAAATGAAATCGTGTTACCAAGTCCCTGAACTGAAATGGCATATTTCAACATATTTCATTTTAAGGAGTGCATGGTGTTTGTATGTGTTTTCTGAAACGGATAAACAATTGTCCAAGTTGGAGAAATTTGTTCAACATACATTTTCAAAGAAATATTGTTTGGTCGATGGCAAACACAGGAAATTTTACTGTGAATTTTGTTTCTCCGAATAGAGCTAAAAGAACTCAGGAAGATGAACTTTAGAAAGAAATTCAATATTATACGGAGATATTACGTAAGAAAGAGAAGATTTATCATTGTATTGAAAGGAACTACAAAACGAAAATACAAAGAAATTGTGGAACGGTTTGTTGTTATTTTATTTTGCTCATAAAACAAAACTCTCAGTTTATTGTGTAACTAATTTTATATAAGTATTGTGAAAGTAGTAATTCACGAAACATTTCAAAATAAACCACATTTTGATGGCAGAAGACTATTATGCACTAAGAAAAGTAAAAAAAAATCTAAGTTCTAAATTAGACATTTGATCACTTTTTTTTATATTTATATCTTTCGTTAGAAGTGACAGGTATAGGTATTCATACCTAGGTCCAGTGGAGCTGGGACATCATGCAACCTACGGCATATTTGACTCTCTCCTCTTTCTTACTATTAAAGAAAAAGATGTTTATTAACTAGAAATTTACCATGTGAGTGTTCCTGGATTACAAATTATAATATGGTTCTGTATTTGAGTGATCCTTTGGTTCGTTTCACGGTGGGGGCACTCGGTCGAAAAAGTGTAAAAGGCTGAATGGGGTCTTCCTCATTCACACCATTCAAACTCGGAGGTGGTACCTAACTTATAGGTCCCTAACTTACAGGTCCTTCCTGCCCCAATCCTTTCTTTCTTTCCTATAACCAGATAGTGTGCTCTCCGAGGGACGTCATCTCTCAAACGTGACAGGCTAAATGGTCATAGATACTGAAAGACCAGAAATCTAACTCCTAAATCCTTGAGTGATCCTTCAGTATAAATGTGTAATAAATAATGATTTTTCTATGTCGTGGCTGGGTGCTGGATCTAATATTGACAACGATTAGGGCGTTATAATTTTTTTACAATAATTCTAGAAGTGCGATTAAGATACAAATGTAAGTTTTCATTTATCTATTAAAACAAAATTTCCAACAGCAACAGCAATTTAAAATTCGGAAAGTAAAATTGTATTTGAAATTCATTTATCGGGGACAAGGGAGGCGGGAAACTATTCCGGAAGAAGAACCTAGAGCACAAGAGTACGCTATTCGTAGAGCGCAAGAGAGCATTTCTTAGCTTTCACTAACCAAGTCTAATTCGCTAATTAGCTAATTAGCTTCGGAACAATACATTGAGAATTGCTGAAAATAGTTTAAGCACTCTCCGATTGCAAAAGAAAGCGGCTAGAATAATTTTCGGAATTACCCATAAAGTCGTCATGGGAAAAGGTTTTCATGCCAGCAAAACTTCCCAGCTTATACATTTATAAATCTATTCTTTTTACTGTAAAAAAAACAGGCATCTTTGTATCTTTAACAAAAACGTTCATAGTCATAATACAACAAAGGGCAGTGACATATTTGTGATGCAATAAAAATGTTTAATATTAACAAAATTGTGTATATGAATTTTGTTAGGTGGTGTAATAAACTTCCTATGTATTTGAAGAAACTGACTAATATTATCGTTTTTCGTAAAATGTGGTAATGATATGGTATGAAGAAGAATTGGTATCAGATCCTGATTCCTCACTACATGCCATGTGTGGTATAACTGGTTTCCAAATTATCATGTAAATTTTCATGTTTATGTATTTGATATATCATATTTTATGGTTTTATATTTTAATAGGATCATAAGTGCAATATTATGTATACTTTCTGCTACCTCATAATATATTGTAAGTTTTCTTTTTTGTGAGAAACATAATGCTTACATGAGAATGTCACGTGTCTTGTAAACTAATGAAACCTGAAATAAATGACACGAAACGCGATGATATAAAGGATAAGGGACGCAGTTCAAAGTGAAGTCTAAACCACGATGCACTACTGCCGGGAACCGAACGCAGAACCAAGTGTACCAAAGACATAGGTACGAGTTACTAGACTTACCAAGATTGTATCTGTTTGCAGTTGAGTTTAAGGTAGGGAAAAGATTGACATATATACTTTCAAAAATGTGCTATGGAAAAATTAAAATACTATAGTATGCTATTGAGTGCCAAAGAAAAGAATCAGGAACACGTTCATGTACCAGAAACTACTTAAAGAACGAGTTCGATCTACACAAATGAACAATGATTTATCAGTTCTGTAAAACTGATAAACCAAACTTAGTGCATTTAAAAAAAAATCTAGGAAAATTTGCTTCAAAAAAACTTCGTCATGATACCTGTTTGTGTTACATAAGGCATGATTTCAAATATAATGTTATGCGATTCCACAAAATACGCGTCCACTGACCATTAAAAATCTAAATGTGTATAGGAAAGTTTTCATTGTCTGAGATTCGGCTGTGGTACTAATTTTATTTTTAAAAAGTAAAAGTTTATTCCCAACATTACGTGGATGAAATTTTAAATTTATTTGTGAATCCACATCAATGTGATGAGTTACAGGAAGCTACTACAGTAGCGGTAATTATTGATCATATTCACTAAATCTAGATGCATACAGGATGTCAGTCTTGGGCTTCTTGTTCTCCTGGTTTATCGCTGTGCGAATTTCATCTTTGCGGTAAACCTAAAGAAACAGTGAATCTGGAAATTTGTGGTTAGTTGAAGAACTTCTACACCATCATTCCCCCAATCTTACCCTACGAACTATTGTTCTGCATTAATGTTTCAGTGTCAAGGTTAAAACTTCCAGGAATTCAACTATACATGCTTGAAATATGTGGAATGTAAGACAAAATCCTGAAAAGAGAGAACCAAGGCGAAGGGAACAAAGGTTCCTATCGTAAGAATAAGAGTGCGAGTGGTAAAATTAGGACAGGTGAATAATTTTGGATACATCGATAATACACAGTAAGAAAGAAAAAGTCGGCCCCGTAATAGGGAATAGACATACGGTTAGTGCGCACACAGTATTGGCATTTAAACTTGTCTGAGGGAAGGTGACACCTCCCTCACGCTATATTGCCCCCTCCGTAATTCACATAAACTGAGTCAAGTGATCTTTCCCCTTCATTCTTCTCGGGTGACTTACCTACCTTTCGCAAGCTGTGTTATTGATAGGTAAGTTGAGTTGTGTGAACGACCGTGATATATTACTGTAAATACCAGTGTGAATATTTTGTGTAGAGTCACGTTGAGTAGAGTTAGTACATCCTTTCTCTCCCCTCTTGGAGCTGACCGTCATAATCAGGAAGAGGTTGGGGTAACTTTATTAATCACTCCATATTATGTGCCCGCCCTCTGAGTTAGGAATACCGCTGTAAGATTCGCGGGTGTTTTAGTGAGAGTCTTGGACGTGCATGGTCAGTGGACATCTTCCTCTGTTTCAAGTGTATGTTCAGCATTCCATCCTTACTTTGAGTCAGTACAGGATTCTGTTTTGTTACTTTACAGATCAAAATGTATAAAAACAGACAATGTTAAAAAATTAAGCGTTATTTTCTTTGTTCTTGTTTTTCGTTCATAAGGTTGTAATTTTTTTATTCTTATATTTTCGAATTCTATTTCTGTTGTAGTTGTTTCACTTTTTTATTCCGGAACCGTATGTTTTTTTTTTGTCGGCGGCAGTAGTTTAGTTCATCTCCTATTTTCATGGTACGTTAGTTCCACGCTGATTCTTTAGAGTGCGTGCCTATTAGAGCAGTAGCGTATGTTTTCCTTATGACATGAGTCTAACTGTCCGAGTAGTATTAAGGGCTTGTCCTCTTTTGTTATAAGAAATGTTATCACACACACACCTTGACAATCTCAAGACATTTGAAAACTACGAAATGACAGTTTATTAGTTGAAATGTTAGACGGTACATACCTAAACTACGAAGCTACCTAAACTCAATAGCATTGGACCGATTTCCATATCAGTGCAACTTCACAATCTCCTGAATGTCAGTCGGGGAATGATTTTGTGTTAAAAACTCTTGAACGCTACTGGAGAGGAGGTTAAACTTAACCGGCAGACTAACATATAGAAGTAGCTCGGATTAAAAGTAAGAAGTCAGTTGAACTACTTCCAAGTCAATCCACTACTCTTACTTTATTTACCTATGCTTTTGGAACTTTTAGGAACTGGATATTATGGACTGAAAGTTTGAGGCTCCATTCCCAGTCCTCTTCGTTGTTCTAAACCTCAGCCTTTCGGGCACTCTAGCACGTTGTCTAATGTGGTGGCTGCTATTTGTGCAAATTTTGACCAGGATAGTTATGGTGAGGATCCCTGTTCAGCGATTAAAGCCTCTTGTGTTAATTGTGAGGATGATCATTCTGCTTCAATCAAAAGGGGATTGTTTCAATTGTGAATCAAATCCGCAATTGGAGCTATGTTAAAACGCAATTTATTTTTATTTAGCCTACAAACATTTTCTAAAGAAATGTAGGGGTAAGCATTTCTTTGCAAAAACATTGGAGGCTGAAGTAGAGTATATAGATTTCTAATAATATTTTGTTTCAATCCTGAACCATATGTAAAATTAGGGCCCTCCCCTTCTTTCACCGATGTCTTCAAGTTTGAAACAGATATATGACTGGGGTCTTTATGGCTACATCGTGAAATTCCTGAATAAACGTTATTTTTTCATACATTTAGTTGACGGTAATTTAGAGCGACTTCTGCAGGGAAATAGTATTCCACAAGGCAGTGTTCTCAGTGTCGCACTGTTTGCTGACACCATAAAAGTGTTGAGCCGAGATCCAGACTTCTGTATGTGATTTGTGCCGCTCAAAAAATCTTTGCAGAATCACTTGATAGCTTCAACTGCCTTCGCCCATCGAACAGAACGAGGTTTTGGATTTTTGGTCAGAGAACACTGTATGTACATTTCTGGAGTCAACAAACTTGTCTGGTTTATCCGGACTTATATCTCAGTGGCAGTCTCCACATATTTCTTAACATCATCTCGCTTATGGGTTTGACTTTCGATTTCTAGTAAATTGGACACTTCATATTTATAATGTGAATATTTTTGTTCCCAAGCTCTGAATTTGCCTCGTGTACTACTTTCCCACCGCACCTGGAGATCTGATCGTATTGTTCTTTTACAAATATATCGCAGCCTAATTCAGTTTAAGTTAAAATACGGTTGAATTGCGTATTTATTCGCTCGTTCTTCCCTGCTCAAACAAATTGTTCCTGGTCATCACCTGGGAACTCGGCTAAGACTTAGGCTTTTCGCAATTAGTCTTGTTCCTAACCATTATGCAGAAGCAAATAAACCACCGTTAGTCTACCCTTGTGAGAGCCTTCTGAGAAATGACACAGCCTATGTACGTTGTATTTCTAACCTCTCTTGTAACTTTCCGTTACGTGGTGGACAGATTTATGGCAATTAAATTTATGTAGACCATACGTTTGACGCTTCACTACGTCGTGTACTTATCTGAATTGACACTCAACACGTTGTCATAAGTCTGCAGAATATCTTTCGTAAACAAATCATACATTGAGACATTCTTTTAAGATTCCATCAGCTGCAACAAACGAGATGTATCGTTGATGTCTGCTTGGTGACGGCATATATCGGCATTCGGGAAAACGAGCGTTCTGAACAAACAGCCGAAACAATCGTATTGGCACTTATTGCAATGAAGCACTCTCTTTTCTGTTCTGATCTTAATAGTTATTTATACCAACGGATGCTCTCTCACTGGCAAGCGGAAGGCAACCAGATCAATGAAAATAAGCTCTACTTAATTAAAGCTTTCGGGAAATTGGCAGACGCCGTGTCTTACTAGTCTCCGAGATGAAGTGATCCTGCCACTCTTGCGTATTAAACACTGACATGTCATACACCCCTAGTTTATGGATAGGGTTAAACTGCATTTTTGTGTTACGTAGACTGTGTTTTCAGCACATTCTAGTAGAATGTCCAGAATACTCAAACTTCAGAGAAGGCTTAGGACTATCTAACATGTCTTAGGCTAACATGTTAATCAGGTTTTAGGGGAAAATGCGATGTTTAGTGACTGTATTCTGACTTTTATCCGCGTGACTGCAGTGGTTAACATACTCTCAGTTATCTTCTTTAGATTTTCTTTTTGTAATTTTTTCTTGTTGCTCCTAATCACACATTTTATATTCAACCATTTATTTCCGTTTCTTTTCGCGACCCCTGCTTCACTTCTTATTGTTTTTTAAAAAAATATTTTCTTAATTTCTAGATCCTATATTTGTTTACATTTTTAAATGAAGTTTTAATGTGTACCTCTGTCGGTCACTGGCCTTATCGTGACGGAGGCAAATAGCATCTTGATGTCCCCAATAAACTTTAACCAATCCATCGATCAACGCATCAGCTCTGTTGAGCAAACACAGGAATTATTCAATGATTCTTTTCCTAATCGTCCGATCCCAGTAAATGACAGATTCAATATTTGATGCAGAAATGATGCTCAAGTGGATCTGTTGCAAATGTATCGAAGAATAAGGAACGATCTATATGCTGTCTTGAACACGTTGGTGCGAACAGAACGACTTGCAGACGTGTATTAAAGTGTTTGAAGATCAAGCCATATCCACTCACTGTTATTGCAACAGTTGAAAGAACCCGATAAGGGTGATATACTTCTGCGAACTCTTGCCTTTTTGCTAATATTGTTTCGCTAAGAGTCTTGTAGATCATCATTACCTTGACCATTGTACCTTCCGACACACCTAACACATCAGGTACCTTAGATACAGCGACAACTGTTTTTGATCCCACAATTTGACCTGTTTGAAACTCAGGGATCTCTTCAATTTTGTTTCGCTATTATTTGGCCACTTCAAGATACGCTTCCTTTCTATCCACCTGATATACTAGAGAAGATCATTTAACACATTACTAACAAAAGGTCAGAAGCTTCACACTTATTCTTAGTGTTACTAGCTCACATGTAACCTAGATTTGTTCCCATTATTTTGATTGCTATATCTGTAGACTTTCCAATAAAATTAAACAAAATTTTCCTCTGTCGTGTTTCCATGTACGTAGTTACCAAAAATCAATATCTCATTCGTTGCAAGTTAAACATAACTAATGGAAGAAAGAATTAAAAAAGGGAAATAGAAAGTAGACAAAGGCAAAAATAGTTTAGACTTTAGACGCTTTGTAGACAAGGCCACTGAACAATACTGTTACCCCACTCATGTCAGCTACCAGTTTAGAAATGGTGACTTTTTGTGTGTTTATAAAAGCTTCGAGTTTTAGTTTTTAACAAAATGTTATAAACAAAAGATTTTAATTGTCATTCCGTTTTACTCTCCCCAACTTTTCCCGTCCGCCTTTGATTTTTCTCTTGTTTTGGTTTAGTTGGTAACGGGTAAAAACCTCTCTGCCTTTGTCATGAGCCTGCTTTACAAAGGATAATTAAGTCTCTTAGGACTTTGGGGAAGAAATGAGGAAGAGAGAATTTTAAAAAGTGACAGAAAGAGAAGGGGTATCAAATCGATAATAACCAGTGTATCCATAACTATAACAAATGAGTTTCGTTTCATTTTGTGGAAGTACGATACACTTTCAAACTATGCGAATTCAGTACTGAAGCTGAAAGTAGGTCATAACTTCGTATGAACAGATGGATAATATATCAGAATGAAATCTGTTCTGAGATGCTGAATCCGTATCAGAAAAGTTTTTTGCCACTTCTTACAACTGGTGAGTTCAGCGCACAAGGTAATCAACTCCACTTTTGATCATTGTAGGTTTGCTTCATTTTTGATATATCTTTCCCTGATACTCTGTCCAGAGCTTAAAAAATTCATATTAAGATGTTGTATATTACTATTATAATATTAAGAAACGAATGTTCGCTTTTCCATGTACCTAAGCGTTTCATTCAAACTTTGTATCTTTTTCTCACAGCTTTGGAACCTGGATTTGATTCCCTTGTGCTCCGAACTACAGAATTATTACTACTTGGAAATTGCACTAGGCAACACTACTTCCAGTTTGAATAGAAAGATATTCATCGAGATTAAACATATTTTAGGAGTTCAATCCCTATCAAAAATAATTTGTTTTGTTACCTTACTGTTTTTGTTATGCGAAGATGAATATTGAAACAGTAAGGTAGTGTTGGATTTCTATCATTTTCGGTTTTAATTCAAAGGTAGGATGGTGAATGGCGGAAACTTCTTAATGAAGAATTACATAATTTATATCGTTCACTAAACATTGTTACGGTCACCAAAAATAGGAGGCTTAGATGGGCAGGTCATTAGCCAGAATGGAAGAAAGTGGAAAATGCTTTCAAAATTTTAACTTTAAATCCAATCGGAAAAAGACCATTAGGAAGACGTAGGCGCAGATGGGAGGACAATATTTAGACGAATATCGCAGAAATAGGAATACAAAGTAGAAACTGGATCCAGTTAACTAAGGATAGATATCATTGGAGAGCTTTTGTGAACGCGGCATTGAACCTTCGGGTTCCATAGGCCATAGAGTTAGTTAGTTAGACAGGATGAAAACTGAATATAATACTTCGACCGTGGAATCGGTTCCAGAAAAATACTTCTAGTTATCTATTGCAGGTTTTACTTTACAGCGATCAACTGTGAAACCGGAAATGATTGATTTCTACCATTTCCGGTTTGCATAAAGGATTAAGTGAGGAGATGAAACCTATTCTCAGGACTCAAAATCGCTTTGAAAGACAGTTTGTCGGTTACTATTCACGTTTTCTTTTTGTTCTGATACCTATTTGACAGACAGGCAGACGGGTATCAGAACTTTGCCGTTTTATAAGACTTCCGATGTTTTTGCGTAGCATAGTTCGGAAGTCTAAAAATGAAATGGGATATCCTGGCATCACACTTCACTACAACAAAAAACAAACAAGTTCTTGAAACTAGTATGAACTTGAAGTTTTTTTTTCCAAATGTAAATGGATGCATAACCTTAGTAAAGGAAAGAACACCTACTACTTTTCAAAAGTTTTATCCTTTGATAGGATTTCTGCTAACAGAAAGTTGTCTTCTACAATGCTTTGAAGACTTTCAGAGAAGCCCACGCGTTTACACATACTACCTAAGGCTGTGTATACAAAGCTTTTCAAAGTAAGTAGGATTGTCCAAGAGTTCTTTTCTTTTTCACTCGGCTACAAAAATGATAGGAGGGTAATGTTGTTTACATTTATATGTCTACGCTAGTATTACTACTTCATATTTGTGTATAACACAATATAATGTATCAAACGAATTTACTAGTTCGTTTATGGGAACTGCTGATAAGACAATGATCTTATTTTCAAATATCTACTTCCATATCTTGTTGCTTCCCAATGTTCTATTATATTCTCCAAATTATACAGGGTGTTTCAAAACAACATAGGCAACGTTTAGGAACTGATTCCTAAGACCAAGATAAGGCAAAATGTATAGACCAATGCTTTATTTCGGAGTTATAGGATGCCGAAAATATAAAAAATAAACTTTAAAGGTTTATGGCTCTAAAACTGTGAGACCTACCGTAGTCGGGTCAAGACTTTATTTAGGAATTAGTATGTGCGCTATCCAAAAATACATGTTTTAGAATCCGAAGCTACTCACGCAACATTTATTATAGAGAGAGTTTGTCTACAGGTATATAATATGAAGTACTCACCAACTACCTCTATAAAATTGTTGTGGAAGTATCGCAGGATTCTCAAACTACGGCACATACTGGTTCCTAAGTGAAGTCTTGATCCGACTATGATAGATCCCATAGTTTTGGAGCTATGGACCTTTAAAGTTCATTTTCTCATGTTTTCGGCAGCCTATAACTCTTTAAGGAAGCACTTATGCACCCAAGTTGGTCTATACTTTTTGTCTTATCTTGGTGTCAGGAATCACCTCCCAAACGTTGTCGGTGCTCTTTTGAAACACCCTGTATAAAAATAACATTAAATATCAACATAACCTAATGATGACGATAAATATATATCAATTATGTAACAAATATTATTTATTCTAGTTTCAACACATTGTATTAAATGTATGCGTAAAGGTAGTATTTTACTTCGACTTCTTTTGGAATACGAAGGTAATACTGTCAGACAAATTATATTGATAAAAGTCTGCTTTTAGTATATAGCGGAAATGGCGACTACTTTACTTACAAGTATCCTATGTACGAAACGTAACAGTACAATCTCGAATTCTGCTATTTCTCTTTACTCTCAATCATGATTCTTACACATGTTTGGTAAATTTTTGGAGTGTCTCATTCCCAAAGCTACCACGGCTCTTATGGCTCTATTCTAATTTATTCTGCAACTAACAAACCTAAAATAATATATAAAGAGACTCGGCCATTGTTTAGTATTCTCATGATTAACACAGACAAAAAGTTGCCGCTGATGTATGTTTCTATTTCTCCACATAGATCTTTAACGGATTAATAGAATTTGATGTCGACAGGTTGAGTCACAATCTAAGAAGTGTCACTGGCTTCACAACGTCATGTAAAATTCAATATGCCGACCTCTAAATGCTTTATTTTCTTAAAAAAAAAAAGATATTCGTTAGTACAAGTGAACGATTTAAAGAAAGGAATTTATCCTTACAATTTAAACCCTTTAATGCTATAAAAGAAAGGAAAGTAATTCGTAAATGACTTAATTGGATACTGTTAGGAAAAATGATTTTCATTCGTCCAATTTAAACGGTTTAGAAACATCTTGGTAAGAAAGGAAATTTATTTCTACAACTTGAACTGCTTGATGTCATGCTACTGTGAAAGGAAATTCATCCGTAGAGTTTAACAGTTTCATGTTAAACTCTTATGCAAGGAAACATACCTGTACATCTTGAAAGGTTTGACAGAATTTGATGACCATAATGTCAAAAAAGCTATTGTAACATCATGAGTGCTAATATATGTGTTCACACACACACACATACACACACACACACACACACACACACACACACACACATATATATATATATATATATATATATATATATATATATATATATATATATATATATATATATATATATATATATATATATATAGTCATAAAATTCAACATGATGATCAACAAACTCATATTGTAAAAGAAATAATAATAGAAGTAAATGTCAGGCAAAACAGTTAAGTTGGCTTCGTCTCCTGTTGAGCATGAGAAGAAATTCCTTCACGTTTGTCGTCTACTAGAAAGCTTAATTCGTATTCTTACGTGGAATATGATTAGTAGCTTTTGTGCTCCTCAGGCACTCATATGAGGCGTTCAGAGCAGAAAGGAATCAAGTCACATTAACAAAGCTGTGAGAAAAATAGACTAAATTTTCATAGAGCGCCTAATTATAAGGAAACGATTTTACCGCTATTATTTTTTAACTTATAAGAGTTATTACCAAAATCTGGACATTAATCTTCAAGCATTTAAAGGCGTTTCAGATAGAATGATTAAAAATGATACATGTCTAAAATAAACATACGTGGACATAATTCCCTTTTGCACTGAACGCCCCATGTTCATATAATCGTCAAAGCGGCATTGTGATAGATTTGCTAATCATGGTTAAATTTAATTCTCAAAATTTCCAGATTGTACCTCTCTCAAGACATTATTATTATAGTGATCTATTATCTTCACCTTTAAAGAAATCTCTCATTAGAGTCGCGAAACTAATCCTTCAACCTCATTTTTCTCTGCTCGTTAGTCTTAACATAGATATTTCTCTCTTTTCATTAGGGTAAAATTGGCTGCTGTAGCTGTACTTTTTCCTCCTGAACTCCAATTATTGATCATAAGATTTGTCCAGAGTACAGCATGTCTTATTAAATATTTTTCCGCGTTCTTGCTTTTATATACTTTGTATGACAGGGTGATCATAATTTCTGGGTTGGATCAAGTTAACTATATAAGAACATAAAGAATAAGTAAGTAATTTGGATGAATTTAGCCATGAGGAAAACTTTTGGCCACGAGCTTTCACGTCGAGAATGGCCTCAAGCAAGGAGATGCGTTGTCGCCATAATTATTCAACTTTGTTCTGGAATACGCTATAAAGAAAATCAAAGATAGCAACCAGGGCCTAGAGTTGAATGAGGTTCATCAGGTTATTGCGTATGCTATTTAAAAGGGGATGATATGAAACAATAGAAAGAAATGTAGAGGTGTCATTAAACGCTTGCAGGGACATGGGTTTAGAAGTAAATACAAAGAAAACTAAATAGATGGAAATTCGTCTGGTTCATAATACGGTAAATTATGGACGCGTTAAAATATCGAATAATACTTTTGATAAAGTGGATACTATCAAATATCTAGGATGAATATTAATAGACAAAAAACATATTCACGAAGAAATTAAATGTCGACTAACGCAGGGAATTCTTGTTATTATTCAGTTTAAAATCTGTTGTCGTCGCGAATTCTGTCGAGGAATTTGAAGCTTAAAATATATAAAACTATAATCATGCCTGTTGTTCTGTATGGTTGCGAAACATGGTCTCTCACTCGGAAGGAAAAACATAGACAAAGTATTTGAGAACAAGATCCTAAGACGAATCTTCTGACCCAAGAGAAAATGAAATGAAATCTTTGAGTTTTACGTCCCACGATTATGCAGGTTAGGCTAAAGGAGACGGTGATGATGAGTGATGAATGAAATGGTGGAATGAAGAAAGTGGGAGGAAACGGGAGAACCCCGAGAAAACCCACGCACTCTGACCCAAGAGAAACTGAAATGGGGAAAGGCGGAAACTTTATAACGAGGAACTACATAATTTATACGGTTTACCAAAAGTTGTTAGAGTCATCAAGTCTAGGAGGCTCAGGTGGGCAGGTCATGTGGCGAGGATGGAAGAAAGTAGGAATGCTTTCAAAGTCTTATCTGGAAGACCAACCGGAAAACGATCAGTAAGAAGACCTAGGTTTAGACTAGATTAGACTTAATAAGGCAGATGGGAGAACAATATTAACCCTTTCCCTCGAATGCGGCGAGAGCCCCGACATTCGAGATTTTCCTTTCCGCTCCCATGTCGGGGCTACCCCGCACTAATTTTGATGCTTTAATTACTCGCATGTCGACAGAGCCCCGCTTATATGATTTAGTCGACAATTTCTGCCATCTTTTGGCCGTCTATTCAACCCCTTACTCGGCTGTTCCTGCCAGTTTTCAACAAATGAAAAGCGATATACAAATGTAAACAAAGACCAAAGATGGCTGCGTTTGTGAGAGACGAAGATATACAAGGTTCGAAGCTTCAGATACCGATTTCAGTCAAAGTGGTAGCGAATATTTCAATAATGATAGTTTACGTGAAGAAAGTAGTGGTGATAAATCTTCCGATTCCAATGAAAATGATGACCAAGTGACAGGTGATGTGTTGACAAGAGACAATTGGACTCCTTATGATAATAATGATGCAGATTTTCCAAAAATATCCTTCACAGCAAATTCCGGGTATAAACCACCAGTTGTTGGAAGGCCAACTACAGAAATTGAATTTTTCCAATTATTTTTTAGTGGCACTTTGCTTGATGAAATTACAAATGAAACAAACAGGTATGCTAAGTCTAAGATACAAATGCCACTACAAAAATGTCCATTTGGTCCACTTGGCATGACATGACAGGTCCTGAATTGAAGGCATTTTTGGGTGTAATAGTAAATATGGCACTAAATCCTAAACCAAACATACAAAATTACTTTTCATTTTGAACATATTGACAAGTTTAAGAAATGTTTTGTGCCAGGACAAAATGTAAGCATTTTTGATGAAAGTACAGTGGGGTTCAAAGAGAGAATAACTTTTAAGTGCTACAACCCACAGAAGCCAACCAAATGGGTGCTACGAGTATTTGTATTGGCCGACTCAAGTACTGGGTATATCTCAAAATAAATCCGAGCTGTACAGCTTGCTGTGTCAAAACAATTTCGAGGGGAAAGGGTTAAGATAGATCTTGCAGAAATAGGAATACAAAATAGAAACTGTATCCAGTTGGCTAAGGATAGAAGTCAGTGGCGAGCATTTGTGAACGCGACATTGAACCTCTAGGCCCCATAGGCCATGGAGTTAGTTAGTTAGTTAGACAGGATGAAAATTGAATATAATTCCTGGTTCTTGTGTACATTCTCTGCAGGAAAATGTACTTCTTTCGGAAAATGCCGTTTATATTGACCGGTTATACTTGAGAGTTTTGATATTCATGTGGTTTAAAGTTTTAATACTTGGCGCAACCACAGGTCATCATATGATTTTAATGGGTTATAAACATTTGAATTCCTCACCCATTCACTACTTTAAATATTTTTATAAAAAGGCCTTGTGTCCATCTTAAACATAAATTAAACATAACTTTCTTACAAGGAAGTGATATACTTCCGAAACTATAACATTTCTCGTTAATTTATAATAAAGAATATAGACAGCCTTGTAAGAAAGTTATGTTTAATTTATACTTTAAATATGCATTTAAAATACCTTCGGTTGTTTTATTTAAATTATTGTCTTTAGTACTCTTTTCCAGAAACGCAGAAATACATATATTCGCCTTGTTTATCTTCCTAATCATGCTAAGCACACTTTAAATTAAACCTTTTTTGCGAAACTATGTTCCTCTCTAATATGAATGACTTCCGGTCAAGTCGTAACACGTGCTCCCGGATTTGGTTGCCGGCATGGGTATTTCTTTTGAATAAAACCCCACAGTTACTTGTTAGAATTCCACTTTAAGTAGTAGATCTAGTTTCATGTGACCTCGATCTAATAATGGAGTGTTGAATTTCTTATAAATGTAATTAAAATAATTGAAACTTCTGTAGTCTGTGTTAAAGCATTAACTATTGATATCAATTAGAGAATCAGTGGTTTACGTGATTTACATGGTATGAGTTTCTCGGAACTCGCAAAATTGGTCGACCACGTTTCTAACTTCATGTTAGGCAAATTACTTCAATTATATACTGTAGCTCGGATGAATCACTGTTGCAATTGAAATTCTTTTATGTAAGATTTCTTGTGAGGGATACTTTTCTTAAGAAAATACGTAGATAGATAAACTAAACTAATCTAACATCGCTCATATATTGCAAATAACATTTGTATAAGAGCAATGCAAACATAAAACATTTAGTATTCATATTTGTAAGTCGGAATTTTGTAGATATATGTTTACCGAGCGAAGTAGCTCGTTGGCTTCGCATTCGGGAGGTCGTGGGTTCGATTCCCGCTGCCGACCATCCTGACTATGGTTTTCCAGGGTTTTCCTCAGTCCTACCAGGCAAATACCGGGATGGTACCTACTAAACAGGCTCTGGCCGATACCTTCCCAAATCCTTTCCATTGTTATTGTTGTTGTTAGATATCCAGTATAAAATGGCCTCTGAGCTGTATCTGGTGATTGTCAAATAAAATAAATAAATAAAGCTATTTAACGTTGAAATGAACATTAAACACATCCTTTTGTGTGTTTGTGGCAGCTAACTTAATATTTTCGTATGAAAAATCTTTAAACATCTACAGCAGATATATGGTATTATTTGCACAGCATGATTGATTACGATACGTGCAATGTAAGCGAAGCACTTATGAGAAATTGTCAAGCAAATTTGAGTTTTACTCATGATTGCCTTTTATTCGGCATGGGATCTTTGGCTCAAGTAATTTTGAAGTTTCACACACTACCAATTGTAATAACATTTCTCACAATTCTACCTACAACACATGTATTTTTTTCTATTATTTATTTAAATATATCGATCATCGGTTTCTCTTCTATATATAATTTAATACTTATTCTTATGTAATTACTTATGGTTGTATCTAATTGCTTTCAAATCTCGATTATTGGATTAACTTATTTACATGAATGTAAACAGATGTTTTTAATAATTATTAAAAGTATAGGAAGTAATTTACAAAAAAAAATTATACAATGCACTTATTAATTTTAGATGTAATTATGAAAATAAATTTAATACTTTATATATAGTTTTCTACTATCAGATGGAAATATTTTCTAGCCAGTTTTTATTTAGTATTTCCGTTTTTCTCTTTAATTCACAATATTCATATCAATCATTTCCATAATCTTACACAATAGGGATTGCTGCACAATCTAAAAATAAGAGTCCATTCGTCGCTATATTGTCAGCACACGCTTTGAAGGGATAAGAAGGTGCAAGCGACCTGGGTTCAATTCGCAATAGAAGCTCTGATAATTTGGATTTCACGTTAATTGTAGATCTATCTGTAATCCTGATGGTGAATATTAATATTAAACTCTAATTAGCTAACCAATCAACAACCGAGAAATTATCTAGTAGTAATAGAAGACTACTAATACGTCTGCTATCTTAATAATCGTATAAGATAGTAGACGTCTACTTATACGAGAAAGATACGTCTGCTATCTTAATACACTACTCATCTCGTAACAGTGACGTCACATTAACAAAACAGTAAGACCTTTACAAAAGAAATACATTCATTAAAAGGGAATATTAAAGAAACTGTGAAGACTTTGTACATAATATCGTTGTTATTCTTTGATGATACCAATGTTGAAACCAAAACTGGAGACAAATAACACTACAAGCAACAAAAAAGATACAAACATAAAAATAGAACAACATTTTCAAATACACATATATGGTAGTTAACTATATGTGTTACGTTGGTTATGCCATGAAACCACAATTTTTAATGGTTCTTCTCTAGTTCCTCGCCGATTACATGCTGATACCACATTGCAACACTTATATTACTGCTTTTACCGTGCAACTAGAGAGAAATCTTTTTAAAAAGGCACTGTCATGGCGTGGTATTGAGACACGAAAGCATATAGTACAACTGATGACATGAGAATGTTGGAGGAATAGATCTAAATAGAATCTTAATTAGATACCCGCAAAAAATCTTTGTCAAGAATAATATTTTTACGCGTGCTTCTTATATAATTAACAACTAATTCTCAGGCGATATTCCTCGCGCAACGGAAGAGGTAACATTATTATAATTCTATAGATAGAAGTTGTAAAACTCAGATTCATCTAATCCTACTATTGACTAATCGATTAGGTTTTATAAATCATAGATCAAAACTTAGGTAGCAATATCTATGGAAGTAGTATCTCATCGGCGTCAAGTGGTAACAGTAACTATGTTTCTAACAAAAACTGAAGTACTATTTCCATGGCAGTTTATCTTTTCTTGGTTTGAATCATGTATTTGTATTCCTATCCCACGCCCTTATGCTGCTGTGCCGACCATGAACAAACTAACGAAAACATACTCTCTACTCTATATTACAAAGTTAGAAATTTGTGCGTTTTTTTTATGCCTTCTGCCTTCTACTATTCATTCGGTCGTATGCTTTAGAATACAATTTATTGCCAAACCATGTACTAATATATTCTATTATAACTTAAGTTTTCCCCTATTATTTCTTGACATTTAATTGTTTTTTTTTCGTCCCAGCTAATTTCTCCACCATTCTGTGCACTTACATTTGAACGTTTGTAGTTGATTTGCTTTACTTTTGTATCATAGTCAAGTTTCAATGTCCGTGAACCTGGCCCCACCCACATCGGCACTAATTTTAAAACATATGCCAAAAATTAGTGCCCAATTAGTGCTGACGACCTGTAATGTTAAAAAAATTTGTGCCGTTACACAGACTTCAAAAAACAAAAAAGATTCTGGGTGGGGCTAGGTTCACGCTAGCCCCACCCACTCAACCGATCGAGATGAAACCTATATCCAAGGTTAGTGTTAAATTAGTGCTGTCGATACCGCATAAAAAGAAAATTAGTGCTATTATCAGAAGGCCAAAATATATTCGAAAATGTTCAATGGCGGCATCATCAAAGAAAACCAAAGATCCCTCATTTTTATGATAATATATATAGCACGAATCTTCTTTCTATGCAGTATCGTCAGCACTAATTTAGCACTAATTTTTGGCATAGTTTACAAAATTACTGTTCCATTATTAAAAGTGGGTGGGGCTGTGTTCACGTGAACCTGGCCCCACCCACAGCGGCAGTAATTTTGAAACATATGACAAAAGTTAGGGCCGAATTAGTGCTGACGACCTGTAATGTTAAAAGAAATTAGTGCTGTTACTTAAAAGTCAAAAAACAAAAACGATTTTGGGTGGGGCTAGGTTCACGCTAGCCCCACCCACTCAACCGATTGAGATGAAACCTATACACAATGTTAGTGGTAAATTAGTGCTGCCGATACCGCATAAAAAGAAAATTAGTTGCACCATCAGTAGGCCAAAGAATTCGAAAATCTAATATGGCGGCATCATCAAAGAAAACAATCGATCCTCATTTTTATCATACTATACATAGCACTAATTTTCTTTCTATGCGGTATCGTCAGCACTAATTTTTGGCATAGTTTTCAAAATTAGAGCTGTTACCCAAACGTCAAAAAACCAAGAATATGTGGGTGAACCTGGCCCCACCCACTCAACCGATTAAGATGAAACCTATGCCAAAACTTAGTGCTATATTAGTGCTGACGATACCGCATAGAAAGAAAATTAGTGCTATGTATAGTATAATAAAAATGAGGATCGATTGTTTTCTTTGATGATGTCGCCATATTAGATTTTCGAATATATTTGGCCTAGTAATAATGGCACTAATTTTCTTTTTATGCGGTATCGACAGCACTAATTTAACACTAACATTGTGTATAGGTTTCATCTCAATCGGTTGAGTGGGTGGGGCCAGGTTCACGCTAGCCCCACCCAAATACTCTTGGTTTTTGTCGTTTGTGTAACAGCACTAATTTTGAAAACTATGCCAAAAATTAGTGCTATATTAGTGCTGACGATACCGCATAGAAAGAAAATTAGTGCTATGTATAGTATGATAAAAATGAGGATCGATTGTTTTCTTTGATGATGCCGCCATATTAGATTTTCGAATATATTTGGCCTACTGATGATGGCACTAATTTTCTTTTTATGCGGTATCGACAGCACTAATTTAACACTAACATTGTGTATAGGTTTCATCTCAATCGGTTGAATGGGTGGGGCCAGGTTCACGCTGGCCCCACCCACATATTCTTGGTTTTTTGACGTTTGTGTAACAGCACTAATTTTGAAAACTATGCCAAAAATTAGTGCTATATTAGTGCTGACGATACCGCATAGAAAGAAAATTAGTGCTATGTATAGTATGATAAAAAAGAGGATCGATTGTTTTCTTTGATGATGCCGCCATGTAGATTTTCGAATATATTTGGCCTACTGATAATGGCACTAATTTTCTTTTTATGCGGTATCGACAGCACTAATTTAACACTAACATTGTGTATAGGTTTCATCTCAATCGGTTGAGTGGGTGTGGCCAGGTTCACGCTAGCCCCACCCACTTTTTTTTTAGTTTTTTGACGTTTGTGTAACAGCACTAATTTTGAAAACCATGCCAAAAATTAGTGCTATATTAGTGCTGACGATGCCGCATAGAAAGAAAATTAGTGCTATGTATAGTATGATAAAAATGAGGATCGATTGTTTTCTTTGATGATGCCGCCATATTAGATTTTCGAATTCTTTGGCCTACTGATAGTGGAACTAATTTTCTTTTTATGCGGTATCGGCAGCACTAATTTACCACTAACATTATGCATAGGTTTCATCTCAATCGGTTGAGTGGGTGGGGCTAGGTTCACGCTAGCCCCACCCAAAATCGTTTTTGTTTTTTGACTTTTAAGTAACAGCACTAATTTTTTTTAACATTACAGGTCGTCAGCACTAATTCGGCCCTAACTTTTGTCATATGTTTCAAAATTACTGCCGCTGTGGGTGGGGCCAGGTTCACGTGAACACAGCCCCACCCACTTTTAATAATGGAACAGTAATTTTGTAAACTATGCCAAAAATTAGTGCTAAATTAGTGCTGACGATACTGCATAGAAAGAAGATTCGTGCTATATATCTTATATATAAAAGAGAACGCACAAATCCTTTGTTCCCTCATCACGCTAATACGGCTAAACCAATTTCTTTCATTTTTGGGGGGTTATTAGGATTTGGACCCTAGATGGTTTTTATCATATCACTTTAATTTTCAATTACCAGTGTCTTGAGATAATTGACCATTCAAGTGTCCATAACGTACAAATCCTTTGTTAGTTCATCATAGGTAAAAATAAACGTATTTATATGCAACCCACATGACCGTGTCACTCGGCGGGTTAACATAAATGACAGGCGATATAATGTTAACATTTACTGCAATCTTCTATGGTTTTTATCATATCACTTGAAAGCGAAAAAGTAAAAATTATCTAAGTAACAAAGTTTATTGCGTTCCGGGGTGACCCCAGCGAAGCGGGGTGAACGCTGCTAGTATTATCATAAAAATGAGGGATCTTTGGTTTTCTTTGATGATGCCGCCATTGAACATTTTCGAATATATTTTGGCCTTCTGATAATAGCACTAATTTTCTTTTTATGCGGTATCGACAGCACTAATTTAACACTAACCTTGGATATAGGTTTCATCTCGATCGGTTGAGTGGGTGGGGCTAGCGTGAACCTAGCCCCACCCAGAATCTTTTTTGTTTTTTGAAGTCTGTGTAACGGCACAAATTTTATTAACATTACAGGTCGTCAGCACTAATTGGGCACTAATTTTTGGCATATGTTTTAAAATTAGTGCCGATGTGGGTGGGGCCAGGTTCACGGACATCAAGTTTCAAACTTGCTGAGAGCAACAATTTCTCAATACGCAACATTTGATTATTTTTCTTAAAGCTTGAATGAAAATTGTACAGCAAACTCCTTTCTACTTTCTAGAAGTCTCTTTCAAAATCTTTATCTCTGATTCTCCTTTAACATTCAGTATTTAGTGTCTTTAGTACTAGTATTATTTAGAAGGAAAGTAAGTAATCTTTTCTGATTTATTTTCAACTTTTATATCTGACACATACTGCCTTATTCAAATAATCGTTGTTTTTATTTTCATAACGCTAAGTTTCATCAGAGACTTATGTTTTTTCAGGGTTTGTAACACGTTTGTTTCCTTCTTATATTTTGTAAGAGGAGCCATCTCATTCAGCATCAATATCGACTTAATACTTTATTTGATAACGAGATAATCGTCTTCTCTTTGCATATCTTTCTCCACCATTTTCTCAAATTACATATATTTAATCATGCTAAGATGAAAAGACTAAATTGAATTCCTTTCCTAATAATTTTCCTTTACTATTTCTTTATCTACTCAGTTACTGGGTTCATGCATATGTTCTTTCTTATGATTCTTCGATCCTTTCATTTTATTAAAAAAATCTTTAGTTCTCCTATCACTTGGACAGAAGCCTTTTCTAAATCCATAGAAAACAGTATATCCTGTGTCCTTAACCCTTCTGAACCTAAACTTTTACACCTCAACTTCGTCGTCCGATCTTCTGTTTGATACCTGAAACACAATATTTGAGGAACACGGTTTGAAAATAATGATTCTGTAGTTTTTCCATGTTTTTGGGTTTGATTTCGTAATCAAAGATGTAATCACTACGACCAAACTATCCCCAGGCAGAGTCAAAGCAAGTGACACGACATTGACATGACCTATGTTCCGTTGACACATGAGAAGGATGTTTCAACGAAGTCCCTTCAGTTCATTAGTGATGGCAACGTCACAAAAACACCACACGCATGTCAAAAGTGTTGCGGCCATCGAAACATGTTCTTCCATTGGCGGATCCTTACAGAGGGCAGTCAAAGCAGCCGCTCCCATAAAAGTGTAACATACTTAAATAGCTTTTGCGTAGTGTACTTAAAATAAGGAGCAAACATTAATACTGAAAGTGAAATATGATAAATAGGTTGTGATCACTGAAATGCATATTAAAATGATTAAATAATTACACAGAACAAAAGGATGAACAGCTATGTATCACATGTAAAATATATATCAACATTCACCATTTAAGTCCATCATAAAGGTAAACATTATTAAATCAAATTGGCAATCAGTTAACTTAAATTTTAGGTAGTGTAGTATAAGTTAATCTAATTAGAGCTAATGAAAAAAGATTGGATGAGTAGAATAGAGAATTTTTCTACACCGAAAATAAGTTTATCCAAATAATTTAGATATAAAAATAAGAAAAAAAACGATGCTTCACTTATTCTATCAGATTGTGCAGGTCAAAAAATTGAGCTTGCCACTAGCTACGGGAGATAATTCCATTTAGCAATGACAATGTGAGTACATTGCCTAGGTAATCAAAACAGTGACACAAAATTATCAAGATAAACATATTGAAACTTTGAAACTTAGATACACGGAGTTGAGTGCATTTTTACTGCTGATTGTGTTAAGGTCATTGAAGCGATACTTTGTCGTAAATCAGAAGAGAAAAGAAAAGCCTACCCACTTTGTTGCGTAAGCAAATCCAAAACTGAAATCGAGATGGTACTGTTAGGAGAGTTGGTTTTTATACTTTTAGGATAGCGGTTGAAAAAGTTCTCTGCTTTGAGCTGCACAAACGCACCTTATAATTTTGGCTGGCAGTCCTTTTAAAATATACAAGTTTCATTTATATATTATATTTGTATACTAAGAAAGTTTCTTCTCCAATAAGATGGAAAAATATCTTTAAAAACGCAGTATTCAGAATGTGATTGAAACAATAAAAATTAAACTTTCGTCTTTTTTCTAGAGGGTAGGTGAATTAACTAAAAAAATTTCAAAACAAAAGCTATCTTTTCCGTTTTTTCAGTTCTTCTTGCGATGCTTCTTCCAGCGCATACTAGTTTAATAGAATCCTCTGCAACTGCAAGAAGTTCATGTCCTTGAAAGTGTCTAATATAAATGAAATGAAATGAAATCTTTGAGTTTTACGTCCCACGCGTATGCCGGTTAGGCTAAAGGAGACGGTGATGATGAGTAATGAAAGAAAGTGGGAGGAAACGGGAGAACCATGAGGAAACCCACGCACACGGTGCTTGTCCACCACAAAGTTCACTTGGCGGGGGCTGGGATCAAACCAGGGACCCCAAACACCAGAGGCGAACGCTCTACCACTGAGCCACCGCGGCCCACCAATGTCTAATATAAACATCTATCATTCAAATATCACTCAGCTAATATAAACATCTATTCTATCCACGATAGTTGATGTAACGTTCAAGTGATAGATGAACGGCATAGAAGAATAATGTTCCCCTACCTCTACATAGAAGAGTAATGTTTTGTAGAGTTTCGTTGACCAAAATTCCTTTATATATCTACTTCATCCGTGCATCATTGCGTTCGAGAGACAAAATATTTTGTTAAAACTACTTGTTATATCACCATCAATTTTGACCAGGATATAGTGACAACTGAGTACATTGATCGAGATAGTGTTCAAGCCGACAGAAATCCACTATAAGTTTCGATTTCAATATTAATCTACATAGAGCGAAAACAATACGTGATATCGAGAAACAGTTTTTTTTTGAATTGATTTAGCGTTCTAAGAATAAGTATCTTAATAGAAAAAATAAATTTTCATTTCCAACGATAATGTAACCAATCGCATGAGGCTTCTGTAAGGGGTAACTTGGGAAATCGTAGTTTTCAGAAAGTTACACTCTGAATTGGCAACACTGCTGATCGTAATGAGTAAAAGAATCGTACGGACCCTTCTTTATTTTTACTCATTTCTAGATTTTAGATAATTTTGATACGAATATACCTAACAGACAGTAAGTACTAGCATTTAGTATATCGTTCGTTTTTCCTAAGACTTTTCTTTGATCTATATGTAAACTTTTGTCAGTTGATCCAACAAATAAGTGACTGCTCTACGCTACACAGTTCGAAACTATAAGATGAACGTAGGTGCATTTCGCCAGCCCCCCACCTTGGAGTTTCTAAACAAAACTTATGCCAATCGTTTGTGCTACGTTTGTGCCGAAATGTACCGCAAAAATTTTCGTTTGTACCACTTCCGGTACGAAGTTATAAGGGTTTTAAAGTGGGGGGGCTGGAGAAACGGCAGCCTCCAAACTTGGAACTTCGAAACAAAACCTATGGCAATCGTTTGTTCTACGTTTGTGCCGGAATGTACCGCAAAAATTTTCGTTTGTGCCACTTCCGGTACGAAGTTATAAGGGTTTCAAAGTGGGGGGCTGGAGAAACGGAAGCCTCAAAACTTGGAATTTCGAAACAAAAGGTATGCCAATCGTTTGTGCTACGTTTGTCCCGGAATGTACCGCAAAAATTTTCGTTTGTACCACTTCCGGTACGAAGTTATAAGGATTTTGAAGTGAGGGGCTAGGGAAACGGCAGCCTCCAACCAAGGAATTTCAAAACAAAACCTATGCCAATCGTTTGTGCTACGTTTGTGCCGGAATGTACCGCAAAAATTTTCGTTTGTACCACTTCCGGTACGAAGTTATAAGGGTTTTGAAGTGAAGAGGCTGCAGAAACGGAAGCCTGCAACCTTGGAATTTCGAAACAAAAACTATGCTAATCGCTTGTACTACGTTTGTGCCGGAATGTACCGCAAAAATTTCGGTTGTACCACTTCCGGTACGAAATTGTAAGGGTTTTGAAGTGGCGGGCTGGGGAAACGGCAGCCCCCTACCTAGGAATTTCAAAGCAAAATTTATGTCAATCGTTTGTGCTAGGTTTGTGCCTGAATGTACCGCAAAAATTTTCGTTTGTACCACTTCCGGTATGAAGTTATAAGGTTTTAAAGTGGGGGGCTGGAGAAACGGCAGCCTCCATACTTGGAATTTCGAAACAAGAACTATGCCAATCGTTTGTGCTACGTTTGTGTCGGACAAAAATTTTCGTTTGTACCACTTCCGGTACGAAGTTATAAGGGTTTCAAAGTGGGGGGCTGGAGAAACGGCAACCTCCAACCTTGGAATTTCGAAACGAAACCTATGGCAATCGTTTGTGCTACGTTTGTGCCGGAATGTACCGCAAAAATTTTCGTTTATACCACTTCCGGTACGAAGTTATAAGGGTTTTGAAGTGGGGGCTGAGGAAACGGCAGCCCCACCTATAAATTTCAAAACAAAACCTATGCCAATCGTTTGTGCTACGTTTGTGGCGGAATGTACGGCAAAAATTTTCGTTTGTACCACTTCCGGTATGAAGTTATAAGGTTTTAAAATGGGGGGGGCTGGAAAAGCGGCAGCCTCCAAACTTGGAATTTCGAAACAAAACCTATGCCAATCGTTTGTGCTACGTTTGTGTCGGACAAAAATTTTCGTTTGTACCACTTCCGGTACGAAGTTATAAGGGTTTCAAAGTGGGGGGCTGGAGAAACGGCAACCTCCAACCTTGGAATTTCGAAACGAAACCTATGGCAATCGTTTGTGCTACGTTTGTGCCGGAATGTACCGCAAAAATTTTCGTTTATACCACTTCCGGTACGAAGTTATAAGGGTTTTGAAGTGGGGGCTGAGGAAACGGCAGCCCCACCTATAAATTTCAAAACAAAACCTATGCCAATCGTTTGTGCTACGTTTGTGGCGGAATGTACGGCAAAAATTTTCGTTTGTACCACTTCCGGTATGAAGTTATAAGGTTTTAAAATGGGGGGGGGGGGGCTGGAAAAGCGGCAGCCTCCAAACTTGGAATTTCGAAACAAAACCTATGCCAATCGTTTGTGCTACGTTTGTGTCGGACAAAAATTTTTGTCTGTACCACTTCCGGTACGAAGTTATAATAGTTTTAAAGTGGGGGCTGGGGAAACGGCAGCCCCCCACCTTGGAATTTCGAAACGAAACCTATGGCAATCGTTTGTGCTACGTTTGTGCCGGAATGTACCGCAAAAAGTTTCGTTTGTACCACTTCCGGTACGAAGTTATAAGGGTTTTAAAGTGGGGGGGCTGGGGACACGGCAGCCCCACCTAGGTATTTCAAAACAAAACCTATGCCAATCGTTTGTGCTACGTTTGTGCCGGAATGTACCGCAAAAATTTTCGTTTGTACCACTTCCGGTATGAAGTTATAAGGTTTCAAAGTGGGGGGGCTGGAGAAGCGGCAGCCTCCAAACTTGGAATTTCGAAACAAAACCTATGGCAATCGTTTGTGCTACGTTTGTGCCGGAATGTACCGCAAAAAATTTTGTTTGTACCACTTCCGGTACGCAGTTAAAATGTTTTGAAGTGGGGGGCTGGGGAAACGGCAGCCCCCCACCTAGGAATTTCAAAACGAAACCTATGCCGATCGTTTGTGCTACGTTTGTGCCGGAATGTACCGCAAAAATTTTCGTTTGAACCACTTCCGGTACGAAGTTATAATCGTTTTGAAGTGGAGGGGCTGCAGAAACGGAAGCCTGCAACCTTGGAATTTCGAAACAAAAACTATGCTAATCGTTTGTGCTACGTTTGTGCTGGAATGTATCGCAAAAATTTTCGTTTGTACCACTTCCGATACGAAGTTATAAGGGTTTTAAAGTGGGGGACTGGAGAAACGGCAACCCCCTACCTTGGAATTTCGAAACAAAACCTATGCCAATCGTTTGTGCTACCTTTGTGCCGGAATATACCGCAAAAATTTTCGTTTGTACCACTTCCGGTACGAAGTTATAAATCATTTAAAGTGCGGGGGGGATGGAGAGACGGCAGCCTCCAACCTTGGAATTTCGAAACAAAAGGTATGCCAATCGTTTGTGCTAAGTTTGTGCCGAAATGTACCGCAAAAATTTTCGTTTGTACCACTTTTGGTACGAAGTTATAATAGTTTTAAAGGTGGGGGCAAACTTCAGAAACATCAAATTCAATACAAATAGAGATAGAAACATTGAGTTAACGGGAGCCGTTAGTGCACTTATAAGCACTAAGCACTAACGTTAGTGCTATCATATTTTGGGATTTATTCTAGATTTTTGGTGGGGGGCCAACTTCAGAAATATCAAATTGTATTCAAATAAAGGTAGAAACATAGTGTTAACAGCAATCATTAGTGCATCATTAGTGCACTTAAACGCACTAAGCACTAACGTTAGCGCTACTATATTTTGAGATTTATTCAAAAAATTTGGTGGGGTGGTCAACTTCAGAAATATCAAATTCTATACAAATAGGGATAGAAACATGGGGTTAATGGCAAACGTTAGTGCATCGTTAGTGCACTTAAACGTACTAAGCATTATCGTTGGTGCTACCATATTTTGGAATTCATTCAAGATTTTCGGTGGGATGGGCAACTTCAGTAATTTCAAATTCTATACAAATAGAGATAGGAACATAGAGTTAACGGAAATCGTTAGTGCATCGTTAGTGCACTTAAAATACTAAACACTGACGTTAGTGCTACAATATTTTGGGATTTTTTCAAGATTTTAGATGGGGGCCAACTTCAGAAATACCAAATTCTATACAAATAGAGGTAGAAACATGCAGTTAAAGACAATCGTTATTGCATCGTTAGTGCACTTAAATGCACTAAGCATTAAGGTTAGCATTACCATATTTTGGGATTTATTCAAGATTTCTGGTGGGACCAACTTAAGAAATATCAAATTTCATACAAACATTTAGTGCTTTCTAGAAGCACTAACGACACACTAATGAATGGCATTAATTTTTTGTTAGTGCTTGAAGTTGACGCAAGTTCACCGTGCCCTCCAAAGATATTGTACCTGTAGCACCTACACTAATGAAGTACTAACGTTAGGGGTTGGTGCACTAAGAACCACTAACAATTGCACTAGAAGATATCATTAGTGCTTTTGAAATGGCGGAAATTTGATGCAATTAAAAATTCCCAATAAATGTCTTATAGGAGTTTAGTGACATGTAATTGTCCATAACTACACTAATATTGAAGGACAAACGAAACTGTTAGTGTTTTCTAGAAGCACTAACGATGCACTAACGATTGCACTAGAATAGATCATTAGTACTCTTGAATTTGACGGAAATTTGACGCAATGAAAAATTTCCAATAAATTTATTATGTGTTTCGTTACATGTAATTGGCCATAAGTAAACTAATATTGAAGTTCTAACTAAATTGTTAGTGTTTTCCAGAAGCACTAACAATGCACTAACGAATGGCACTAAGTTTTAGTTAGTGCTTGAAGTGGGGGCGCTAAGTTCACTCTGGCCTCAAAAGGTATTTTAATTGTAGCACATTTACTAATGAAGCACTAACCTTAGGTGTAGATGCGCTAAGAAGCACTAACAATGCACTAACGATCGCTCTAGAAGAGGTCATTAGTGATTTTGAATTTGGCGGAAATTTGATTCAATGAAAAATTTGCCTAAATTTCTTGTGAGTCTTGTGATATGTAATTGGCCATAACTACACTAATAGTGAAGCATTAACGAAATTGTTAGTGCTTTATAGAAGCACTAACGAATTGGACTATTTTTTCCGTTAGTGCTTAAAGTGTCGGTGCGAAATTCACGCTGACTTCTCCATAGGTTTTTTACTTGTAACACCTACACTAATGAAGCACTAACGTTAGGTGTTTGTGCTCTAAGAAGCAATTACGATGCACTAACAATTGCACTAACAGAGCTAATTAGTGCTTTTGAATGAGATGGGAATTTGATACAATGAATAATTCCCCATGTGTTTCTTATGGGAGTTTTGAGACTTATAATTGGCCATTTCTACACTAATGGTGAAACACTAACGAAACTACTTGTATCTTCTAGAAGTACTAACAATGCACTAACGTATAAAACTAATTTTTTCGTTAGTGCTTGTAGTGGGGGCTAAGTTCACGATAAATTCGAAAGTTTTCTTTCCTTGTAATATTAGTGCTTCCTAGAGCACCAACACCTAAGTTTCGTGCTTCATTAGTGTAGGTGCTACAAGTAAGAAACCTTTGCGGGCCAGCGTGAACTTGGTTCCCACTTCAAGCAGTAACGAAAAATAAGTCCATTCGTTAATGTATCGTTAGCGCTTCTGCAAAACACTCATAGTTCCGTTAATGCTTAACTATTGATGTAGATATGGCCAATTATATGCCACAAAAATCCCATAAGAGATTCATGTGGAATTTTTCATTGCGTCAAATTTCCGCCAAAATCAAAAGCACTAATGACATCTTCTACTGAAATCGTTAGTGTTTCTTAGTGCATTAACACCTAACGTTAGTTCTTCATTAATGTAGGTCCTACAAGTAAAAAAAAACCTTTGGAAGCTTTCATGAACTTGGCGCCCCACTTCAACCAATAACGAAAAAATTAGAGCTGTTTTCGTTAGTGCTTCACTATTAGTGTAGTTATGGCCAGTTACATCTCAGGAAACTCACATAAGAAATTTAAGGGGAGTTTTTCACTGTGTCAAATTTCTGCCAAATTAAAAAGCACTAATGATCATTTCCAGTACAATCCTTAGTGCATCGTTAGTGCTTCGTCGTGCACCAACCCCTAACGTTAGTGCTTAATTAGTGTAGGTGCTACAAGTAAAATATCTTTGGTGGTCAGCGTGAATTTGCGCCCTCTTCAAGCACTAACAAAGTAATTAGTGCATTCGTTACTGATTCCTGATAATACTGACACTTTGTATGGAATTTGATATTTCTGAAGTTGCCCACCACCAAAAATTTTGAATAAATTTCAAAATGTGGTAACACTAACGTTAGTGCTTAGTGCATTTAAGTGCACTAATCACGCTCTAACGATTGCCGTTAACTCCATGTTTCTACCTCTATTTGTATAAAATTTGATATTTTTGAAGTTGGCCCCCCCCAAAGATCTTGAATAAATCCCAAAATATGGTAGCACTAATGTTAGTGCTTATTGCGTTTAAGTGCACTAACAATGCACTAACGATTACCGTCAACCCCATGTTTCTACCTCTATTTGTATAGAATTTGATATTTCTGAAGTTGGCCCCCCACCGAAAATCTTGAATAATCCCAAAATATGGTAGCACTTACGGTAGTGCTTAGTGTGTTTAAGTGCACTAACGATGCACTAACGATGCGCTAAGTTTAGTGAAAATCTGTCTGCATAAAGATGGGTGGGGGGCTAACTTCATATGAAGTAGGTCCCAAACCAAAATCTTCAATATCTCGTAAACGCTGATAGCACTAACGTTAGTTCTAAATGCACTAACGTGCACTAACGATGCATTAACGATGTGCAACGTTTGGTGTGATTTGGGAGAGGTGGGGGGCCAACTTCAGGCACGTATTTTTTTTTGCGGTACATTCCGGTAAAAACGTACCACAAACGATTGACATAGTCTTATCTCGAAATTCCAAGATGGGGGGTTCTGGAAACGGCAGCCCCCTAGTTAAAACTGTCATACTTTTGTACTGGAAGTGATACATACAAAAATGTTTGCGATATATTCCGACACAAATGTTGTTAAACGATTTGCATAGGTCTCGTTTCGAAATTCCGAGGGGGCATCAAAACGGCAGCCCCGTAGCTTGAAACTCTCGTATCTTTGTACCGGAAGTGGTACAGAAAAGAGTTTAGCGAAACGTTCCTGTTCAAAAGTAGTGCAAAGAGTGGGCATAGGTTTCATTTCGAAATTACTGGGTGCGGGGCTGCCGTTACCACAGCCCCTCTTGAAAACTCATATAACTTCGTACCGGAAGTGGAACAAACGAAAATTTTTGCGGTACATTCCGGCACAAACGTAGCACACACGATTTGCATAGGTTTTGTTTCGAAATTCCAAGGTTGGAGGCTGCCGTTTCTCCAGCCCCCCCTCACTTTAAAACCCTTATAACTACGTACCGGAAGTGGTACAAACGAAAATGTTTGCGGTACATTCCGGCACAAACGTAGCACAAACGAATGCCATAATTTTTGTTTCGAAATTCCAAGTTTTGAGGCTGCCGTTTCTTCAGCTCCCCCACTTTAAAACCCTTATAACTTCGTACCGGAAGTGGTACAAACGAAAATGTTTACGGTACATTCCGGCACAAACGTAGCACAAACGATTGCCATAGGTTTTGTTTCGAAATTCCAAGTTTGGAGGCTGTCGTTTCTCCAGCCCCCCACTTTAAAACCCTTTTAACTTCGTACCGGAAGTGGTACAAACGAAAATTTTTGCGGTACATTCCGGCACAAACGTAGCACAAACGATTGGCATACCTTTTGTTTCGAAATTCCAAGGTTGGAGGCTTCCGTTTCTCCAGCCCCCCCACTTTGAAACCCTTATAACTTCGTACCGGAAGTGGTACAAACGAAAATTTTTGCGGTACATTCCGGCACAAACGTAGCACAAACGATTGGCATAGGTTTTGTTTCGAAATTCCAAGTTTGGAGGCTGCTGTTTCTCCAGCCCCCCCCCACTTTAAAACCCTTATAACTTCGTACCGGAAGTGGTACAAACGAAAATTTTTGCGGTACATTCCGGCACAAACTTAGCACAAACGATTGGCATAGGTTTTGTTTTGAAATTCCTAGGTGGGGGGCTGCCGTTTCCCCAGCGCTCCCACTTTAAAATCCTTATAACTTCGTACCGGAAGTGGTACAAACGAAATTTTTTGCGGTACATTCCGGCACAAACGTAGAACAAACGATTGCCATAGGTTTCGTTTCGAAATTCCAAGGTGGGGGGGCTGCCGTTTCCCCAGCCCCCACTTTAAAACTATTATAACTTCGTACCGGAAGTGGTACAAACGAAAATTTTTGCGGTACATTCCGGCACAAACGTAGCACAAACGATTGGCATAGGTTTTTTTTCGAAACTCCAAGGTGGGGGGGCTGGCGAAATGCACCTAGGAAATCTTTACGATCTATGAAGAGAGAGAAAACAGACTTTGCTCTTATCTGTTGTCAATCTGCATTCCATCGGTTTGTTTTTCTCCGCGGGCAACCCTAAGTTCATGCACGTGACCTAGTGGGGGCAGTGAATGAAAGAGATCTACCTGGTTAGCTTCCTATGTGCTGTTCTGAACTGTTGCAACATGCAGCCAATATCTTAGACAGTTTTTAAATGGAAGAAAATTAATTTTTAATTAGCGCGCTCTAATATTACCTTAGCAAGAAAAAGTAAAAGTGAACATGCAATATTATTACTAACAAACATTTGTCCGAATTTTGAACCGTATAAAAAAAAATAGTTTTCATAAAATTTTGGAAATAAATATGCCATGTTGTTATATAGGGAAGTCCTATCGCATTCCGAGTGTTGGACACAGCCTTAAATTTATTTTAAAATGTGTACATTACTTTTATTCGTTTTGACTTGCTTTTCGTGTAATACCGTTTAAACGTATCATGCAATATTAACAAATATTGTCAAGGTACTTGTCTGTACTAAGTTCATGTAATATTAATAAGAAGGAATGTGATGTTAAAAGTGAGTTTTTAATGGTATGTGTACTCCAATGTATCCGGCATTTTGTTATCCGGCTTACCCTTCTGCAACATTAGGCCGGTTAGTCGGTAGTTTACTGTATATACATTTACGACACACGAGATGAGAAATTTTCGAAGGGAGACGAAAAAGGCTTGCCTAGAATCGATTTAAGACGAGAGAGAATCATTTGGGAATCGAGGCGAGACTTTTACAAAAAATGAGACGAGACAATAAAACTTTTTTCTCGTTTCTCGGGTAATACTAATATGATATTTTAAGAAAGTAATTACTATCCCTCTTCTGCTACTGTCCTGTCGAATCTTCAAAAATAATTTCCTAGTTGTACCTACTGTGTGTCTTGTCCAAATTTCAACTTTCGAGCTTAAGCCGTTTGACCTGAACGTTGATCAGTCAGTCAGCCATTCACTTAGTCAGGACTATTTTCAAATATAGAGATACATGAATACAGGCTGCTACTAAGGTGGAAGGAACGTGTCCCGTGCGTGTGGTTGAAGGGGCGTCTACAAGGGCAATAGATAAATAGATGTATAGATAAAAATCAGGGGATGCCGAATTTCATGTTTGCTTCGGGTGACATAAATCCTGTATAAATAAGGGAAATATAATGTCCGTGAAGTTGACAAGCCACTTACGTCAGATCCCAATTTCGACTTTACACGTCGCTAGTGCTACGTTAGTGTTCGGCAGTGACGCAGATCATTAGTACTCCACAGATAACGTTTGCTTTTTAAAAATAAGTATGGGTCTTCTAACTGCATGCGGACAGCACCCACGTCTAAGAATCATCTCACAAATGAGGTTAACCGTTAAGGTAATATAAGTGTTCATTAGTGCCATTAGTATTAACGTTAATGCTTCCCTCGTACAGCCCTTGGAGTAATAATATGACTTTAACAACTTTATACATCAGCCTCACTTTTATTAAAATAATCCAAACGAACGTGATAACACCATGGTCTTTGTTAGAGTCTCAATGCGTCCCCATATTCTCGCGAACATAATGCGCAATCTTGGTGTGCTGCCTGACGTGCCCAAATTAGTTACATTTTTTGCAACTATTGTTTATCTGTTATTTATTGCTAGTCTGCAGAGTATTACTTACATTAATATGCCCTTGTCCTTGATAGTCATTGAGTATTTACAACTAGTTAGAAGATATCAAAAACAATATATAAAATCTACTACTTAACGGTTCATATTTTTATTTTACAGTACATAAACTAATAATAATAATAACACTAATAAAATAATAATAATAATAATAATAATAATAATAATAATAATAATAATAATAATAATAATAATAATAATAATAATAATAATAATAATAATAGGATTATTTCAGCATAAAAGTTATCAATTGCAGCACACTGGCAACAAGCGACGCATATTTTAACTTCATAAATATTCGTTTCTCACGATTTTCTCGAAACCTAATCAAGATAACTTATCTTAATTATGTCATTTTGTTTATCTCGGTGTGGTATATGACTTCTCTCTGGACAATATCACAGTAAAACAAAAATTAAATATTAGGAGTACACCATACTTTTGGGCTACATCACATTAACCATGGAAAGACAGAAGTGTATACTTTAGGATGTAAGTTTCAGCTTAACTTAGATCATACATTCTTACAAGGGACATCACCCAATTGTCCGGCTCCGATTTCAATGAAATTTTTATTGCTGATAGAGGACATGCATTCATTACTTGTGATGACAGAAATTTTTGCCATCGTGCATGTTTTCTATTTTTTACTAATTTTTAAAGGTTGTGATGTGGTTAATAGAGATTACTGCAGAAGTCCCTTACTACCCTTTGTAAACGGAGTATTAATGAAAGAACAACCATGTAGATACGTATAGGGCCTAGGGGGAAGTCGTATGGTACGTATGACCTTGATGGCAGCCATCTTGAAATCCGCCATTTTGAATTAAGGTCAAGTTTTTTAAATGAGAATAGGGTAATATGATACATAATTTAATCAGAAAGACAATGGTGAAGTTAGTTTTAAGATGCGCTCATTTGGTGAAAAGTTACAGGCATATTAATTGTTTATACTTACTATGTGCGTAAGTCCCTTATCTCCGCTTCTAACCCGCGTATTAATGATAATAATTGGATAAAGGTTTCGGTAATACATATTATGCCTAGAGGGAAGTGGTACGATAAGGGTATCATTGACGGCAGCCATATTGAAATCCGCCATTTTGAATTAAGGTGAAGTTTTGAAAACTGAAAACCATAGCATGTGGCACCAAATTTTAATAGTAAATTTTCCCCAAAAGCCAATGGTATGCTTATTTTTGTTCTATAGTTAACCAGAATGAATTTATGACTCTTCTAATGTGCACGAAACGTCCAATATTCGATCTTTCAAACTGGCAACACTCCTAATTTTCACCGCATGTTTTAAGATTCCAACTGGCACTTTGCAATTGTTTCCATGGCTCATGTTTTCTAAATTTATTACATTTTTTTAAGAGTTGCGATTTGTCAGCTCATGAATAGTGTTGGGATAAGCATCCAGCAATCTTTCTGAATTTTGAAGACTTGCCATGTAATTATTAATTTCATAGGCAATGTAATTATTTATTTCCTATACCTGCAATTCAAAAACTCGTTTACTGACATAAATCATCGCAGAACGAAATAACTCCACCTTTGCATTCAGGTAATACCGGAGACGTAGCTTATAATGGATAGTAGATGAGACGAGAAATAAGTTGAAAATTCACTTCAAAAAAGGAAACGAAATATGATTGTTGTGTAAATCAATGGTCTTTTGTTTTGTTTTATATTTATTTGTTTATTGTATATTTATTTATTTATTTATTTATTTTCTATGGCAATATTTTAGCTAGTCAGACAAAAAAGTCATTCGTTTTCTAGTGATTGTTGTCGATGGTTTATGTTTGTAAGATTTATAATCAGTATTGATCGGGAACTCGATTAAGTTACACCTTTTTATAAACAAGTTACCAGTTTTCATATTTTGTTCATGGTACAAATAGTGTGTTGGGAACAGTAATATTATGCCTGTTTGATATTTTCTATCATTGCTGCTGTTCCTTTAAAGTTGTAAGGTTGAATTTGTTAAAAAAAAAAAAATACTGTTTGTCGTTTGCGCAACATGTACGCTATATTTCATGATAATTGTGAGTTCGTGTTACACAAATTTCTTATAATTTCAATTGTATTTCTTTACATCACATAGGTCCATAGGTTCCTCATGTACTCTGGGATAAAATAAATAACTACACTGCCTAGGAAATTAATAATTACATGGAAATTAATAATAAATTTAGAAAACGTGAGCCATGGAAACAATTGCAAAGTGCCAGTTGGAATCTTAAAACATGCGGTGAAAATTAGGAGTGTTGCCAATTTGGAAGATCGAATAATGGACGTTTCGTGCACATTAGAAGAGTCATAAATTCATACTGGTTAACTATAGAACAAAAATAAGCATACCATTGGCTTTTGGGGAAAATTTACTATTAAAATTTGGTGCCACATGCTATGGTTTTCAGTTTTCAAAACTTCACCTTAATTCAAAATGGCGGATTTCAATATGGCTGCCGTCAATGATACCCTTATCGTACCACTTCCCTCTAGGCATAATATGTATTACCGAAACCTTTATCCACTTATCATCATTAATACGCGGGTTAGAAGCGGAGATAAGGGACTTACGCACATAGTAAATATAAACAATTAATATGCCTGTAACTTTTCACCAAATGAGCGCATCTTAAAACTAACTTCACCATTGTCTTTCTGATTAAATTATGTATCATATTACCCTATTCCCATTTAAAAAACTTGACCTTAATTCAAAATGGTGGATTTCAAGATGGCTGCCGTCAAGGTCATACACACCATACGACTTCCCCCTAGGCCCTATACGTATCTGCATGGTTGTTCTTTCATTAACACTCCGTTTACAAAGGGTAGTGAGGGACTTCTGCAGTAATCTCTATTAACCACATCACAACCTTTAAAAATTTTTAAAAAATAGAAAACATGCACGATGGCAAAAATTTCTGTCATCACAAGTAATGAATACATGTCCTCTATCAGCAACAGAAATTTCATTAAAATCGGAGCCGGACAATTGGGTGATGTCCCTTGTTAGGATTACAAAAAGGAAATGTGTTCGTTTGCATTTGAAACAAAGTTCATAAGATTACAAGAAGGAACATATATTTTTTTTCGAAATCCGAAATTTTTCCTAATTCCAGAATTTTTCCGAATTACTGATTTTTTCGATTTTATTTTCCGGATTCTGGAAAGCAAAAATTCCGGAATTGGCCATTCCTTCCATCCACAGTTTCTGGAATTCGAAATAGGGCCTATTGAAATTTAGCTTTTTCGCGATTTTGGACAGCCCTAGCTCTGAAACTATGCACTCTTTTCGCCATAGGTCCATATGAAGTTTTTCTCTTGCTTTGATGTGAGGAATCACTCCTTACAGTTTATCGGTATAGTTTATTAACACCCTATATATATATATATATATATATATATATATATATATATATATATATATATATATATATATATATATATATATATATATATATATATAGCTAGCTAGATAGGTACAGATAGATAGATAGAACAATGTTTTTTTCTTTTTCCAACTATATTCTTAATACACCCAAATGACATATTATCTACCAAAATCTCCTTTCCTCATCTCATTCTCAAATTCGTGCTGAAGTATCAGTCCATCGGCTTTGCTTATTTTCTTTTTCTCTGAAACATCTAGAAATCGTGATATACTATCTCTACTCTCATACAAATCATCAATATATGCTTTCCAGTTCTCATGTTTTTGTTTTCTACTGCCTTGGGTATAACATTTGTTTTTCTTCGAATTTCACTTCCGTAGAAGCACAAAATAATATTCGCAACGGAACCAGGGATATTAGCTGTTCTCATAAAATTCAACTTTAATCATACATAAATTTTCACTTAAAACAAAATCTTCAGGATATATTAGTACTCAAATTGTAAAGTATCACTATAGAGAACATTTTCTTGTAGGTAATTTTGTACCAAGATATGCGAATAGTTAATAACAAGAGAGAAAATATTGCATTTCCTTTCAAAGATACTCGGAAAACAGAATTTGAAATTCATTATCATTTATATATATGGACCACTAATTGTCACATCTTTTTTTGTATTTCATATGTGGATAGTTGCATCATCACCACGCAAGTCTCTACAGCAACGAAATCAAAGAACTTCATTTGTCGTATCAGATATAAAAGTTGTACAGCGGTGAAATTATATATATGAGTGGTACGGTTGCCTAGAGCCGCTCTTGTATTCGTAAAACTAAAGTTTTTATGCGTTCTTATTGGAAAGCTCTATTGAAATAAATAAACAAAGGATGATGATAGCCACCGTTTCCTCTCTGAAATTGAAATGCAAAATAAACTAAAAAAAGATCAAAGAGCGTTGACATCAAAGTTAAAGCTCAAAACAAATATGGCAAATATTCCTTTATGGGAGAAAACGAAAAAGAAAAATAAAATAAAGTAATAAAAGAAAATGTCCTCAAAGAAACCATGAGCATTGACCTATGACATTCTTATAATTTTTTATCCATAGTAATTTGATGGGTATTCTGCTCCAGAGCTTTTCCTTTATAAAACATTAATACAAAATACAAATAAACTATATTTAGAGCGATCTTAACGATAAAATATATTGTTACTAACTATTGAAAAAAATATTACTTTTTAACTAAATTTGATAAAATTTCAGAATGTTTGCAGTTACCACACTCAGTAAATGAAAAGAAAAACATTTACGGCACAGGGGTGTTATTTAAAACTACTGATCATTGTTCTACATACAATGCCTAAAGTAAATAGAAGTTGTAGCTATAAGAAATATAGCTATAAGCTTTTTCCTCTGGAATAATTGTTTCACTGTATACAGAGAAAAATGTAACTGCTGTTCAGTTCCATATGAACCTACCAAACGTATGACGATGGCAACTGAACCTATTTCGTTAAATGTATTTAGCTAAACTTATCCAGTCTCTGAGCCAGATTGATTGGTAAGCACCTTCTTACCACACTCTTGAATTATATGCGTCGAGTAACACAGGCAATATAACGTTTGGTACACTGCTTACTGCACACTTCACAACAGACATTTAACTAAAATATGTTCAGTTGCAATAGCCATACCTTTGGCAGGTTCATCTGGAACTGAAGAGCAAATATTTTTTTCTCTGTATACGCCTAATAGTTAGACAACCAACAGGATAGTAGAAACATACGCCAAAGTATGACATGTCATGATAATTCTCCACTTGAAGCAAGAAAGAATGAACAATTGAGCATCACTTAGTGATTCATGGGAGTTACAAGGAGAAATTCTATTCATGTTAAGACCTAAGACATAGGAATTAACGCAAACAAAAGAAAAACAATAATGCAGATATAATACAGGAATCGTAATTATGCAGTGCAACAAAACTTGTCTTGTTCAAACACACACACACACACACAGAGAAAGAGAAAAAAGGAAAGTATGGAAGAAGACTGGCAAAAAGCAAAAAAAGAGGAGGAAAGACAGAAAGAGGGAAAGAAAAATAGCGGAAGACAAGGGCGCCCATCAGGGGGGCAAGGTGAGGCGCTCGCCCCCCTAAGAGAAAACTGTACTTGGGAATATCGAAAACCCAATAGAATTTTTATATTACTTACAGCAAAATTTGAAACTATATTTGAAACGTCGCTTATACTTACCTCCCCTTGGAAACCACAACATGGGCGCCCTTGGCGGCAGACATGGGAATAAATAAAAGTTTAAGGATACAATTCTATGTTTTTCCACCTTTCTTCCTCTTTGCCTTTTTTCTCCCTTTATGGGATAAATTTCTTTCAGTAGGAATCGCAAATATCATTTACAGCTCTTAATTGTTTGAAGAAAATAATTTGGAAATTCAAGCGAAGAATTGAACCAAAAATCTTGAGGGTTTCACACACTGTCCACTTGGATACACAAACTGTAACAAATGTGTTGTAAATCAGTCATTTAACTCGTTATTGTCAGCGAATTACGCTCGGTTCCGTTTGAAATTTGAATTTTATTTACAATCTTCAGGCATCTACGGTTCAGTCACCGCGGCAACAATATCCCCGTGGACTTAAAACATGGTCCTACCTCTGTAGATGTGCATGAAGTAATTAGGAAACACACACACTCAAGTTTTTTAACAGTTGTTTCCGTTCGAATAATTCAATAATAATTCGAGAATTGGCAAATGCCAATCTAACATTTATTCTTTAAATTCAATTACGTTTACGATTGTGAAATATTATTGTTGTTCAGAATAACGTTAATAAGTATTTAAAAATCTGGTAAGGACAGCGAGGGCGATTTGAAGTTTGAAACTGAAGATTAGTCAATAAGTTTATTATGTGTTATTGCAATTATTAGTATTATTATACTTGTTCCTATAATACTTGTTATTATACTTGTTATACTATATTATATTGTTATACAAGTCTATTATTATACTTGTTTCTACCACGTGCATAACGAATATACGATATTTTTTGTAATATACGATAATTTCTAGATGATAATCGATAATTTTGTTCTGTGTTGGTAACTCTGCACTACCATTTAGCTCCAAGCGTTCGGTTTATTCTGCAAATTGCCTACATGATAGTAACATCTCATGGCATCTGGTAAAAGACAGCGCAGGTAGGGACAAGTATTGGCGTGAATGTAAATAATTAGATATTAGTATGATTGACAACGTAATAGGTCTTACGTTTATAGTAGGAGTTAAGAATATAAGATATTTTTGCTTATAAATTTTTATGCAACCCGTAGCACTTAAATGCTTTGAAACTTACATATTGGTGTTACTCACACAGTGATATATTTTACTATATGATAAGAATTTATATAGATATGGGATTAGTACTATCCGTGCATAATACTAATTCTTATTTTGCTAGGGGCCGCTGTGGTTCAGTGATTGAGCGTTAACCTCTGGTGCATGGGATCCATGGTTCGATTTCAGCTCGCACCAAGTGAACTTTGTGGTGGACAAACACAATGTGTGGGGTTTTTCTCAGGGTTCTCCCGTTTCCTCGCACTTCTTCATTCCAGCATTTTATTCAGTCTTATCATCACCGTCTCCTTTAGCCTAGGCGACATATTCGTGGGACGTAAAACTGAAAGATTTTTATATTTTCCTTATTTTGTTATTACAAACATTGGAGAAAAGATGCGCGTTATGCATGAGAAAAAGTGATGAATAATTTTACTATTGGCGCCTGCTTTATTTCGAGAGACAGCATCTAAGTATTAAAGTAATATTCCTTTTTGTCACATTAAAGTTATTTTTCGTTGTTAATGGCTCTTGAGTATGTAAACATATCCTAGTATCGAAACAACAATTTGAAAAAGAAAATTATTAATGTTAATGAAGTGAAACTAAATTCTCGACAAAAGGCTTATGAACAATCAAAACCATCTTAATAACGTCATAAAAGAAGTGTACAGTCCCAAAAGCATATCTCGAGTATCCATACTCTATAGCTATACAGTGCTTTCTTTCTCTGACCGTAGACTTCGTTCTTACAAAGGGGCTTTCAAACCAATTTCACTAGAGATGAGAATAAATCCCGCTTTCCTTGTTTTGGCTTAGTTATCGAGGGAGGACATCTGTGTTTCTGCGATGAAGAAGGGGGGGGGGAGAAGGCATTTCGTTTGAAGCGAAGTCTCCCGAGGATTTTCTGTAGCTCTCTTTTGAGCTGCTGCTAAAAGCAACAGAAAGTAAATCTTTACTCTGAAAAGAAAATCAGATTTTTTTTTTTTTTTTTTGCAGGAGCAAAAGATAAAAAAAAAGTTAAAAAAAGTTTTATAATATTCTCGAACACTTAAATCGTAAAATGGTGGATTAAGAATAGATGAATTAGCTTCCAAACAAAGCTTTTACAAATTGCTTTCAAAGTCTTACTGTTAATGTGGGAATTTATTCATAAGGTATTTAAGGCGAAGAATCTCAGCACATTACATTTTTCTTACAAGACAATTAATATTTACTACCTAGTTTTGGAGCTTATGCAACTGTACTAATTTACAGTAAGTTTACTCAAGATTTTAATGCTGAAGTAATAATAACATACACTTCTTCACAAATATAATTCCTCGCCTAAATATTTCTAAATTCCTTGAAGTTGTCAGTTTGACCATAACGCTTAGTCCTATTAAACATACTAGGAATAAATAACAAGACTTTTGAACAAAGCTCACAGTTCGTTATCTGAAATACTCAGCTCTTTTTTGTTACTTAATGTAATTGTGATCATACTTTAATAACAAAATTAGATCTTGGCAATTGCACATACGGTTTTCGACTTTTAAATAAAGCCACAAAAGAAAAATGGTTGTTGAAAAGGAAAGGGTTTGTTAAGGGGTTCTCTATCTATCAATGCAACTGGAGGAAATATTTATTTGTTTCGATAGCCGTTCGTGTCAAGCTGTCTCTTTCTGTGGCGATTTAAGATTTTTAAACCTGGTTTCAATCCCACTGAATGATTTTATCTTTTCCTAACTTTCCTGCTCTTCGTGCCCTACGGATTTTGAAATTATATGTATTGGATTGAACAGATTGGGAACTTTCTAACCTAACAAAAATAAGTCACACAGACCTGAAACCTTTTTTTTTCTGTTTCCCAGTGTAATCCTTGCTTACTACTAATTGAATATTTTTCCCAGGGGGGATGAATTCATCCATATACGTACCCATCCATCTAGTACCACCGCACTTTAAGTTGTAGCAGAGCAATTAGAGTGAAGAAGGAATATAGTCTTGAGAGTGCTTAATTGATTACAGAAAACCACCCCTGCTATCTAGTGATCACAGCTAAAACCGGAAGGGGCCGATTTTCTGTCATAGGAAACAACAATTGAATATTTCTAGAATCAGCATGCAACGAATTGTGAGAGAAGATTTGCACCTTTTGACCTATAAAATCCAACTAACAATAAAATATTGTGTTCTTTATTGGACACCCTATAGACAGCGAAAAGCTGTGAATGTCGGCGAATATATTTCACCGGACTTACAGCAACATTATTACTCACAATGACGATGTTTCCCGTAAAGTGACTAACACGAGGATGTTCACAACGGAACCGATTTTCTCAAATTTAGTAATCAGTGTCATAAGAGTCAACTTATTCGGGTGCAGTACCAGGGCCGGATTTAGTATTTTGGCGCCCCTAGGCCCAATATTTTTTCCGCCCCCTAGTCTCGTTAAAGTTACTTTTCTAAAAATCTTTATTAAAAATATATCAGGTCTATATGTTAATTGGTTAAACACCACTCCACGATGCAATTTTATCATTGCAAGTTTTTTGAGGAGTTTACTTGGTTCTGGGCTTAAAAAATACCGTTAATGTATTAACAAACGATTGGTGAATAACTTTGGTTTTGTTCAATTTAGCCATTTGGGCAAATAAATAAAAAAAAACTCTGTAATACATTATAAAATAGTTTTAATCTCGTAGCGGTACTCGTGAAGCAGTGATTTGAACATTGGCACGCACACGGTGCATGCGCCCCTAATCACTCCGAGCAGTAGCGCCGAGCCAGCCTAGTGGCAGTGGCAATACGATGCGTACCGCTCAACGACATCCATACAGCCAGTTCTCCTGTGTTTGAGATCAATGTTGTAACGAAGTTGATGCATCATGTTGAAAAATAGACCAACAATTATTTGTTCCAATGAACTTCAAAATCAGAATGCTTTATTAGCCTGATTTTTTTTAAAATCAATTCAAAAATTATGTTAAGTTATGGCTATTTATTTTTATTTCTAGATATTTTTTATATTTTTTCTCTCGGCCGTGCGCCCCCTGGGAGCTTGCGCCCATAGGCCCGGGCCTACTGGGCCTATTGGGAAATCCGGCCCTGTGCGGTACGTTTGCCAAACATTCCACGAACTTTGCAAACAGTTTCTGCACAACATTTCCCACAATTGTAATAAGTTTACACTATGACAACACTGTTCAGTCGTGAAGCTCTCCATTCCTACTCGTGCAGAAAACAGACGGCAATCATTAAACCAGAAAGTGATTCATATCTGAAACTTCCGGTTTGAATATGGGTTAAGAGGGGGCAGTACTTACTCTTACAAAGCTAAATCAATTCAAACAATATTCTCTCTCTCTCTTATCATTTTTGATCTGTATTGACCAATATAAAAACCGAAAGATATAATGGATTCTACCGCTTCCAGTTTTAGTAGACAATAAATGACATAAATGAAAAGGTATTCTTGAGACGCTTATTCTGTCGCAGGAAACCACTTCTTGGCATCTGTTACCGCTTCTGCTCTTTAGTGACCAACGTGAAAAACGGTAATGGTTTATTTCTATCATTTTCGGGCTGAATATTCTCACAAAACATACTCGATTCTTAAGTTGTTTTTTTTTCTGTAAGTACGCATACATTTTTGTCAGCTGAGAAACCCTTGGCATCGCCCTGTGAATTCGCACCCGCACGCTTTAACTCATTTTAGTAAAAATTTAGTGGTACTCTTACGAGGGAACCTATCCAAGTGTAACTCTGACTTCGAGTCGAGACTATGGTTGTTGGATACCTTGTCCCCCCCCCAAAAAAAAAACATAACACGAAAAGGGATACATCCTCGATCGCAACCGTTGCGGAGATATAAGCGTGAAAAGTTAGAAATTGATCTCCATACCATACATTACAAAGTCAGATTCCGGGTCAGATTTTTCGGAAACGGTGAGGTAAGGAAACTCAGCGAATACATATCAAATTAGTGTGGGGAGGACAGCACTTTTTGAATGATAAATTTGTGTCCCCGGGGCACTCACAGGGTCCCAGGCGGGGCCCAACTCAAAATTTGTAAATGGAACCGGGCGTCAAGTGGCATATTGTATGAAAGCTATTGTTAAGTAAAAGAAGATAGAACAAATCTCAACTCTCTACGATAACCCTGTGCAAACGGGTAACTGGTCAAAAAGTCAATACAACCTATGGCCACACTTCTAAATCCGTTAAGTTGCGACAATAACAAAACAGAAAAACACGTTTGAAAGTGCAAGGTATTGAAGTAAAGCAAATTGCTGCCGAGTCGCTCACAGAATCGCACAACGGACCTTATCCAAGTATAAGTGTGACTTTGAATGACGAATGGACCACACAATAACCATGACCATTGGATTTCGTGTCTTAGAAGAGAAAGGATACATTGTCAATCGCAATCGTCGTGGAGGGTGAGGTCAAAAGACAACGGCATCTGCTTCGTGCATCGGTACTCCAAATTCACAGATTGCACTGTGAAATTTATATCGGGAGATTTGCTGAACGAGAAACATGATGGTAAAGACGAAAAGGAGTAACCTTGAAACTGTGAGGCAACTTGGAGAGGAGTGGGGTTAGAGAAAACTGGAATAATGGTGCAGAAATAAAATATATCGGAGGGTACTTTTGAGAGAGAGACTCTGCAGCAATTTTCTTTACTTCAATACCTTGCACTTTTAAACGTGTTTTTCTGTTTTGTTATTGTCGCAACTTAACGGATTTAGAAGCTTGGCCATAGATTTTCTGATGTAGGTTGTATTGACATTTTGACCAGTTGCTCGTTTGCAGAGGGTTATCGTTGAGAGTTGAGCTTTGTTCTATCTTCTTCTACTTAACAATAACTTTCATACAATATGCTACTTGACCCCCTGTTCCATTTGCAAATTTTGAGTTGGGCCCCGCCTGGGACCCTGTGAGTGCCCCAGGGATACAAATTTATCATTCAAAAAGTGCTCTTCTCCCCACACTAATTTGATATGTATTCGCTGAGTTTCCTTACCTCACCGTTTCCGAAAAATCTGACCCGGAATCTGACTTTGTAATGTATGGTATGGAGATCAATTTCTAACTTTTCACGCTTATATCTCCGCAACGGTTGCGATCGAGGATGTATCCCTTTTCGTGTTATGTTCTTTTGAGACAATATATCCAACGACCATAGTCTCGACTCGAAGTCAGGGGTACACTTGGATAGGTTCCCTCGTTAGGTAAAGAAAAAATTTCTTAGATTACTCATTTCCTTTAGAGTTTGAAAAATCGCTGTATACAAGCGGTAATAAGTTAGCGATTTTCTAAACCGTGACTTCTCCCAAAGAAATAAAGAACAAAATGATTCATAAAATCACAAACTTTCAAAGAAGAACAACGGAAATGTTTTTTTTTTTTAAATAAAAGCAGCCACTGGGATTAGAACCAGTTTCAAAAATTTTGAATACCCACACTAAAGAATAACTTAACACACACGGCTATTGAAACAACAGTACAACTACTTTTCAGTTGTATTGATAGCGAAGTTACTACGAAGAGCAGCTGACAAGTTTTGACCCAACTCAGAAGAGGTTCAGATTGAATGAAGAAATTTTTCTATTATTTTACATACTTCACCCATAGTTCAATATACTTGCGTATACAGTGCTCCAATTTTTGTAAACCAGCTTAATAAAATTCTGAAGTTCTTCGCACCACTGTTCCGTAGAACTATTCACTTCCTTATCATATCGAAAACGGCGTCCTTTCAAAGTTGTTTGAATTTGGGAAATAAGTAATAATCTGATGGAGCTATATCTGGGAAATAAGGAGGTGATCACACATTGAAACACTACATCATTCAAAGTCAGTTGTGTTTGCACTGCTTGATGGTAAAGGGCATTTTCGTGAAGAAACAGATTCGTTTAAAAAAAAAGTCCGTCTTAATAAAGGGTGCGGCAGAAATAGACGATGTAAAACGAACATAGAAAACGTAACCCGATAGATAACGTACTCATTGTTGTTTTGTTTTGTAAAGTGTTTCAAAGCATTGTGTATGCATGTGGGTTTTTTCGGCTGTTCGGTGCGCATGCGCAGTATTGGAAGAATAATGTAAGCCTTCCGTCAGTAGCCATGGAGCGTTGGTCGGACGAACATTGCGCTTTCGCAGTGGAGTGTTTTTTGAGGAACAAAGACTTTGCAACAATGACGCACCGTAAGTTTCTGAGTCACTTAACATTGTCAGAGTTGGACAAGTACCGACACGACAAACTGGGTGAAAAAGTTACGAGCTTCGGTTTCTCCAAGATCAAAGAAATTCCCAGGTCGTCGACGTTCAGTGAGAACACCAGTCAACATAGAGAAGGTTCGAGAAGCATTAATTAGAAGTCCAAGGCGCTCAGCTTGTCGGCATGCTGTGTTACTTGGCATGTCAGATAGGAGTGTGCGGCGAATAGTATATCATTACCTACACTTCCACCCATTCAAAATTCAGATGATTTACAAGTTGCTCCCTGAGGATTTTAATGCTCGCGTACAATTCTGCAATACGCTGCTGCAAATGATCAATGAGAACCCAAACTTTCCACAGAGGTTAATCATGTCCGACGAGGCTCATTTTGGCATGTATGGGTGTGTAAATAAGCAGAATTTCCGTTACTGGGCACCCAGAAATCCAAGGTTGTTGCGTGAAGTGTTTGTGGTGTTTATTTTGATGGGATTATTGGACCATTCTTTTTCAACGACGAGGATGGTAACACTGTAACTGTTACGTGTGCTCCATATGTGGTCATGCTCGAAAACTTTTTACTCCCAGAACTGCGACGGCGTCGCCTTACACAGATGTAGTTCCAACAAGACGAGGCCACGTCACACACAGTAATTGCATCGATCAACATTCTTGGGAGGATGTTTCCAGAACGGGTTGTCTCTCGTCGCGGCAATGTTCCTTCGCCTGCATACTCACCAGACCTATCGACATAACTTCTTCCTATGGGGTTACTTGAAGCAACAAGTGTATGCAACAATACCTGCAACATTACAGGATTTGCGTGAATCCGTTCAACATGCAATCCACCAAACTCCGCTGGACATGGTTCAACGAGCTGTGCGTGCTGTGAGACGACGTGCAGGGATCTGTTTGAATAATCATGGTGCACACCTCACTGACATAATTTTCAAGAAGTAGTTACCATATGTAATGCTTTTGTATGTATATTCTGGACATGTAAAACTTTTGTTCATAAAAGGTCATTAAAATATTTAATTGCAAAAAAAACATCGTCTAACTATTTCTGCCGCACCCTATATTTCAATTTGTCTTTCAGTTTTGAAAGTAATGCAGAGTAATGCTCTACATTAAATGACTAATCTTTGAGCAGGTAATCTATCAGTACGACTCCATCCTTTCCCAGAAGATTGTTCTAAACACTTTCCCAGTCGACTTCTGTCTCTTGAACTGCTTGGGGAATCTGAGTGCCGCCACTGCATGGGTTGTTGTTTCGTTTTAAAACCACAGTGGTACAATCATGCTTTGTCCATGGTTAATAATTGTGACAGAAAGTGTCAACATTGCAGTCAAATTAGAAGATGCTTTTCCTTTATTCCTTCAATTTTTCACGCTTTTGATCTTCTGGCAGATTTTTGGGAACCCATTTTGCCGAAACTTTGAGCATGATCAAGTTATTATGAATTATGTTGCCGACACGTTCCCAAGAAATACCCAAAATCTCTGCAACACGTTTTAGACTCTTCGATTTTCAAGGATAATGTCATGAATTTCACCTACGATTTCAGGAACAGTGAATGTTTTTGGTCTTTCTGCATATGGAGCATCATCTGTTGAGAATTCGCCACGTTTTAACTGTACTATTCATTTCTTGACCACTGCTTACGATGGACGGGAGTCCCATAGGGTTTCATGGATTTTCTCATGAATTTGTTTCAGTGACTTCCATTGGTAAAACAAAAACTTGATGAACCTCTGATCTCGGAGTTGTTGACAGTCGTTGCTTCGGCACACATGATTACTTCAGGGACCTGAAAATTACAATAAGAATTTCGTTATTAATATGAGTATTTGTACATACAGAGATATGTTCTTTAGAAATGCTCGATTACTTCATCTGCACTCGTTCTGGGTTGGCCTACGAATTTTCAGTTCCCCTCGTACTTAAAATCCTCCTTGCTTTTTATGATTTTTTATTTAAATTGAAATACATGTTTGTTTTCTTTAACTACAATAACGTTTCCTGCCTTGCTAAGGCAGTATTTTGTTCTCAAACTAACATTGGATTAGGTAATAAATTAAGAGCCAAATATTTCAAACAGCACACAACAAGGTATGTTGCTTCACTACTTTTAGTCTTTTCCCTGCGAGTGCGTTGTTGTTATATTGACAATTTTAAGGAACAGAAACATTAAAGCGTACAATTGTATTTTGGAGAAACGTAAATTGACTGGGAAGGAACTGGGATGAATACCAAAATAATTTATTGAATGCTGGTTTGAGCGACACAAACCAATTTAAACCTCTTCTGGAAACGCTAATTAAACGCTACCGCCAACGGTAATAAATAAATAACCGTAAATATCCAGTCTAAGAACCGTTCTTACTCTCCATAAACAGGACAACTTACGATCTTTTTATGAGTAACCACGGTATATTATCATTTTCAAGACCTTCCTTCATTTATACTGCTAACGAAATGTATGGGCACACGTTACATCACTGCAAAGTGACTATTCAACTGATGAATCTCATGTAACCAATTACTTGATGAAAAAATTTTATTCCATTCTGGAGTCTTTGTAAATATCTTTACCTTTAGAAATATCAGTCAGAATATCCAATTCTCTTCTATGGTTTTGCAACACCTACAAGTCATGAGAAAAATAGTAACCTTGACGGAATGTTAGAAACAAGTTTCTACTTGAGATTCTTTTCTTATATTTACTCATCTATATCGTCAACATGCATGTATTGATGGATATAATTTTAATTTACAACTACACCTGCGTTTAGACCACCCATTATTTGCTTCTCTCTCTCCAAATTATATCACATGCACTTTTCACTGTCTTATCATCATTTCTTTGAGTACAGATCATGTTCGTTATTGTTACGCTTCAAACACATCACCAACATTTGTTGTTATGCTTGCATTATTATATTTACTGTCTTATACGATTTTCCAAAACAATTGAAATTGGTTTCAAACCCATGAATGATAAATAATTTGTTATGTTTTACTGAAATATTAGTTTCAACAATATTTTCAGTAAAACTTAAACGAGAGAATTCAATTTGAGAGACTTCATAATTATGTAATAAATTCGTTGAAAACTCTAAAAAAATACTTGAAGATTTTCCAATTTGCTAGTACAGTTCTGAAACTAATTAATAATAACACAAAAAACATAGATTAGCGTCCAATGGAGAGACTGAAAAGGATAGCAAGATGAAGAAATTAGTAGAGTTTGGAAGATAGGTTGTGTTGAAGAATCAAACGAGTCTGCTAGTACAACCAGCCGACTAACTAGTAGAAAATTTTCATATTCCAAAGTTTACAAATCCTGTGCTATTAATTAGTCTGAACTGCAAAGATCTATCCCCATCAAAATTTGTCGCAACTATTTAACTTTAAAACAATATCAATTGGTAGGGCCTATTTCATTACCTCACGAGATGCACATAGTTCTGCTTTAGAAGCCAGTGAAAAGAGAAGTTTTTTGAGTTTCAAGTCCAATCACTGTGTATCGAGGTTAAGGAAGACAGTAATGTTGATGCGGATTATCTTAGTGGAATGATTAAAATAGAAGAAAACGAGAGGATCTCGAGAAAGCCCACACACAGGCTGGGACCAAACTAGGAATCCCCAAACACCAAAGGTGGAAGTTTTACCACCTTTTTACATAGTTTATAAGGTTACAATTAAATATATATTAACATGATTCACTGGACAATAATTAAACAGTAACGTAAGTGGCAAAAAATACAGAAGACATAACAGTAAAATAGAAATGAAAAATAAAATAATATACCCTCGAAATGAAATAATTACATAATGAGTAGGTATGAAAATATAATAAGCATTATAACTTTATTCTCCAAACAGGAAAATCAAATATTTGGCAAAACAAAGTGCTCTCTTATCCGGTGTAAGTTGCTTCCAGCAAGGTCTTTTTAAAGTTTTAAGATAACCGTCCAGTTTTCAGAGAAGTGAATATTTGGAGATACAAAATATAGTAATATCAAGAAACCAATTGATTGTTCGGTGGATTTGGAAACCAAACCAAGAAATGTCTGGAAATAGAACCCATGTTTTTAGTACAACCTGTGTCGAGATTCAAGAAATATAGATCACAAATTGATAAAAAGGAACCATACGAGGAATTCATTTAAGCAGAACATATATTGATGGCAGGTGGTATCTTAATGATGATAATGAAAGCAAAGAGGTAAATAACATTTGTGAATTTGATATTTGGTTGATAATAACGCACTAATGACAACAAGGTAACTTGCCCAAGCATATACAAACAGATGCAATACGAAGAGATTGTTCCATATTCTTTTAATCAGTTGTGTGGAGGATTCCGATGTTGTTAAAAATCATGTGTCTACAACTATGTTGCCTTAAAAGAAGTTGATCGTTATTTATTACAACCTATGATCGGAAGGAGGAACATCAGTAGAAAAATAAGATCATTTGAGTATAATCCTCAATAAATAAGGGAGATGTCTTTGTTGAAATTATAAATACGGCCCAAATAGAAATGTCCAACAAACAACTCACTAGGTAGTATTTGTAGCAGTGAACTGTATTTGTTGAAAGCAGGTGTACATGAGGAATGCGGTATATTACATATGAATTGGAGCCAAAGAAAAGTCTCTACGTAATGGTGGAAGATACAATTTGTCTTTATGAACATGGAAAAGAAATATATCCATAACAATCAGCCATAAAGGGAATCGAGTCGGTGTGTATATATAGTTCTGTCAAGGGGAATATTATCGCATTAAACCATAATTTGAAATTGACAAACGTTTAAGTAGAGAACTCCGTGAGGTAGAGAAAGACAATGCAAGCGATTAGCAGTCAATAGTTTACATATTGCATGAACTAATGGTTCCCAAACGTATTTATTGTAGAATTGATGACAGATGGAAAATTAATTCCTGAAAGATCAAGTTGTGAAACTTGTTGAAGGCGAAACGATAACTTAAGGAGATGATAGAATGGAAGCCGGCAATTAGAACAAATTGAGTCTTTGCGGTATTAAACTGCAGACCACTAAGCTGTTGAAAGCGAAAAACTTGGTAAAGAGTAGCATAGTTTATGCAGGGTGACATCATCATCATAACAGTAATATCATCAGTATAGACTAGAACTGATTTATACAGCAGCAACTCCAGTGCTAGACAAAATAAGGCTATTATAAGATCACATCCCTTGATGAACACGTCTTCTTATAGGAAGGGATAGGAAAGGTGACCACTTATTTGGCAACGGAAAATGGAATTGTGGTGTAATCTCTGAAGTAGTGATATAATAGTAAGGCAAAGTTGAAAGCCTGTAGAAAAGAAAAAATGTACTGGTGAAACAGGCTTTGATGGCATTCAAGGCAGACTGGGTAAATTCTTCCTTTGGGATTGGTGATTTGATACGCTACCTGTTATTGTGTTGAAGAGGTGTCTTGACCTTGGCAGAATGAACCTGGAGAGCTGGTTGTAAAGAATTGGAGAGAGACACCAGGTTCGTCTTGGAGGAAGGACGGGTAACTTTTAGACAGGGAGGCTTGTCTTGAACAGATTCGGATGGGATCGCCTTAGATGATAATTCAGGAAGTATGTTAGGATGAAATATAGGCTTTGTTGCAGTAGGAAGAGCTGTAGTTTGTAAATCACTAGTAGTATTAGGTTCGGAAACTTGCACAGATGACATCGGGATAAGTAGATATTTTACCTAGTTCCGTCATTTGAAATTAAACAGAATACCGTTCTCCATCATGGTGAGCGAGCATCCGGGGGCCGCTAACAAGAAGAGACATTGGGAGTTGGTGCGAGAAAAATCTACATTCCCAACAGGTAAATAACTATATTGGATATTGAATAAGGTACTTGCGGCAAATAAGGCCCACCTAAGTAAAAATGCTTAATTACTTAAATACATAAGATGTAATAGACAAAAAATTAATATGCATACGAAATGTATGAAAACGTTTTGAAAGAGAAACATACAAAATGGCCTTATTACCCACACAGTAGGTAAATAAGGCCCACCGTTTGAAAAGTAAAATTTTACGACCTGAAACCTCAGGAACTCAATTTTCACCGGACATTTTTTACAGCACTTCAAATACAAATAACAAAACGATATTTAGTAACAATATGGGTATGAAATATTAATTATATAGGCAATCTCCCTTGTGTTATGCAGTCCTTAGTTAAATCGTTGCAACTAACTGAATTTTAAAGAATAAGCTTGGACACATAATAAACAAATCACCATCGGAAACAGATTTCACATTAAGTTTCAAAATGCATACACTTAGTGACACTTGTAGCAAATGAATTCTTTATCATCGGCGTCGAACAAGCCAGTGCATTCGTCGTGTAGGCTACCCATACACCATATCCTTTGCGTGTCATCGATCCACTCTTTGTCGCATAATCAACGATACTACGATACCTCGAACGCTCAGAACTGCATGAAAATGCGCTTAGAATATACCCAAAAACAGTGGTATGAGCCATTCGCATACATTAAAAATAGAGATTTACATTATGAAAGACGCCTACGTAAAACTCAAACCTTCGAATCTCCATAGTTAACAACTAGGCCCGAACACGATAGATTGCCCTACTACAGAGGCTTGCACTGATCAAGAAAGAATAACAAACTAACATGCATTCAAGTTGCTAGTTTCTAAATATTTAACAATGGATAAATGTTTTGTAAGGTAATGAGGGCCAGCAAACTTTTGATGGGCCTTATTTACCGACCATGTATTCGTCATTTTACAAACATGTTTCGAACTAAAATGAAGTAACTACTATCCCAAATACTAAAAACTATGACCGTCACAAGATATTTCGGTTTAGCTTTATTCTACACAGAAAACTTACTTTGCCCCCTTAAATTACAGCAACACATGGAAACTGGCTTATCGATGCTTCAATACTGCCAGCGTTTCGTCTAACCATGCATAAGAAAACGAACCCTCTCAAGCAGGCATTGTGCGAGTAATCGCTACTTGTGATGTCAAATTTCTCTTACAGTGATTCTAACCTATGAAATTTTGAACCGGGCCTTATTTGCAACAAGTACTTTATTAGCTCGATGTCCAAAAACAGTGATTCGTGAAGGGATATTTTGATTAATTTTCATGTAGGCCACACTAATGTCAGTATAAATAACATCAAAAGGCTACTGAAGTACCCACATCTCCTTATTTAATAAATATACTGTACCATAGACACTTAAAGTCTGTTTTAGTACGCGAAGGAAAATCAACGATACTCATTCTTGCCATAAGAATGTAAATAAGGTACTGATCGGGCACAGTTTGTAGAAATTTCTCGTAGTTATGTGATGAAACATACTGAACGTAGAGGGAATAGTCTTCAAGGTATAACTCAAGGGTACGAATATTCACTAAACAATCGTAAAAATTAGCTTTGAGCCAAGAATGGGTCAGCAGGGTTGATACGCATAAACTTGAATATGCTATCAAATTCAAATTTCACTGTATTTTTGTGGTAATTATTTATCCTCAATATACAAAAAATACTTAGAAAACTAATAGAAATTATCTATCAATGCACTAATGTGCTCAATAAAAGTCAAAATACCACAGTAAGATTAGCCACTGAATTATTCAACTCCATTTTAAACCATTTACACTTGACTTAACTGTAGCAGTGTCTCAGAACGACTGTCCACTGAACCACAGCGAATCACCAAAAATAGAACTTAAGAGTGCAATTAAGAAAACAGGCAAATAATATTTAAGTAATATTAGAGGATAGAAATCAATCCCGCTGGGTTTGTTGTTAAAGAAATAATTTAGTGGTGAGCTTTTTTTCTCCCATTATGTAACTTTCGTTTGAGCTGAAAAGTTGGTAAACTAATCTCTCATTTCCGACCCACCTACGTGGTAGAGTACAATCCTCCTCCACATGCTTCCGACCTACCTATGTGGTAGTGGCCTCCCTTTCTTCACACGCTTCCCACCTACGTACATCGTAATTACTTTTGCAGTATAATGTTTCAAATGACATACATTATTTAATATAATCCTATTTGAATCTTTTAATCTTTAAGAAAATTCTTTGGAAATGCTCCCTTGTTTCTATGATTAAGCGACGATTTAAATCCCATGTGCAACTGAGGATTGAACTGAAACTTAACTCGCTTACATTCCAATGCTAAAACAAAACAAAAAAATCTAGAGATTCGTGGTGAGCACACCATCTACTATAGAGATTATTCTTTGGTATCTTGACTGCAAACCTTGACTTGCTTTTGATTATATTGCTCGTCAGTTGGCTGACAAACCTGTACATCAAAACGTTGGACATTATCGAAATTGAACCCAGAACAATACGTAACCAAAACACAATTACTTATCACTTGGATACACGAGAGTACCGAATATAGTATTTAAGAATGAGTTTCGTTTCACTTGATAAACTGTCATGAACATCATGATAGGTATTCCGCCATTATTGGCAAATTGCCGCAACCAAGAAGCTTCCATGGTCTTCCCTAACCCTTTCGTCTAACATCTAGTATTACATTACTGTTTGTATGCTCTGTGAATTTACTACTGAAACCGGAAGAAGTATACCAATAGCTTGCGGTTGGGATAGGAAGATCAGAACAGAGGTGAAACATTTTCATTGAACGTTCAACTATACAAAATATACAACTTGTGGTTATCTATTACGTTTCTTGCGATGGTGACCACTGTTTAAACGACCAGGGATCCTATGGGACAAAGATAAGCATTCTACAAGTGAAGCACACTGGCCTCCTTTTGGTTTGTACAGACCAACAGAGAGAGGGACAAAATAAAGTGAAATAAAATTTGTTATTTTACGTCCCATGAGTATGTAATAAGGCTAAAGGAGACAGTGGTGATGAAAAATGAATGGAAATGGTGGAATGAAGAAGGTGGGATGAAACGAGAGAATCGCAACAAAATGTATGCACAAGGTATTAGCCCATAAGGCTAATACACTTATTCTTAGTACACTGAATCCATACCAATAAGCCAGTTCTTACTGTAACCATTTTCTCTGTACGGAAATTAATATTGAAAATCGGAAGTGTAGTATATTTCTATCACTTTCTGATGCAATGCATGAATAAATTCGAATTCGAATGCAAGAATCCAGTTTTACGACATTGAATTCATATCAAAAAACCACTTTTCGTTATCTATTCTCATTTTCGTTATGGAAATCAGTGCTGAAAAAGCAAAAAATAAGATTTGTCACAATTTCATTTTTATTAAAGGGTTAAATGTCGAGATTGAACTTATTGTTGGGACGATGGATTCATACGGAATAGCCATATTGTATCTATAACTAACCGCTATTATTATGGATATCAATATTAAAACTGGATGCGATAGATAACTTCTATAACTTTCGATTTTAGTAAAGAAATAATGGTGTAAATATAACGCAGTTTCCAGATGGTGAGTTAATAGATGGTGAGTGGATTTAGAAAAACAGCTTCTCGCTATCTTTTGACATTTTCTTCACTATGATGATCAATGGTAAAACTCGGAAAATGTAGAATTCTTTAGTTTTGAATAGAGAGATAAATTTGAAAATGAACCGTATCTTCTTGTTTCCTGTTATTGTTGTTGCTCTGATACCTGTCGATTCCGACCAGGCATATGGAAATGAACTCCACGTAGTTAAGTCACTCCTGGGAGAGTGGGAGACATCTTCTCAATTTAGTCGTCAAGGTGAAGTACTCCTGGCGCATTTGCGTATCGGACACTTATCTAATGCATAGTTATTTCCTGCGTGGTTTGAACCATCCTTATTATGAATATTGTATTCTCCCACCTAGAATTCTGCATACTTTTGCTGAATGTTCTGAATACTCGGATCTCAGAGAACGTCACGGACTACAACTTACCCTTGACCATGGTTTGCGGAATTCTCCTGATTTTGTTGAACTGGTGCACGTTTCTAACCTTGCTCAAGTTACCTGTGCTTTGTTAGATCTTTGCTGTTTTATTTATTGTGGCTGTACTTTTATCTTTTATCCTGTCGTTTATTTTTCCTATTGATTGTTATTGTTGTATTTTTATCTCCTATACTTAGTATTTTAACTCTTGTTTCTAGCATCTCTTTACTTGCAGCGTATGTTTCATTTTTTTCGTTTTACACTCTTCATTTCCTATTATATTTGGGGCAGTCTGTGATTGAACAGTCTTTTATATTGTGATGGGGCCAAATAGTGTTGCAGCTGACGTTTTCATTTATCCCTTCAGTACGAGGGTCACTACGAAAGTTTTGAGATACGCATTGTTGTGGCACAATATTTGAATTCCAACAATTGCGTTCGGTAGTGGTATCCAGAGCGAAGAAGCGAAACAAGTTTTAACTTGCCTCACTTATCGGCGTGTTGTATCGCCTTCACTTGTTTGTTGATGTGGGAAGTATTCGGCTGTCTAGAATGGAGCTCGAAAGGAAACATTTTCGTGCAATGATCCTTTAGATTTAAAAAGTGGTTTGAACGAGACACAAAGCCTTGACCGTTTGCAGGGGGCATTTGGGGATCTTGCTCCTTCCCGTGCTACAATTTTTCGGTGGTTTGGTGAATTCAGAAGAGGCCGGATGATCGCTTAAAGATGAAGAGAGAGCTGGACGTCCGGGAACAGCTGTGTCAAATGAAAACATTGCCGCTGTGGAACAAATGATTCGAGAAAATCCTCGAACAACTTTCAAGGATATTGAATCTACAGTGAACATTGGATCGCCACCAATAACAAAAATTCTTCCTGATCATTTTCGGCTCAGGAAGGTTTCATCTCGTTGGGTGGCACACACTTTGACTGAACAGCAGAAGCGCATGAGTGTGGAATGGTGTGAAGAAATGCTTGCAAGATTTGATGGAGGCAATTCTCGACGCGTCTCTGACATTGTTACTGGTGATGAGACTTGGATCTATCAATTTGACCCTGAAAATAAACGCCAGTCTACAGTTTGGATCTTTCCAGACGAAAATCCATCCACGAAAGTGAAGCGACGGTGAAGTGTGGGGCAGAAGATGGTCGCAACTTTCTTCTCCAAATCTGGGCATGTTGCAACTGTTCCACTTGAAGAACAAAGGACTGTTACTGCTCAGTGGTACACCACTGTTTGCCTAACAAAAATGTTCCAGAAGCTTCGGGAACGACGTCCAAGAACTGGATTGCGTGGAATCCTGCTTCATCATGACAACGCGTCCGCACACACGGCCAACATCACAATTCAGTTTTTAGAATCTACGGAGGTCAAACTTATGACTCATCCGCCGTATAGTCCTGACCTGGCCCCGTGTGATTTTTTCTGTTCCCCAGGATCAAAGATCGCATGCGTGGGAAGAGATTTTGCAGCCCTGAAGAAGCTGTAGTGGCTTACAAGAATGAACTTTCAACACTTGAAGAAAAAGACTGGCAACACTGCTTCCAAAAGTGGTTTTCGAGGATGCAGAAGTGTGTACAGTATAATGGTGAATACTGTGAGAAAATGTAAGTGTTAAATTGATTTTAAGTATGTAAGTTATTTCACATCTCAAAACTTCCGTAGTGACCGTATTCTATTCCATTGTGATACTTATCAATAGACAATCGGATAGACTGAAACACCATCAGATGGACGGATATAGTCATTCAATAAGACTGTCTATACTTCTACATAGCAAAATTTGTAAGTCTATAATAGTGTCTCAAATTTATTTTACGCTTAGTGTATGTAATATACATTATTTTCTATCATCATCATACTTGGTTGCTGTTTTCTTTTTCTGTACCGGCCGAAGATTGATGCTCTAATTCATAGATGTTTATGAACGACACGAATTGCCATACAGCAGATAATTTGACAAAATTCACATTTTTTCCCCTTCAAGTTCAACAACGAAGATGCCTGAAGAAATCCACCACTGCCAGAATTCTTTTCATTCATGTGGAAGTCATTTTCCCCATGATCAATACACAATCAATATTGTGGGAAGGAACATACCAGAGCGAGAGCGAGCGAGCGGGAGGGAGAGAGAGAGAGAGAGAGAGAAAGAGAAACCGACCGCTGTTCCGAACAGTAGAAAAGTTGTTTTCACTATTGGAAAGAAGATTCGTTCGCTTTATGCTCCGCTTCCTTACCATTGAGAAACTACAGCTGCTGAAATACCACTTTTACTACGTAGAGATCCTACAAACTAAACTAAACAAAATGAAGTTCTTTTGAAGGAAATAAGTCAGACGTACTCGCGTTTTAATTCACTATCTTCTATCTTCTTTTATTTCTGCTTTCACATTTTGCTGTTCACGAGTTACTTTTTTTCTTTCTATTGTAAAATACTTGTAGTTAATAGAAATTTTACTAATGGATTCGAGGAAGTAAATTGCAAACAGTGGTGATGAAAAGATTTAAATTTTGAAGTGAGAGGGAACAAAAAGTAATCATTTCTGAAACAAGCAAAAATGGACTCCTTACACCTCCTTCAGACCTCCTTACACTAAAACAGTTATATCATGTGTTCGAAAAATAGCACACTTGAAATAAAGTGTAGTTTATATCTATCAAGAGAAATTTATTATTAAAGTGGGAGTTAAAATATATCTTTACATGAGCACAAATAACAGAAACTATGGAAGTCAAAAGAAAACTAGTTTAAAATTTTGAAACCTTATACAAAAGTTATTCAAAAAATTGTCAAGTCATAATAAGGATTTGTTTTCATAGTTTAAAGAATTGTGGAGAACATTAATCTAGAATCCGCTTAAATATTTACTTTAAAAATTATATCCATTCATCTGTGCAATAGATTTTATTAAGGTAATTGGTACACGGTTTGTTCGAAATGATTTTTCCGATATCAATTAGTACGTAAAATATAAAGGTACTTTCTTGTTGCTAGAAATCAGCTTTTGAAGATAGACTCGAAACTGTAGTTTTCCGTTGCCAGATTTGAGTTAGTTGCACACTGGATTCCATCAGGAGAAACTTCAAACAATGTAAGTAAATTGGCATTAGTGGGCAGTAAAAGTCTTTCTATGTCCTTGACGCGGATTTAAAGACATCTGTTGTAGGTTTTAAACAGGATTTTCGTTTTAAAAAAATGACAGAGTGACTTCAAGGGGTGGCTAATTTTCCAAATGGGCCATACAAGTTCATTGTAAGAAAAGGAAAAGGGAAATTCTCACAATGTTAGTGTCACAAAGAGTCCTCATAAGTCCATCTAAAGAACACCCAGAGAACAAAGCATTACGCAGAAGAAAACATACCAAGTTCTGCGTAAACGTCTGGTAATACAATTATACCGATTGTCATCGAAGAGCCCAAACTTAGACTTGCACCACGCTAACAGCTAGAGGATGGTAAGTGGTCTCTTCCATGATATTTTCAGTTGTTTGTTTAGATAAACATATTTTCAAATAACAAACTATTAAAAATATAAGATGAACTCAAGATAGCAAATAGTTTTGAGCAAATACAATTTGTGACATCAGATATAAGACATTATATATAGATATTTTTCATTTTTTTATATCTAAAATATGTGTTAGTTTGAAAGTTTATGTCTTAAAACAAAGTTAAACTATATTAATATTATTACCAGCTTTATATCAATCGAAGCTTATTTTCTTCAGTCTGCCCAAAAACGATCTTGATTATTTGTCTTTGGCTTCTGGCTAAGAGTCTAATTTGTATATTTCTTTCCCTCTTAACATGCAAATATTTCAGAAGGTAATGTTTTCACGAAAAAGTTTCCATAACAAGAAAACTGATATTTCCTTAAAAGTGAATAAATACAATGTAGTAGGTCTGAAGTGCTAAATTTAACCTTAAGTTTTGCATCGTGAACTTTTATCTGTGACATTTCCGAAATTTCGTCATTTTCCGCTTCGACAGTACACACTTCGTGCCTTGACATGTTGACACTTGACCAAAGGAAAATAGTACTGAATTGAATTTTCGGCAAGATAGTTAGCAACGGAATTACCATCCGCTCTGATCTACTTCGATGATCTAAACTCATGACTATAAAAAGTGTTGTTTTATCTACCAGGGATCTCAAATATCATCCGTAAAACTTCCTTTTATTTAGATTTGTGAAAAATTGTGTTGACCTGCGTGCGCAAATAAACAGAACTGGGGCAGAGATTATCGCCGAGATAATAATCTCAAGTTTGAAAGACTTGAGTATAAGCTTGTTGTCTTCCGTAATACTTATGTGTGGGTCATTGGACACTGTAATACTTGAGAAAACAAATTTGTTGAGCTTTTCATTATATGAATAAATTAGTTTATCTGTTTTTCATATATGAAGGAGTAATCAATCTTTAAAATTAGAAACGACAATATGATTTGCCCTGTATATTGTGAAATCGATATCTTGTTTTATATAAAATTTAGGAATCGTGACCATACATTGCTTACGACTTACACTGCTTGTTTTTATTTCTATTATACTGATACGTTACTACTCACTACATCTCAGCAAAGACAAGAGGTCGATTTGTACTTAAGTATAATTTTTAATTTTAGCTAAGAAATATGTTATATTTAAATACACTGTCAATGAGACACAATTGGAATAACTATGTAATTAAAATTACACATGGAAGCAAATTGTTTAAGCCTTCAAAATTCAGACTTTCTTCTATGATAGTACAAACTTTGGTGATGTGTGTGTGTAGCAATGCAAATTGAATGCAAACCTTCACTGTGAACATTGAATGCTCTATAATTCCAATTCACTACGTAAAGGTAAAGTCATCTTCAAATTAACAACATACTGTTAATACCAATACTAAATACGGATTCACAATCTTTTACACTTTATTTTTTACTTATTTCCCATAGGTACCCACGCTACAAAAGAATAGGGATTACTAAGCGAATTGAACGTCTATTTAGACAAATGAAACAATGTTATTAAGAGAAACACAAAAAGGTGAAATTATTGTCAAGAATAGAAACTGGGACAAAATGTAAATCAGTGGGACATGAGAATAAGACCCTTCTAACCGGATGTTTTCATCAAAACGGGACGAATAGTACTCTAAATATAAGGAATATTAAAAATTAAACTTTCCAATTCATACTGGTACTAAATAAATGCATGGGGGCCACGGTGGCTCACTGATAGAGCGTTCACCTCTGGTACGCAGGATCTCTGGTTTGATCACAGCTCGCACCAACTGGACCTCGTGGTGGACAAACACTGTGTGAGTGTGATTTCTCGGGGTTCTCCCGTTTCCTCCCACTTTATCCATTCCAACATTTCTTTCACTTCTAATCGTCACCGTCTCCTTTCGACTAGTCGGCATAATCGTTAGACGTGAAACATAAAGATTTTCATTTCATTTAAATAAATGCATACAAAATTACATCGCTATTAACTTATTGTTGACCATACACTATTTACACACTAACTTATTGCGAGAATCAACGTATAACATCACTCCATATTTACTTAATAGTAACTTTTATGGTAAGAATGTTATCAAAGAGCATTTCTACTATTCTCTGCTAGTACGTAACGTAAAACACTTTTGGCTAATTGAGGTTCTAGATTATCGTTCTAGCTACAATTCCATCAAGCATTTTAAGCAGTACATAAATATACAAACAGCTATTGTTTGATATGAGTTACGTATGATGGCATATATAAGTGTACTTACAATCATCTTTACGCAGCAAATGGATTCTTTTTGTCTCTGGTCTCTGATACTTACCTAAAATATAAGAAAATAAAAAATGTAAGTAATTAATCTAGTAGAAAGTAGAAAATATATGTGCATGGATAAAAACAACTAATTGGAAGATATAATTTGTAAGAAAGCTGAAATAAAATGCATTATTGGAATTTTAGTTAATAAAAGCTAAAATACATATAATGGCATTATCAGACACAAATACATTATACTTTTCAGACAGCTTACAATAATTTTTAAGTAAATAGATTGCCAACATGTCGTTGTTAAACTACACACTTTTAAACGGTTAATACTAATAAAATAAAATATCTGTTATTATTATTGATGATTATTTTAATATTAGTAATTAATATTTTACTAGAACTAGCTAGATTAAATTTAATTAAGTAATGATGGCAAAATTGTCATTACATAATCAGTAACGAGTTATTATTATTAGTGTATATTATAAGAACAATTATATATATATATATATATATATATATATATATATATATATATATATATATATATATATATATAATGCACTAAATGCAATTCATTGCATTCATACACTGAGTATGGAGTGAGTCATCGTTTTCTGCTGGATATGGTTTACAAAGTGGTGAAGAGAAATATGTTGTACCTACGGTTTTATTAAAGTAATCTACCACGTACACACTCAATTATATTTAATGAAAGTTCCTATTCTATATACATTCTTGCGCAAAAGACCGAGAAACTTCGGGAGGTGATTCTACAGCTAGAATCAAGGAAAAAAGTTCAAATAAACATAGGTCCAACGAGACGGTGTTTATGAGCAGCAGCTGTGCGACGTTCCACCGGCTTCCTTCTTCTAAGTGCAATATCTGCCAATCAAATGGGGTAATTGACGTCAGGTTAAAAGAATGAATCACACCTAACCAACACGATGGCGCAATCAGAAAGCAGCAGAGCGAACTGCATTAGGGGAATCCCTAAAGGGAGAAGAGGATTGACCAAATGAGATGTAATAGTGGACGTGAAAATGAATACAAGTACAAACGCAAATTATCTGGTTATATTTAGCGTATTTACTGAATGATCGGTTGGACCTTGCAAATGGGATTCCTCACTGCAGCGTCGGGAAGCAATGGATACTGCCCTTGTGCATTTCACTCCGCTCCTTTCTTTGGTGGAGTATGACTTTCTTTACATTCTTTTGACCCGATGTCAATATCTCTATTTATTTGTCAGGTATTTCACTTAGAAGAAGGAACCAAGAAAATGTCGCACAGCTGCTATTCGAAAACGCCGCCACATTGGACCAATGTTTATTTGATTTTTTTTACCTATATATAGATATAGATATAGATATATACGCCTCGTGACCTTGGACCTCTTTTGACATTGCTGACTTTATTCTTAGTTCTTAGACTAATCTTGAGTAGGCCCTTTTATCTTTATGTTCAACTACGTGTTAGTTTATTAAAGGATGGGTCATGATAAGGGCATTTTCTGCCTAACAATGGATTGTTATGAAAGATGATACCTATAATCTACACGATTTTCCGCTTGATAGGTCCTTAAGATTATTTCCGGTTGTCTCTTACAGCGACCGTAAGTTACCCCTGACTTCATCCTTCGAAAAGTCTTCATGGGTGTGTAGAAACGGATTTGTTTGGAAATCCCTAACATGGCGGAAAAATTCGTAACAATATTTGTTCTGCTGATAAAAACACATAAAGTAACCAAATAATAAGACCACATATTTATTTGTTACATTATGAGAGAAATTTGTTTAGGAAAAGCGTATTCGGTGAGCCGTATTTCGCCTTCAATATTCGTTATCGGAGTTGTTTACTAACAATAGAGCAAACACTCAGAACAATACCAGAACTATGTCAAACTGTAGCTTGATATATCTACTTGAACATACTCAGATTGTTCTGGAAATCCGATATATATTTGATCGGATTTTTATAATTATATATATATAATTATAAAAATCCGATCGAATATATAAACTTAGCACTTTAAGTCGCATGTATATGAGTCCACAGTGAAGCAATAACAATCATTTGTGCAAACAATAAACTATCAATGGAAACTTTATGAAGACATCGAGGTTAAATATCGTCCTGAAGAATGCTTAATCGTCTTCTGCATAGTCAGTAAAGTCATCATCCACCTTACTCTGAGCATCTTCGACGTAACGCGATCCATCATAACGCTGCTTTGATATTCTCTTCCGCTCGTTCTGTTTGGGAGGAGGGAGACGTTCTTTCGGATGTACTCACAACGTAGTATTATACATATAGCAAATAGGGCGCGTTCGACAAATGGGCAGTTGCTGTTGTTAAGAATATTGTAATGTGAAAATGTTACTTGACATGTGTCGGTTAGTCTTAGTCCACACCAGAAGTCGAAAAGAAGATGAGGTAATGTCAGTATGCTGTATAAGAATATAACCTTGCGTGTGCTAGAGTTAACTATATAGTATGGATAGTGTAATTATCAATTACGTTGTTAATGTCTGTTTTGTATAGATTACTAGTCAACAAAAGGTCCCCTTCGAAGGCAATATGTGTTGGAGTGTAAAAGTGTGGATATTGGAACTAGCACTTAACGTTGTCATACAAAGTGTGTGGGTATAATACTGTTAGGTACAATGCCTCCAAAATCGAAGACAGTGAAATGTGTATAGTGCAGTAAGAACTTGAAGAACTTGACACTAAGGAAACGTGTTCCCCGAACACATACAACGGGATGTGGAACGAAAGAATTCGTGTGCTTTTGCTGTTACAAGGAGATACCAAAGAAACCCAAAACGATCAAAACTGCTACGCAGGATACAACGTCCGACTAGCTTGTAACCTCGGCCCAAAAGAAGCCATCAGTCTGTACCGCAACGTCAGAGATAAATAATCAAGCCAACCCTCAAGCCAATCCATGATCAACCAGCAGATCCACCCTCAACACGGATCAGAGACAAACCAGCGGAAGGTCACTGTAAACTGTTTACCAAACGACGTTTCATAAGAGGCATGGATCAAAATTCAGAGTTTCTTCCAGGAGCAAAACAGAGTATGTAAAAAAAAAGCGATAACACTTCCGCTAGAGAAGACCTCTTCTGCTCACAAGAAATGCATTATCTGCCTAAACAGTTCACAGCTAATTGCACTTCCCGCTCAGGCAAAAGCGACTTATGATGGTCGTCGGCAGTGACGGGTATGTGTTATCTATGTTGCGTCCTCACTGGGCTAAAGATTCCGATGCAGCGATTACGGACAAAATGCTCCGTGCTGATGTTGAAGAGGTGTGTGCCTGGTTAAAAGAAGACGATGTATTCGTCATAAACCGGGATTTCAGAGATTCACTGCACCTACTGGAAGACTTCGGATTCCATAATCAAATACCGTGCTTCCTTCCCAAGACGCAAAAGCAACATACAACAATGGAAGCCAACCAGTCTCATATGGTAAAAAATTAGATAAGTTGTCGAATCCGCCAATTCCAGAATGAAGAGATGGAATGCCCTGGAACACATTATGCCTAATACCCAGATTTTATTCATTGGGGACTATGTGCAAATTGTTTGTGCGCTTTGCAATACATTTCGGCCTCCACTCTTATTTCACACCTCGCACGACGAGTATATTGCATGAAAGATGCGAACTCGTCTTCACAAAGAAAACGAACTCCAAACATCGGTAAACATGAAAAGCTGGGACCGCAAGCACAGCAAAATGAAATGGACTGGATGCGGCATATCTTCCAAAATTGCCTGTATTGTCCGAAGAGATGCTGCGTGAACAACTCTCGGCGTATACTAGCTCAAACAAGTGAAAAGCTATAGAGAAGTGAACACAGGAGACGCCTATGAGTTCTTTCTTAATCACCAAGACGATGATGTCCTTTGTGTTAAAATCCAGTTTCGCCACATGGGTTTCCGCACCTACACTCGGTGGATGAAGTACGATATTGCTGATATCCTGGGATGGTATTGTCAGTGCAAGGCCGGTGCCAGGTTGCTAGGCTGCTGGGCTCATGTAGCTTTGGTTCTGTGATACCATGCGTTTCGCAGGCACGACCCAACCGCATTTCATAACCCTGCATCGTATGAGGATTACGTCGAAGATGCCCAGAATAAGGTTGATGTTGACTGGACTGATGATGCAGAAGAGAATTAAGCATTCTCAAGGACGATATTTAATCTCGATGTCTTCATAAAGTTTCCGTTGATAGTTTATTTTTTGTACAATTGACTATTTTTGCTTCACTGTGGGTTAATATCATACATGCAACCCAAACTGCAAAGATTTTTTAAAAATATATAGCAGATTTTCAGAACAATCTGAGTTTGTAATATGTTCAAGTTGATATATGAAGCTACAGTTTGACATAGTTCTGGTGTTTTTCTGAGTGTCCGCTCTATTGTTAATACAACTCCGAAAATGAATATTGATGGCAAAACACAGATACACAGAACACACACTTCCCTAATCAAATTGCTCCCATAATGTAACAAATAAACCTGTGGTCCTGTTATTTTGTTATTTTATGTTTTTATAAGTGGAACAAAATATTGTTACGAATGTTTCCGTCATATTAGCGCTTTCCACACAAATCCCTTTTTATGCACCTACCAAGACTTTTCGAAGGATGGAGTCAGGGATAACTTCCCGACGCTTTACAGGGACAACCGAAAATAATATAAACGATCTTTCACGCGGAATATCGTGTAGATTACAGGTATCAACTTCCATAACAATCCATTTCTAGGCAGAAATTGGCCTTATCATGACCCATCCTTTATATGATAAGCTGTTGAATTTTGTGTCATTCTAAACAAGGTGTTAGACATAGGCGCGCCCACCGAAAAATTTCTGGGGGAGACAGTACCCTTTACTCAAAATTGTGGGCCAAATTTAAAGAAAGGCTGATGTCATTGCACCCCACCTTAATTTTCAAAATGTCACATAACATGAATTAAAGTGCTGCAATTTACGATAGATAAATTCTATCAATGGTGATAACAGGTTCTATTCCAGAGACACACAAAATCCTATTTATGGTACTGTTGATAATATTTATTATAATTAATGGAATGTCCAGGGCGATGACATTAATTTGTAGGTTTCATGACAGTACAATGAAGTTATGATCAGTGACTAAGTTCATGTTTTCATTTATGATTTGTATTGTTTCTCATTTTGACACTGAAATTGGGTCTTTAAGTTTCCTGTTAAAATGCTTCAACCTCTGAAAATATCTCTAGCCATATGAGCCCAACAATCGTAGATCCTTCTTCAAAAATCCGCAAAAGCCCAGCTGCTGATCCTGAAGATGTGTTGACAATTCCGTCAGTCTTCATCTTTTCCAACGTAGAGAGAATTCCTTCATAATGTTAAACAACTTCCGTTATTAGACTAAGTCTACAAATTCACCTAGTGGGACACAATGATTTAAAGTTTACAATGTTTAAGAAGAGACCACCAGCATTAACCTCGATTAGAGCAGAAAATCGTTACCTCACTGAAAGTGACTGCGAAAACAGTACTCAAAGTTCGTGCACCCACTGCAAAGAGTTTCTCACTACTTCTGACGCACTACAGGCACTTTCAATCACAAGATTAGTACTGTAAGCTCCACAATGTACGTACAAGGCAAGAAGTTGCTGTTTACATATAATAGATGGAACACTACTTCCAGATCCATCACTTTTATTTCCAGAGCCATCACTCTTTATTTCCAGAGCCATCATAAAATGGTCCACTGAATTGAACGATGGAAAGCTGGAGTCTCACCATCTCATCCAGAATAACTGAAGCTATAAACTCACCAGTAGTTTTTTGATATACTGTAGAACACGAGAAATTTTCATGAGAACAGATATCTTTATCAACTCACTTGGCACAAGTAATTGTTCTTCGCCATTCACATCACGGGAGCCATTAGACACGATAGAGAACAGAGGAGGGTTTTGAGATTTGATTTTGCTACATATATGAAAAGCAATTTCTTGGCCAATGGTTTCGACATTTCACTCTGGATTTTAACATTCATGAAATTACATCTCTTCATGTCTCCCTTTATCCGGCTCTTCAATTGTGGAAAATCTTCAGAGCGAAGGCTCATCAATGTCCTCTAAATGTGACTCCTTGTCTTGCAAGATAACGTACACTTGAGATTACATTCTTTTTCCAGAAATTTCCTGGCTTTCAGTTGTTTAGGTAAAATTTGTCTATTTAGTTGGTTTTCTATTAATTTTTCTCTGTACAGCCAATTTACAGTTTTCACTACAGTTCTCAGTATTGCTCTCTGTTCTTGCGTGTAAAGCAGTATAGCCAGTTTATGGCATTCTGAAGTTTCGTGTATACTTAATTTCTCTTTATCCTTCTTCCAGTTGCAAAAACCTACAGTAGAGAAAGCGTCTTCCATGGTTTTAGTAAGAACTTTTTTTTTAAAAAAAAAGTTTTTCAACATGTCTATACAGTAGAAACAGAAAATGACGTTAATTTTGTTTGGATCGACGTGCAGCCACAGCCATGGAAGGTACCAAGTTGGCACAAATTTTAATGTTCGCCCTTTCAGAGATTGATGTGGAAAATTCGTAGGTAACACTAAAGTCTAACTGGGCTTTGAAAGGTTCGAAGGGGAGGGGGAGAATCTGAACCACTTGCTAGACGTGAAGATTGAGAGGTTTCTCCTATAGACTCTGATGGTGATGGTGACCGATACAAGATTTGAATTTCCATTGTCAGTTGCCGATTGTAATCCATCAGCTGAACTATCATTTGAATTAATTTTTCTCTTTTGTTCAACAATGGCACTGCTTTGGCACACGTGCTGTCTTCTTTTCTTTTTCTTATGATAAATTGATCCATTTCAAACAATAAAACAACAATAAACAGAAACAAGGGATGAAAAACTTCATATATTCACAGTAACACACATAAACACACCTGTCTAAATAACGTTACTGTTGGAGAAAACACACTGCAAAACATATCCTTTCAAAAACAGTAGCGCACTTGCTAACAGCCTAATTGACGAAGTTCAACAATACATTAGAAACAACTCGCAAAGAGACCTACATTACCCGCACACGAAGAAAAAAGTCTTTTTAGGCAGATTTTCAGTTATGTTTCCGAAGCTAAACAATGTTGTAAGTCTTCCATGGATTTTCCAGGTTGGAGCAATAATGATGGTATTTTTATTGGAAGCCGATACAGCAAGAGTCGGTATATTAAATAATAATTCAAGCTTCATACATAATCAATTTATTGTTCCAACAGTCAAGTATTTTGGTACTTTTGGTATCTGAAATAGAACACATTAGCTTTGATACTTTTGGTCTCTCTTGAGATTGCTATCTAATTGTTAGCTTAGACTAATCTTGGGTACGTCCTTTATTTGTATGTTGAAGTAAGGTTCAAAGTATCTATATGTGAATTTATTGAAATGAGTACCATCACAATAGTACAAGGGTGACTGGCTAGAGGTCAAAGGTAACAGTTTAGAACACCCTTTATTTCTTATCCATATTATTTCAAATCGGGAATTTTATGCAAATTTTCGACTAAAGACTAATATTTCAAAAATTGCATATCATATCAGAATTTAATATTGAAATCCTACAAGGAAAAGTCACATTTTAACTTTTATCACATTTTAACACAGTAATTTATTAAGTCTTAAAACCCTTGATTTCATCTTGGTGTCACACAAAACTCCAGACCTTTGTCAATAATCCCACCAATTTTTACTTTTGTACGGATTACCATTTCTTTGCAACACACATTTTCATACGAATTTTAGGACGAGCATGAGTTATTTTTTCAACTCGAGACAGTAAAATATCATCCTGAGAAATATGCATCGGACGAAAAAATGTTCGAAATATAAATTTAATAATTTGGATCAGAAATTCACCTGTGATAAAATTAATCCTCCTTCTCCAATCCTAGGAGAAGGGTAGGGGATAACTTAATGGAAATAAATATGGATCATATTTTTAGCTCCATCAGCATATGGAAGCTTATAATTTCACTCTAGATGTATGTGTGTCTGTGTGTGGTATTTTATTTCTCGTTAACTACTAGAGGGATCTGAACGAAATTAAATGAGCAAGATATTATCCTCTAAGGAATAAAGATTGCTATATTCGGTGTCCGGGCTCGACCAGAAAAGGCTTGACTTTACTCACCTTGTGGAGGGCAGGAGAGCTCAGTGGTAGAGGGTGCGTGGGGTCCCTAGTTTGATTCCGGTCCAAGTAAGTTTGTGGTGGACAACATCGTGTCCGTGGGTTTTCTCGGGGTACTCCCGTTTCTTCTCATTCTTCATTCAACCAATTTTTACATGATTCTCTAGCTTTAATCATCGTCTTCCTCCACCTAATTGACACAATCGTGGTACGTTAGACGCAAAGATTTAATTTTATTTTGAACCTACCTTGTATGTGATACTTTATTTCTCAGTAACTACTTGCCCGGTCTGAACGAAATTCAATGGACAAGTAGCCTATTGCCTAGAAAATAAAGATCCCTGTATTTGTTGGCCAGGTCAAGGACAGGCTCATCTCGACAACAGAGGCTGTATTCCACAGCTTTTGCACGCTGGGAGCTTCTGAGTTCGGTTTACCTCGATTTGTTTATTATGGATTCGGATTTTACGGAAAAGAATATTTTAACTCAAAACATTCTTTTTCGATTTACGATACGTGACAGTGTAATTAATGAGAAATAGTTTTAATAAGGTTTCATCAGTTAGGAGATGCCACGTTTCATTCCAGAATAAATCTGTGATAGACAGTACTTATCATTTATTTTAAACATTTTCTCGATTTGTAATAAATGGGTGAAAAATTGCTCCGGATTCGGCATGAAATCAATATAATTTAAATGTGTTATTGCAATTAGCTGAAGTGTACGATAGTAATTGTAATTGGCTATGAAGCATTTTATCGGTTGCATCTCTCGTGGTCCACACCTACGGTACTTTTTTTTTTTTTTTTTACACAATGCTAGCATGCTGAAGGCATGCTAGCCCCTTACAAGGGTTACGCCCTTTTCTCGGGAAGAGAAGGAATATTAATATAGAAAGGAGGCAGCAGGGATGGTCTATGCGATTTAATAATTTATATTAACTTTATTGATTATAAATTATATAGTATTAAAGTACCATAGCAGACATTATGGCCTTTAGCCATAATCATTAGGATAGGTGATGAGATGGAGATGAGAGTGAGGTGCACTGAACGCCACAACACAGTAAAGGGAAGGGTTAGTTAGACGAATGCATGTTATCTTCCGATCCTGGGGCTGCTCAGGATCATGATGAGAGACACAATGAGCCCTGTTAGAAGAGATGGATTACTGTGCGTATGATGGGAAGATGTAGTGCGAATCTGAATGGATGGCAAAGGCAGCTGCGATGTCTTGATCTGGATGATTTGGTGGGAGTGAATAACGGTATAAAGTAAAGAGGAGGGAGAGTGGCGGGTGCCGAATAGGATGTTGTGGAGCATAATCGATATCACTGTGTAGAATATCGAGGAAAAGGGGATGTTTCTGAGCCAGTCTATTGGTGATGTAGGAAAGTCGAAGCTTTTCAATGTGGTACAGGATGTGAGGAAAGGGGATGCGATCATACAGATCTTGTGTAGGGCTGGGTAGCTTTATACGATATGCAATACGCAGGGCGTGTCGTTCTAGGATCTTGAGCTTGCTGTAAAAGGTTGAATGTGCAGCGACCCAAGCTGTGAACCCATAGGTTAGGACGGGTCGTAGGAACACCTTATATGTTGTGAGAATGGTATCTGCTCGTAGGCCCCAGGTTGTGCCAGAAAGTCGGCGAAGAAGATTCAGTCTATTGTAGGCTTTAGTGATAATCTGAGCTAAGTGAGGACGCCATGTGAGGTGAGTATCGAATGTAACGCCTAGATACTTAACGTGTTTGGTAGATTTGATGGGAGTATCAAGAACAGTAAGGTTCAGGCGTGTTGGGTTTCTATGGACACGGGACCGTCTCTTAAGGTCAAGAAAAACTATTGCTTGAGTCTTCTCAGAATTTAGGCGTAATCGCCATTTCGAGCACCAACTAACAAAGATATCGATGGCAGATTGGAGTGCTGTGTTCAATTGATGGATCGTTTTGCCGAGAGCAAGAAAGGCCGTGTCGTCTGCAAACTGGAAGAGATGTACATTTGAAGGAAGTGGAGGAAGATCGGCAACGAAGAGCAGATACAAAAGTGGAGATAATGCTGAGCCCTGTGGAACTCCGGAATGAATAAAGACAGGGTGTGATAAGGAGTTGTTTACAGATATGTATGTTATGCGACATGATAGAAAGTTGAAAATGAATCGGATGTAGCACATTGGTAGTTTACAGGACAGAAGCTTAAAGAAAAGCGCAAGATGCCATACCTTATCGAAAGCTTTCTCAAGGTCAAATAGAAGTAAACATGATGGCTGTGAGCGGTTAAAATGATTCGTAATGAGATTGGTAAGGCGTAAGAGCTGGTCATGAACACCAATGCGAGGACGGAAGCCTGCTTGATGGAGTGGAATGATGCGATGGCGAGAGAAATGTGGATGAAGTCTGTTAACAAGAATGCGTTCGAGAATTTTGCAGAAAACAGTGGTTAATTGGATTGGACTGTAAGATGATACTGAGGTAGCTGGCTTGTTAGGTTTTAGAAACATTAAGGTCTTAGAGGTTTTCCAATTGACGGGAATGAAACTGGTACGTAAAATGAAAGTGAAAATATGGGCTAACAGGAGCAGTAAACATAAAGGACTCTCTTTAATGTGGCGGTAGGTGATAAGGTCCATGCCTGGAGCAGTGTTACGTTTGCGAGCTGTGACTTCACGAATTTCTGGAACTGTGATAGGTGTGGTAAGTTCGTGATGAGCAGTATTTGGTAGGATGTGAAGTTGCGTCCAGTGTATTGCACGTTTTGACCCAGTTTCGAAGTTTATAGGCTATAACGTAGTTTCGAACCGTACGTTGGAGTTGTCGGTGATGGCGGAGAGCCTCCTCGTTCTTTGTACGTACGTAATCTCGGTAAAATTGTCGAGAACGTCTGATCATGTGAAGGTATTGAGGTGGTAATCGAGGACGCCATGGATGTACTTGCGAGGTAGGTATATTCTCGGCAGATGCTGTATGGATAGAAGAGGTGATAGTATCCAGCGCCGTGTATAGTTCATCCTCCGTATTTGGTGGTTCGAGATGTTCAAGCTTAGAAGTGAGATGAACTCTGTAGTTATCCCAATTAGCTTTGTCAAATCTAGGGACCTCCCTCGGTGGAATGTTTACAGAACAGTGATGTCGAAAGGAACGTTTGATAGTTAACTTGACTGGAAGGTGGTCGCTGCCAAGAGGGTCTAAGACTTCGATATGGCATTTGCCGGCAAGGGTAGTTGAGGTGATGACAACATCCGGTGTGGTATCTGAGAGAGGGCGTGTTGATTTTGGAAGTTTATGCAGAATGCAAGGTATGCGTGTTGTAACGATGTCCTGGAATTGAGCCTTCTAGTAAGCGGGTCTACTATGAATGTTAATATCGGCCATGATAATGAAGTGGCGAAAATTGTTTGCGATATACTGAAGAAAGGAGTATGGTATTGCATGGCCGGGGCGAACGTAGATGGTCGCCAAGGTGATGTATAAAGTTTTGAAATAGACGGTTGTGATAAGATATTCTGGAAGGTTGGAAATAAGAGCTTGGAAAGTACGATAAGGTAACTGAGAAGCAAATCCAATGAGTACGCCGCCATTGGCGCGGAGGGCTGGTATTTGATTGTCGGCTCGAAAGATCTGGTATCCTGAGAACTTACAAGACATGTGAGGTGTGAGATGCGTTTCGTTTAGTAGAAACGCTGATGCATGTTCTTCCAGAAGAAGTTGTTCGAAGAGAGGTTTATGTTGATTGAGGGAACTGATGTTGAGAAAGATAATAACGATATCCATGAAGAAATTCATAATTTTAAACAGATGTTTCCAAGCGGGTGGTGTGAAAGTGGACTCGTTGGCCTGTATAGGTGGCATTGAAGGTAACGTGGAATATGCAGCGGGCAGCATACTGTACTTGTTGTAGTACATGCGGCCGTAGAAAAGGATGAACGTTTTGTAGCGTTAATGTGATGAACTGAAGAAGTTGAGATACTGTAACAGGCTGAGAATCAGGTGGTACATTGGAGGAAGGAGTGGGGTCGGTCGATGGTTCACTTTGAGTGCGAAGTGGTGCCACTAAGTGAGGTTTATCTGGTGAAGGTGCGGATCGAGCTTGACACTTAAAGCTATAAGTCGGGTGTTGTTCAGGACAAGCTGAGCACTGCGGTGGACGCTGCAGGTTCGGACAGGTACGTGTGGAATGAATTCCAGCACAGTATCCGCATTTCAAATTATTCCTGCAGTTGGCGCTGGTGTGCGTGTTATATTCTTGACAACGCTCGCAGCGGATTGGTACTGGTCGTGCAGTGCGTGAGGGCTCGACACGATGCCGTTTGCGATATATATAAGCTCCGTTATCAAGAAGCTGGTTGATGGTGTCCTGCGATTGAGATAACACTCGGACCATGTAAGTGGGACCTCGGTCGTTTCTAATGCGAATGCACTTGGAAACTTTGTGCCCTTCCTCTGTGAGTTCTTGTAGAATCTCATCGTCCGTAAAGTCAGGATTTACACCTCGTATGACCACGGAAAAAGCAGGCGTGCGAGGTGGCGGAGGCGGCTGTTTGATTCTCCGGTCAGTCAGTTTAGAGAGTTGTGCATTCTTGCCAAAAATTTCATAACTGAACTTGTTACGAATGGTGGTAGCGAGATGCTGATCAGGAGATTTGATGATCATCCCATTTCTGGTGGCAACAATTTCAGAGATCTGAGCTCGCCGATAATATTTAGTGAGTTGGAGATATATTTGCTTTTCGTTCTGATATTTTGCGTCGAAATTTGTAAGCAAGAACGAATAGATTGGTTGTTTTGTACTGTCAGATAGCGATGGGAACTCCGTGTCGTCGATTCTAAGGCACTCACTATCAGAGTCTGAGATGCTATCTCGGCGATGACGTTTCGGAGATGGTGCGTGATGGTGACCTATAACTGGAGATCGTGATCTTTCCGGGCTATTGTCGGTACGGTGTGAATCTCGGTGCCTACGTCTGATATCCGAATCTGCAGAGGATACGGTAGGACCAGCTATTACCGTAGGAAGTCCGACATGTTGTCCTCCAGTCGCCATATCGGGTCAACCAGTGATGGGCCCAAGGCCCACTGGTCGAAATGAGAGATGAGCAACAATGAGATGAGAAAGAAAATAAGATGAGTGTAATGAGTTTCAAAAGACAAGGAACCCTTCGAAAGCGATAACTTTCGTCTATCCTGTAAGTGTAGTATGTGTGTTTTGCTCTCAGGTACGTATTGCAATACCTGGTCCTCGCTGACACACTAACAAACACGAGACAGGCTAGGTTTCTTGATAAGGTAAGTATGCGGTACTTTAGAGAACATTCGATACTTTATATATTTGAAACTCACTTCTTTAATTGAGAAACATTTCAATCTCATTGATTAAGAACTTTGGTTATCAGTCGCTTCATTCGTTTATTTTGTCTTACTTTTACAATTTTTTTTTTTTACATTTTGGGTATTACTGACAACACGTTAGATTCGATAATTTTACTACAATCTTTGAGTTGCTTCAATTGTTTGAAACTGAGTTCATTTGTTGTTTTTGAATTAGTATGGCCTAGTTTCAACACTATAAAGACATAATGCAATAAAATGCTTGTTGTCTAACTATGATTACTACTACAAAATCCAACTAATTCCACTGCCATTTGAATAATCGTAATTCACGATGAATGCAGAACCACCTTTCATGAGTGGATAAAACTTTTAAAACAAAAGATTGGTACTATTTATCGCAGAATGATTCTAAAGTAACTATCCAATGCAAGAAAAAAAATCAGCCCCAGGCCCAGATTGTATGAGAAATACATTTATAGGCACCACCATTCATCATTCAGACCACCACATTGGCAGAGTTCTTCACTGCTAGTCTCTATACTGGTTATATACTAATGGCGTGGAAAGTCTTCATTACAATATTCTTACCCAATCCTCGAAAAACTATAGCCAACTCTAAAAATTTGAGGTTAATCGGCCTCACCAATATATTTAATGAACTCCAGGAAAAATCTTGTTCAAGCGCCTGCATCTCTACTTCAATAATATACTTCAATCAGCTTTAATTAATACCGCAACACTCCACTACAGACCAACTTATACGACTAAATCATCATACGAAAGAGATTTATGAAAGACCATAACAGTGAGGAAGCCTTTATGGACTTAATCTGCAGCCATCGATTAGGTTTGGTATGAAGATTACTTTGTAAATCAAGTCACTATAATCTGTCCACTACAATCATGTGATGGAGTTTTAACATTTTAATCAAACACACCACCAGAATCCGTCTAAATAACGAGCTATCTGACGAACTCCACATACACAGAGGCGTGCCTCAAGAGTAATACAATACCGCTCATTTACCTACATTATGTCAATGATACCCCAACACAACCAAATCTCTACTACATCCATCCCCATTTGGAATCTTTGTCGACGACACAGCGTATTGGACTATAGCCCAAGGGAAGGGGCGCGGTGGCTCAGTGGTAGAGCGTTCACCTCCGGTGCTTGGGGTCCCTGGTTCGATCCCAGCTCCCGCTGTGTGGACTTTGTGGTGGACAAACACCGTGCTCGTGGGTTTCCTCGGGGTTCTCCCGTTTCCTCCCACTTTCTTCATTCCACCATTTCACTCATCTCTCATCATCACCGTCTCCTTTAGCCTAACCGGCATAACCGTGGGACGTAAAACGTAAAGATTTCATTTCATTTTTACAGCCCAAGGGATCTATACCATCCCTCAGCGTCTTCGGAAGCAAATTACTCAATTCTTCGATTGCTGCACACAATAAAAAGTCCAGTCCAACCCTAACAAGACACTATGGATTACTTATCTTCAACTATTTGACGAAGGGTCGTATTTCAAAATCACACTTTTTAGACATAAAGAATGAAATAAAGTGTAATTATGTAAACAGGAAAGCAATTAAATATGTAATAACTCGTCACATATTCCAGACAATAATTATTTGGAGTATATGGTCAACTATTGCATATTTAACTTTTTCCTCCTCTGTGGAATTATATATCTTTCTTTATGTCTAAAAAAGTGAGATTTTGAGATACGACCCTTCGTCAAATTGTTGACGTTATATACCACCCAGAAGGAAGCGTCATTATATATCAGATGCCGAACGATAACCTCTAATAACGCCCTACAAGTAACCACCAAATATTTACGCGATACTTTCAACAAGAGACAAACAATCTCTCAGCATTCTAAAATGTCAAGAAGAAAACTACCAAGATTATGCTCTCAATAGCATCTGCGGCAACGTTGGATTAGCACTCAAACAAAAAGTTTACATTTACAAAATGTCTTTTCGACCCATCCTCTTTTACGGTCAGACTTTACACTCAACTAACAATTACAACATGCACCACGAAGCTACAAACCAAAGATTTCTTCTATAATAAATTGTCTGAAGAACATCAATGCTCCATTCTCCAAGATTTCTTAACAATGACATAAAAAGTAACAAACTATACAATTATACATTTTCCATGAACACAACTTACGCACCTTATCTTTGACTCTTCTCCCCACTTCTTCATTCCTGCACATATACGCTCTCCACTAACCATCACTATTCTGACTTGCCTCAAGTAACACATAGTATTCCTCTAAGTTTTGACTCATGGACAAAATAGCTCAAGATTTTAAAGTCCTTTTTTGCCCATAAGTAGAAGACAAATATTGTTTCATGTTTGGAATGAAGCATGGGAGTTCTCAATTGAAGAAAAACTTCAGTGAAAGTACTTTTAACTTATTACAGCGCCGCGTATCAGGAATTGAGAAAAATGTTTCAAATACATTTTGTTGATTTTCTCCAGTATAATCCGAGTCCACAATAAAAAGTAGGAGTCCTGATTAAAATTTTCAAAGCTATTCCAACCGCAACATTTGGGGATGAAGAGCGGGTAATTTTATCACATGCGAATGTAGCCATTTTAATTTCGGACATTTTCCGTCCGAAGTTTACTCCTTTAGACCTTTTACAGTCTCAAGTTAAAAAACTCATATATACAGTATACAGAAACTTTATATATATATATATATATATATATATATATATATATATATATATATATATATATATATATATATATATATGTGTGTGTATGTGTGTGTGTGTGTATGTGTGTGTATGTGTATAAGCTCAGAAGGGCAAGAGAGAGAAGAGAGGAAAAATAATAAAAAAGTAAAGTTTAAGGAGGGTATTAGGAGGCGTTGATGGGATAGGATGAAGGTTTCATTGCAACGTTTGAGATAGAGATTTGAAGAGGTTATATTTCCCCTGAGGGTTTTCTAAAAGTCACCTCTTTTTTCTCGATAGTTATTCCCTCTTCTCTCGCGGTAGCAAAACACGAGCGTAAAGACTGATTGGACAGTAGCTATAAGATTTTTAAAGGTAATTTCCTCTGCGCATGGTATGTTAAAAACTAATTTAAAAAATAAAAGAAAATACTCAGTTATGTGTTTTACTCAGGAGCATATAACGCAATATAATTATATAAGGATAATAAAGAAAAGCAGGAAAATAAATGCATAAGAGTCAATTGATTGATATGTAATGATCCATGGTTGCGCGATCATTCCAGAAGTTAGTAATTTTTTCTATGGTTACTGCTATACACTTGGGGCTCTAGACATAATTGTTCATTATATATTCTTTCTCTCCTCAAAATGACAATAATTCTTGATAAGTACTTGATATTTAAACTTGATCATTTACTTCTGATGCCTCAAATTAACGTTTTATAACAGGTTTCTATATATTATTAGTACACACTGCATTTATAACATATCTAATTAATGGTCTCATTATCTACTTTCTATGCCTCATTAGTGTTTAATATTAAGCTTGTTCCATGTTCCTGTCTTTTCAATAGTTTCACATAGTTTCTCTTCCCAAAATGTAACTATTTAGTCCCTATCTTCGATGGCCAGTAACTCGAAAACTAAAGATCTGTACATCGTAGCAATATATAAGTTTTCTAAACTTGAAAATTGGAAACATACTAGCTGTGTGGAAATTAGAGAACCCACATTTAAGAGGCGGAAAACTCGAGTAAGTCAAAGTACTGGCAATAAAGCCGATTCTGACTACACATTATCTGGTTTTAAAAGTCTAAGAAGGTAGGTTATAGCTATTCACAAATTATTTAAATACTGTCATATTGATAGTATACTAACAAGAAGAAAACAACCTCCTGACTATGTGGTTAGCATAAGTCGGAAGACGAGCCTTCGACTTAAGGTAAAAGCTCATGTGATTCAGATATCACGTTAAAGTGTAAGTCCATGTCTCCTCTAGTGATGGGCAGTGGGAATATTCCCGGTGGGAAGGAAAATAAAAATTGGGAATATTCCCGGTTTTTTTCCTTGGCATATAAATTTCCGGGAAGAAATTTATTTTCATTTCTTTACTTTATTTTCTAAATTATTAGAACTGTATCACTAATTACTTTATTTTCATTTATTCTCATTTACTACTATATTTTAAATAATTTGGAGGTTAAAATATTGAAATTCGTTGACTCTACTTTATATAATAGTTAATAATATGATTTTTAAATTTCCATTTCCATTTGTACTAGAAAGTAGAAAAATACTAATTTATAAATGAAAAGGAACAAGTCAGTAAAGTAATCTAGAAATACTGTTGAGATGGAGCTTAAGCACTATCAATACACCCCGAATCATCGTTAGTAATAGACGTTGTCTGTCTCTGACTCAGAGCTTCTGAGTAGGTACTCAGGCTTCTCTTGCATGTGAATTAACGCATGAAATTTCGAGATATGGGTTGGAAGAAAGGTCGTGTGTGGCAATTCTAAAGATAAGTCAGTATTTTGCAAATATTGTGGACATAAATATGTATGCGCAAATGTTGATAAAATTGTGAGATATGTGTTTTCTGGCAGTTACCCAACATAATTTGTTTATAACATTTAAAAATTTAATGTATTTATAGTACCAGTAGCAGGGTCAAGTTTAGAAAATATACTTACGTATAAATTTAAATTGTTTAGTGGTGTAAAAGTATGTGGACTTCCTATACCAATGATTTTCAATATGTTTACTCGGACAAAACATATTGTAAATAAATATACATATTCTCTAACTATAATAAAATGACATAATACCCTTCAGAATATACATTTTAAAGAATCCTCTAGAGACAATGGCAATAAATATACTGTGAGGAAAAAAGGAATTTTATTTTTAAATCAATATAGTAATAGAATGCAATTTTTTTCGTTTACACATAAATTCCCGGAATATTCCCATTTCTGGGAATCTTCCCGGAATCTTCCCTAGGAATATTCCCGAAAAATATTTTCCCGGGAATTTATCCATCACTAGTCTCCTCTGTTCCAGAAAGAAATGTTAAACCTGTAACCGTCCAACTAGCTAATAAAACAAAGATCTTTCTATAGAGTGTAACAATACTCGCACCTGTAAGGGGGACAAAAAGAGGCCAATATCGTTTTCTGCTGGTCAGGTCCGTTGAAGTACATGGTTGCACTGTTGGAATCTCCTCTGTGGACCATTCTCCATCAGTATGCCGATCGGTATCTTTGAGTGAGGACATCGTGACATGGATTATTTTGCTGGTAAGTGCCTCTCATCGACTTCAATGATGACTAAAATGTTAGAACAAGATGAGGCTGTGAAATAGTATCTTCTGTTAGAAACGTTAGAAGGAGGAGCATTTGTAATGATAACAGCTCATCAGAAATTTCTGGGCAAAACACTTGTTTATGAGTGTTCTTTTTTTTACTTCAGGAATGTTGATTTGTCATTTGTAGACCAACATGGGTGATTCTCAACTAACCAAACGGATGAAACCATTGTGAAATTTCGTTAACTTAAAAGATCATCTCAGAATTCTGGCGTGTCCTGGAATTCCTGTACACAGATATTGAGCGGGATTTTGGAAATGAAAGGTTACAGCAAAATTCATGCCTCATATGCTAACAGGTGATCGAACCAGTCCAGAGTGGATGCGTGTCATGAATTAAGACAATTTTTGGACATCGTTCCTGCGACTTTTCTTTAAATCTCGACTCGAGTCCTCAAAGTGAAAAAGGTTAAGCTGTCTCATAAAAGATGAAAAATAAAAAGAAAAAATAATTCCACTAAACAGCATTATTTAGCAACAGTTTCAAGATTGCTTTCAAACGTGAAAAATACGTTTAGACTAGTACACTACATTAAATCCACAATACTTAGAAGAATATTGAATTTGGATTATCTACAAATACATGGGTCATTAAATATGTAAGTTTCCCTAAGCTGTAAAAAAAATATTTCTAAAGATACACTTATAAATTATATATACAGTGTAAGTGGGTCTTTTGTCCTTTCTCCACATAATCCCCATTGAGATTCAGGCATTTGTCTCACAGTTGCACCAATTTGCAACTTTTTGCAAAAAAAAAAAAAAAAAAAAAAAATGACTAGCTATTAAGAATTCTCTTCACATTCCGCTTTACTTCTTCATTAGCAGTTGACAGGAGACCAGATCGCTTATATGGAACCTGAACTCTTCTTCAGGGGAACACAATTCAACTTAAGCAACCCGGTCTCTTCATCTTGATGATTACGCCCAAACCAATTCATTACGCAAACAAGACACAAAATTGCAGAATTAGGGTGGGAAGCTACCCTACTCTGCACACAGCCTCAATTTAGCACCGAGTTATTTCCATCTTTTTCCGGTGTTAAAGTCTGCATTTCAAGGTGAATGTTTCAAAACAGATGAAACAATGAAGGGGATTATGATGAGAGTGATGCTAAATAGCCAGGGCCCTGATTTTTTGCAAAGGGTTTGGACATATTTGTATAACAGTGAGATAAATACCTGAATCTCAATGGGAATTATGCGGAAAGGTGAGAATGGACCCACCTACACATGTATAAACCTATAGTTTATAAATATATCTTTAGAAATAATTTTTTACAGTTTAGGAAAACTTATAATTGAACGACCCACGTAAATTAACAATTTTTACTATAAAATTTCCGTGTGTTTTAGATCGTTCCTCGCACAAATGAAAGATGCATCTCAGTTGATGAAATATTTTCTTTATTGTTTGTTGGATTGGAGTTTAGTGTCCCTTTAAGCACCGAAGCTATATGAGACGTGAACTTACAGTTTCTGGCGGAATCACAACTTTTATATTACGTTCAAATTTTTCAGGCTCTTCCACTGGGAATCGAACAAAGGAATGGGAGCTACCTACTAGTTTAGCGGGAGAATAATTAGTATACAAACTGGTGTTAACTTCTAATTTTGAAAATATCTTTTGGGTATGTAATTTTAACAAAATTGATTGCATTAGAGATGTCTTGTTGTTCTCCAGCACCGACCTACTGCTTAAGGTAGAATCCAAACCACTGCAGTTCATTCAATGCTCTCCCACCGGAGATCGAGCTGAGGACCTTATACAACAATAGCGCATAAGCTAGCCATTTTTTAATTCGCCCGAACCGCTGGACTTGTTTCTATGGTCTTCTATTTATCTTAAACACATTAAGTACATTTCTACTTACTCTAATGCAACAGAAATACGGACACACAAACTTTGAAGGCAGTTAACAAATGTCTATAGTCTTTAGAGAAACATAAACCGTGTCCATGAGTGTAGCCTCATATCTCAGCCTAACGTCAATAAGAGCTATAAAAATCATACAAAATAATGCGTTTAATCATATCTGCCAGGTGAACGTACGTTATTTTGTACTAAATAATTTAAAGAATGTTCATTGCTTTATTGACTTCAATAAAAGTATTTGAACTTAATGCATTTTAGCTATTCTTAATGTACAACTTTCCCCTTAAACTTAAAGAATAGAACGCATATATTACGTCTGCCTAAAGAGTGTAGTATTTTATCAATATCGTAATCAATACAGTATGAATCTTTAAAATATATAAAACCCTATACCATCATTAAGTTTCAAAGCCATGATTGAATGCAAAAGTCGGTGCTAATGTATAAAACCTGTCTTCAGCAGAATACAACGGTACTAGCAAAAATTTCCATTGAAGATAGGTTTTTGGTGAACGAAGGTAGATCTGTGCAAAAAGCGAATGCATATAATGGACATATGAGATAAAGTAAGGTGCTGTATGTATCTTAGTCAATTTCCTGTATTTATTTTTACTAGGAAATAATACATGCAAAACTTACAATGGACAGAAAAATAATTTAGAAGTGTTAACTTTGTTTTTGCAGTAGTCAAGGAGGGTTTTCTGTACACATTACTGCTTGTCTGCTCAATTTTATTCAAATACTAGCGTGAGAAAGCATAGTAAGCATATCAGCGTCATTTCGACGTAAGGCAAATGTTGAAGTTCCTTTAAACTTTAGAGAGAATCTTGATAAATCTTTAGCCTACACTCTTCTTTCAAGTCAATGCCTTATTTCTCTTCTTCGTCCACTTTCTCTTCTTTCAGGCTTCCCATATAATTCTCAATTAAAGCATGAATATCTGTCGTGTCTGCTTCGGTATGCACATCATTGTTTGTTTTACTAAAAATATATCTAATCTCCCGTACGATGTCTAAAAACTTTCTAAATGCTGCACTCCAAACCTTGAAATTTTTCGTTAAGAGGCTTATTTTGATTTCCGTTGTCCGCGTAATACAGTTTCCGTTTAATGAAGGGAATTTAACACGGTTTTCGCTAGTAAATTCAAGGAACCTTGAAATATTTCCGTTTAACGCAAGTTTCCGTTTAATAAAGAGACCGTTGAAGACAGATTTTAGTGGATTATTAGCACTTAACGGAAAACATTTTGTCCAAAGATGTGGCAAATACCAATCAATAAATCTTATTGAACCGTCCGAAATAATACGCGTAAGTGTAAAAGTGTATGCGTTCGTAAACTTAGAAATTAAATGTTTTATGAGAACCATGCCATTTGTAGATATGAAGTTGATATTTAAATATAAACTCATTCATTAACACCTTCATTACGACACGACACTAGCTAAACAATAATATGCGGATGATTAATGAGGTATAGCATTAGGTCATTAACTAATATTAAATTTTTGATTTCTGTTACATTGTCAAAATATAAGGTACTCTTATATATTAGTCGATAGATCACGCCATGTAGTCAGTTACCAATACTAATTGGAAGACTTCTATTATATTGGAAGAAATGGTTACTTATTATGTACTATATATGTAGCAAAATATACAACGAACCAGAAGATTACATCTATTGTTGTCTGTTTTTTCCCCTTAACATTCCTGACGCTGACATAAGCATATACTACTTGTAATCGGAGTGCCGTGGTGGCTCATGGGAAAAAGATATCTTCTTCTGGTTCATGGTAATCCGGATTGAATTCTAGGTTGTACCAAGTGGGCTTTGTGGTAGACAAACACAGTGTAATTGGGCTGTATCGTGGTTTTCTTGTATCTCTGCACCTTTTTATTCTGCTGTTATTATCCATATCTTCATCATTGTTATCTTTAGCGTCGGTGCGTCATCGTGGAGTGTTCAACTTGGAATTACATTTCATATCATTAATTGTAATATCAAAGCTCATACATTTTTGGTAAATTGAAAGAAAACAAAAAGACCTGTTGAATATAGATTTGTTAGTTTAATCCTGATTTGGAAACATGCTTAACTATGGCCGAACGATTTACAACATTAGTACATTTACCTGCAAAGCGGAATGTAACAACGTGACGAGCAACGATTTTACAACACAGGATACCATGCAACAAAACATCAAAGCGGATTATTGATTCTGCTTATTGTTTCGTGGACAATAACACAGCTTGTCATGTGGCATTCCTGTGCTGACAGTTTTCGTATTAAAACTGCTAGAAAAGAAAGACAAACCGAGAATGTCACAGGAACATAAAGGAAGATTGATGATCCTAAGGTCGTGTAATATGTCAGTGAGGTGATGTTATGATACTTTTTTATATACAAAATTGGGTCAATGAGAAATGTTTTCAGCGACCTTTTTCATGTTTTCAGCAACCTTTATAAACTTAGTATTATCAAACATTAATGTAAAATGTACAGGAAACTTGAAATAAGACTCTCAAAACTACAGTTATAAAAGAGGAAGGTGAAAGAATGTCAATTGCAGAACCGACAGCAAAAGTAAATTCTTCTCTAGATTTTTTTTCGGGGAAGAAAAGGAAAGAAAACGAGAAAAAGAAGCAATAGTATTCCGACTAGCTATATAACAAGAGCTCCACATATTCTCGACAGAGTTCAATATTTCAACATTTTTTCTTGAAAGTCATACCATAACTTTATTGTAAGGGAGGTTTAATAATAAACATTATTTTGTTTTAGATTATTTTATTATCAAATGCTTATGTAATACTGATCAAATCACTTTATTATAACTACACAACAATATTTCTATAGAAGTCTTAGGATGCATCTTTATTTTAATATCATATCTTCTTACACTCTTGATTACCTTAATAACCTTGGCTATCATATCAAAATTATTGTGTGAACATTATGTCCTTAAATCTTCTTCAATACTCAAAATATCTTCATAATGTACCTTGTGTATGTTTCCGTTATCTTGTTTCCAAATTCTTTCAACACTCCATACATTCTGATCAAAATTGATTGTGATCCATCAAGTAGTTCTTGAATATTTGTTTATATATAAACAAAAAATCAAGAACTACTTGATGGATCATTATTTTCACATAGAGCATTTGTGAATATGTTCCAAGAAAACTTTGACAAAAATTCAAACTAAGTTTTCAGTTACGATGGTTTTGTTTTAGACTATACAAGTACTGTAACAGAACCATTCAGTTATGCCTGGCGTTATGAACGAAAAACGCTTTCTTTTTCACACAATGCAACAGTCATTATATTGTTACAAACTAATAGAGCTTTCAAACATTCTCTACCTGTTCCTCCACATGTTTTCCTGCCTTTGCTGGTATCAAGTTGGTGTACAGATCATAGTACACCGATGGTATTTAATATGTAGGGTAGGAGCGAGAGCAGGTCCCGGCGCTTCAAGGCATTGATTTCTCTTCCTTCTGGATAAAGTTATAGCTCATTTCGTAAAACCTTACTCTACATTGGTGTGGTCAGAGAATCTCTCAATTGATTTTTTTTTGCGGCGTCCTGGTTGTTTTCTTAACATGCGGACTTCTGTCCAATGTTCAAGGTCTGAGTAGGAATACTTGAATTAAATTTATCATGGGTTTAGTTATTTTTACTGATGTGGTATCTCTGATGTCAACGTATTTGTTGTCAACATTGGTATTGTTCTTTGCTACTGTATTTAACCCTTAACGAGTTTTCGTTACCATTTGGCTACACATTTTTGATCTTGCCTATTGCGTTTGAAGACTATTATTTTTAGGTATTGTTCCTGGTGGTTATTTGTGTACATGCTTTCCGCGATCCAGAGAAGCTATTGCCTTCTGGTGACAACTCTTGTAAATTTTACGTGGAAGGTAGTCTGTGGATATATTGTTTTGCAAGCAGTTCCGGAAACAGACAGAAAAGATAGTGAACCGTTAAGGGTTAACAGCATTTTTAGATTTAGAAAGTCTGAGCTGTCCATGTCAATGACTATAAAGGGATCTTTCACCCTACATTTTCACCCTCATTTTTCCAGCCATCGACACAGAAAAGGTAGTCTTGTTTCCGTGCCTTTTTCTCTATCACACCAAAGTGGTTGTCGCTAGGCATGAACGTGTGGCCAGAAACTAGAAAAGAATGAACGATTATATCAAATTTTCCATTATGGACCAAAATATAATATAAAGTAAAAACCATCATGTTTTTATTTTGCCCACTGCAGGAGTCTGAAAAGAACCACAATTTTCTTTTGTTTTCCTTCATTTGCGTGTTGAAGAGGACTTTGTACACACAAGACCCAATTTCACAGGCACCACGAGAAGCGGTATTTTCTGGCCACATACACATGAATTCTTTGTTAGTTTTGCGAACATGAAAACCGAACATGAAGTTATAAATCCATAACTGCCCTAGATAAAATCCTTTTTAAGTAGGAATTTTAGGTAGTGGCATTGCTTGTTGCAAGTCATACGTTATGACACAATACTCATAAGTAGGACTTCACGAGTTCTTGGTAGCACCTGAAAGCAACTTATATCCTGTTCTGATTTGAGCTGATAAAGGCGAACGGAATAAGGAATAAGCTCTTTGTCCCTAAATTTCCATTCGTCGCATACTGAACAAGAATCTGAATCCAATGTTAAACTATGTTTTGAAAATAGACAGGTATTTTTCATATTTAACAGGCGGCCCTATATTATCACTAGATCGGTTTTCGTAATCTTTTAGATAAGTCTGTACATTTCACTGACAGACGACACACTGTATATAAAGCTTTTGTTCGGATTTTTTCCCTACTGTAGTGGCTTGCGTAACGAGGGAACTTTTTAATGTGGTTGATAACAAAATCCGTTTGAGAGCCTGCAAGCTTTTTCATATTACCGTGTTTGCCACGTTTGTCCGTATGGAGAAAAATAGGCCTACGCGATTGAAGTGACAGGTTGTGCTCTTCATTATCTTCGTCACTTGCGCCTAACAGACTAGGCTCCGTTTTTTAGTCTTCTCTCCAACCCCGACAACAGCAATCCCTTTTTTTTTTGAGATTGCAAAAGTGTCCAAAAAGCAGTTTAAGCACAACCTAACATCTTCGTCATCTCCGTTTTTCAGATAATACGTAAATGTTTGTGTTCTTGACCTATTTATATCAGCGCGCTTATTTTTGTATGCACTCATACACTCACATACTGTTTACAGACAGTTTTCTCGATAAGTTCCCACAAAAATGAATTTTGCAAGTTATAATCACCTAACCTCTAAAATACTATGAAAAGGTTGTCCTTGTCCACGTGTGTCAATGTATGAAACTCATACCAGCCTTGTTTGGCTTGCGCATTCTCTATGACACAGTCACACCCTTCCATCCATCTTTTTGCTGCTACGTGTTTGTTCGTTTTATCACTTACCTAAATTTCACCGTTGTTCCTCAGTCTTTTAGCAACATTCCTCTTCCAATCACCACTGTTTCGTAAACGTTGTTTAGGTTTCACTATACAAACATCTTCATTACCATCAACAGCTGCCATTTTGCAGTTAGACTGCAAACAGTACTATTTTACTGCTGTGTAGAAGCTTATGTACGAGCAGACTGCAGAACACAAGAAAACAGCTGACCGAGTGGTATAGCCCCTTCTCTGTCTCACCGAATAGCTGGCGTTTGCAATCCTCTATCTTCAACTGTCTGTAACACGCGAAGGGGAACTGCCATATGCCCAATTACTTCAGCATTACAGCGATAGATAGCAGCACCAAGAGAAACTGTACCTACATCAAAACTTCACGTTGTGTGGCATAGCCCATTCTCACTCTCAGGCAGTCAATTACTTAGCGAACATGTATTATAATGACTAACTAACTAACTAACTCTATGGCCTATGGAACCCGCAGGGTCAGTGCCGCGTTCACAAAAGCTCTCCACTGACTTCTATCCTTAGCTAATTGCATCCAGTTTCTACTTTGTATTCCTATCTCTGCGAGATCTATCTTAATATTATCCTCCCATCTGCGCCTAGGTCTCCCTAATGGTCGTTTTCATATGGGACTTCCAGTCAAGACTTTGAAAGCGTTTCTACTTTCTTCCATTCTAGCTACATGACCTGCCCACCTAAGCCTCCTAGACTTCACGACCCTAACAATGTTGGGTAAACCGTATAAACTATGTAGTTCCTCGTTATGAAGTTTCCGCCATTCCCCATTCTCGTTCCTCTTGGGTCCGAATATTCTCAGGATCCTGTTCTCAAATACTTTCAGTCTATGTTCTTCCCTCAGAGTAGTGACCATGTTTCGCAACCATACAGAACAACAGGCATGATTATCGTTTTGTATATTTTAAGCTTCAAATTCTTCGACAGAATTCGCGACGACAAGAGATTTTGAACCGAATAGTAACACGAATTCCCTGCTTTTAGTCGACATTTAATTTCTTCGTGAATATGATTTTCATCTGTTAATATTGATCCTAAATATTTGAAAGTATCCACTTTATCAAAAGTATTATTTAATATTTTAACGCCCCCACAATTTGCCGTATTACGGTCCCGACGCACTTCCATGTATTTAGTTTTCTCTGCATTTACTTCTAAACCCATGTCCCTGCAAGCATTTAATAAGATCTCTGCATTTATTTCTACTGTTCTCCTGTCATTCCCTATTAAATTTACATCATCAGCATATGCCATCATCTGGTGAATACCGTTCAACTGTAGGCCCTGGTTGCTATCTTTGATTTTCCTTATAGCGTATTCCAGCACAAAGTTAAATAATAATGGCGACAACGCATCTCCTTGTTTCAGGCCATTTTGGACGTGAATGCACGTGGACAAAAATTTTCCTACCCGGACTTTACTTTGGGATTCACTTAATCATATCTTAATTAATCCAATTAGCTTTCTCGGTATTCCAAGTTCTGTAAGAACGTTGTACAATGTTTCTCTCCTAACCGAGTCGTAAGCCTTTCTAAAATCAATAAATAGTAGATGTACCAGGATTCCCACTTTTTTTCGAGTATTTGGCGAATGGTAAATATTTGGTCGATAGTTGATCGATTTCGTCTAAATTCGCGCTGATAATCTCCAATAATTTCATCTGCGTATGGGGTCAGTCTTGCTAATAGAATATTTGAAAGGATTTTATAGGATGTTGACAGAAGAGAAATGCCTCGATAATTATTACAGTCAGTTTTGTCGCCTTTCTTGTGAATTGGAACAATGATTGATTCTTTCCACACTTGTGGCAATTCTTCCTTGTTCCAGATAAGGAGAATGAGTTTGTGTATCTTATTCCACAATTTTTCGCCTCCAGCTAAAATTAACTCAGCCGGAATTTTATCCTCACCCGGAGATTTGTGTTTCTTTAATTTCTTTATAGTGGCTTCTACTTCTATTCGATTGGGTTCTGGAATATACGGTTCTGCGGTGTGTATCTCCTTTTCTACACGCGCATTAGTTTTTGGCTGCGTGTTCAGCAAATCGTCAAAGAAATCTTTCCATCTATTTAAGAGGCTATCCGTATCAGTGAGAACTGTTCCGTCAGCTTTCTTTAATATATAAGCACGAGGTTGATAGCCTTTCTTAAATTCGCCTATCCCCTTATACATGTCCCGAATATTTTTATTTGTACTATTATCTTCAAGTTCCTTAATTTTAGCTTTCAAAAAATCGCGTTTCTTTGTTCTAAATGTTTTAAAAGTTTTCCGCCCGATATCTGCGAAATTTTGTGTAGTTATTTCATTCGGATTTTGTAGCCACCGTAATTTTGCCTGTTTTCTTTTCTCTGCTAGTTTAATGCATTCTTGGTCGAACCATGGTTTGTTCCTACGTATTTCCGTGTGTCCCAATTTTTCTCTTGCTGGACTTTTAATGCTATCTCTAATTTCAATCCAAGTATCCTCAACACTAGTGCATTCCGAGTCTTCTAAAAGCGAGAATCTATTCGAAACTTCAATCTGGTATTCCTTTCTTACATGGCTCTCTTCTAATTTCTTTAAATTAAATCTCTCCGTTTTCGGACATTGAATATTACCTTTATTGAACGATAATCTCTCCCGTATTATCGCTACTACCAGGTAGTGATCAGTGTCACAATCAGCCCCTCTAAACGACAGGACGTCAATTATGCTAAATTGTCTTCTTCTATCTACTAAAACGTGATCAATTTGATTATGCGTTTTTCCGTCTGGTGATGTCCAAGTGTATTTATGAACGTCGCGATGTGGGAATTTTGTATTCTTCACGATTAGGTTTTTTGGATGTTGCAAAGTTCACGAGTCTAACACCGTTGTCATTACTTTCCTTATGCAAACTTTCGTTCCCTATAATCGGTTTGAAAATATCCTCTCGTCCTACCTTCGCATTGAAATCCACTAATAGAATCTTCATATGGTATCGCGGGAGTTGGTCAAATATCCGTTCCACTTCTTCGTAAACACTATCCTTTATATCGTCACCCTTATCTTCAGTTGGAGCATGTACATTTAAAACAACAATATCACACCACCGTCCCTTGAGAGTAATAAAAGAAAGTCTGTCAGTAACAAATTCAACCCGTTTAATTGCTGGTAATATTCGTTTGTGAACGAAAAACCCTGTTCCTAACTGGTGATTTTTATTTCCTTTCCCGTAAAAGAACTTAAAATTTCCGGAATTCTCAGATCCATTTCCTTCCCACATAACTTCCTGAACTCCTACTAGGTCCATCCTGTATTTCTCTAACTCACTCGTAACAGATTTTAACGCGCCTGCCCTATAAAGACTTCTAATATTCCATGTTCCAAATCTCATGTCCATTTTCTTTTCCCGAGGTCGTGCCAAGTTATCAGTCCTTTTCCGAGGCTTTTGTGAATGTTTCTGAACAAGTACCTTTTTTTACAGGATGAGGGTGTTAGCCTTACCCAAACCCCCAAGCTGGAGGACCACTCCTAGTCGGCTGTCCGCGACTGCTTATTCAGTATATTCGCAGCTAACCTCTATATCTAGAGGCTTTCTCCTCGATCCGCAACCTGAGGACGCGCCATGCCGTGGTGACAGGAACCCACTTATCAAAACCTTATAAAACCCTAAAATTCAACATATAACTTGCTTGTTGCAAAATATATAAACCCAGTTGCTAACATACAATACGAAAAGCATACATCAGAGACTATGATTTGTTCAACCCAGCTTGTGTTCCTTCCTACAACAATTGTAATCCTATCTTTCAACGATATGCATGCAAACATCAAAGTGTGTGTGTGTATATTGATGGCTCCGCTAATGTATCTATCTTTTGTCCCCTGGAAAAGAAATCCTATGGGTGTGAAGGTCGGAGACGGGCTATAGAACTTTTGATATTTTGACTTCAAAATTCATGTTATTCGATTCCACACGTCTTACTTAGTCTACACACCAAATTTCAACTTGCTCAAATGAAGGGATCTAAAGTTATGGGGAGTCAAAATTTTGCCCAAAATATAGGAGGTTATAGGACTTTTGATATTTTTACTTCAAAATTAAGGTTATTTGATTCTACACGTCTTACTTAGTCTACACACCAAATTTCAACTTGCACGAATGAAGGGATACAAATTTATGGGGGTCAAAATTTTGCCAAAAATATAGTAGATATTTAGGACTTCTGTTTTTTTCCTTTGAAATTTTGAATTGCACAAATTAAACCAGGTTGTAAGATAAGAGGGGGTCATTTTGCAAACTGGTACAATATTCAGCTTAAAAAATTGAATAGAAAATGAGTTCACGATTTGGCAATGCCGCTTTGATAATGCATAGAGAAGTGAAGTTGTGTAGATTTGCCAACGCGATTGTTTGAAGCTATTGTTTTTCGCGTGATTGTAGAAAACTAATAAACTAATACTGTTCTGAGAAATGGTACCCTCTATTTTCATTATACGTAGCTTCTTTTTTTTTTTAAAAAAAATAATAGATAGTTGGCCAGACCTAGAAGGCAAAGAGGAAACCAATTTCAATTATTATTTCAAGAATGAAGAAGATCAATTGCATTCCTTGAAACATATAACCTTATTCTGACAAGGAAAATCACTGAAAAAGTGAAATGTGTGTGGATCCGATACGTACACAAAAGATAATTACAAAATTGACTTTCTTTTCATCTTCAGCAAATATAAGTGCTCAAGAAATAAAGGATATGAATCGGGCAAGAAAGCAGCAGGAAAATGCTACACTGAAGAATGTAATAATCTAATCAATCCCCTCTCTCTTACACTATTTTCGTAAAAACCCATATACTTTTGACCCTCCATAACTCTGGATTCTTTCGCTTGCGCAGGTTGAAATTTGGGGTGTAGACTAAAGAAGATGTGTAGAATCTCTAGGTATATTCTACAATTGTTAATAATAAATATTTTCTCATGAAGTATGGACAAAATCTTAAGAACAATTCTTAGAAAACTTCACCGAAACAAAATTAATCTATAATAATAAGTTAGGGCAAGTATGTCTTGATTTTTCCAGTATAATTCATCTGTACGAGATTGTTGAGCTCTAAACCATTCACTAAATAACACTGTATGGCACATTTTGAAATGCACTTAGCTACTAGTGGAATCATCCTGTATCTATTGAGCATAAATGACATATACAAATTAGTCACTCATAAAGTAAGGGATTGCTCAACTATTGATAATGTGTACAGGCAGGAGTTTTTAGTACGTTACGAAATGATGAAAGTTTTCCGACAAAGCCGAAAGTTGGTTTTTCAACGAAATACATCAGATTGTGTAAAGAAATAAGTATTTTGAAGTCGCGACAAAGTGCAATAACTGATATTTTGAGCGAGACATGCCACAAAAGCCGACAAATTGCGAAATTATAAAAATGTCAATTTCATTTCTTAAAATACAAAAATAAAAAGTACAATTTTTCAAGCAATGTTTCCATTTCGCAACTGGCAACGCTAATTACTACTAATTTCCGTTTCAAGTTCATAGCTGGTAGTTGTGGAATGTGGAACATTCAGCGTCGTGTTAAAACAGCAGAAATCCTTATTTCGGTACTTTTGTGGAATACGTACTCTAAAAGAGTTTATAATTTTCAAAATAGTGAATAACAAGGGGACGGTACAAGATCGCGCAAATGAATTTGACAGTGAACTCTTATACGTAAATGATATGCAAACGTGAATGTGTAAATTTTGTAATTCACGCCTTGAGAAAATGAAAAAAAAAAAAAACTTTTAAGTTTTACTTCCCACTTTTGTGCTGGCTAGGTTAAAGGAGACGGCGATGATAAATGAATGAAAATAGTGGAATGAAGAAAGTGGGAGGAAACGGCAGAACCCCTAGGAAATTCACGCACACGGTGCTTGTTCACAACAAAGTTAACTTGGCACAAGCTGGGATCGAACCAGGGACCTCATGCACCAAAGGTGAATGCTGTATCACTGAAACACCTCAATCCCTAATTCACGCATTGAATGGAGAAAAAGATACTGTACAAAAACACAAAGTCGGCAGGATATAAACGTAACAGAGTTGAATGTGGACCAAGCAGGCGAAGCGACCAAGTACATTGGAAGGTTTTGCAAATGTGCAGAAGGCAAAGTAGAAAATATTGCTTAGCGACAAAATGATACATTTTATATTTCAACGAAACTTATAACTACAAATGCGAAATGTTTAATTTCAAATAACGAAAAACTTCTGCCCCTGAAATGCTTTATTTTCCCCTTGTATTCTACGAATATCTAATCTAATATAAATAAAATAAAGTGCTCGTGTGTTTGTTTGTCTGGGTGCGGCCTGGGGACCAGACGAGTGGGTCAAGAGTTACCAAACTTTGGTCACACGCACCTTGGTCCAAGACTCCAGATCAAGACGAAGCGTTCTTTTCAAATTTCGAATCAGGGGGTCTCAGGGGGGGCGTTTACCGGGACCGGACTGGGAACCAGACAAGTTGACTAAGAGTTACCAATTTTTGTCACGGACACCTTGGTTCAGGCTCCATACCAAGGCGAGGCGTTTTTGTCAAAATTCGAAACACGGGGGTCTCAGGAGGGGGGCGTTTACTGGACATGTAAACGTAGTAGAAAATGACTGATATTAGTGTCGAATTCATAGTTTTCGCGCTGAGATCAATGGTGAAACTCCGATTGCATTAGCTTCCAAATTCACCCTATTTGGCTGCGGGCGGGGGTCACCTGGGGGAGGGATACCGAGACATATAAAAGTAATCCAAAATGACCGATATTAGTGTCCAATTCACAGTTTTCCCGGTTGCTGAGATCAATGGTGATACTTCCATTAGCGATGACTTGCAAATTTAGCTACCATTGTATGCGGGCCAAGGGTCAGGGGCGGTACCGAGACATATAAAAATAGCCCAAAATGACCGAGAGAAACATATCCTCTTGTCTAAACTATTTTCTATGGATTCATTTATGCTGTATTCTGAGTTAATTATTAAGTTATCATATAATCAAAATCTTCCAAGTAAAATTCATTATAGTATAAACTACTCACAAGCAAGGGGCGCGATATCGAGACTCGAATTGCGCAATAAAAATTACATATACTGAACCAGCATCAGTTAGTAAGTTACCAAATTATTAGCTGCAGTCCGCCAGTAGGGAAAAAGTTATGGGACTGTAAAGTTCAGAGCCTGGCGTACGAAAACCACACAAAACTTAGCAATTGGCTTATTCCTCTTTGTATTGACAAGAGATAATGAACTCTAACGTATTCCCATCACAGAACACGATGTTTGACATAAGAAAATATGTATGAGAAGAATTGTCAGTGTTGCCATCCATAGAAATTACAGTGTTGCTAGAATAAGAATACCTTGAAAAGCTTGATTTGCAGCGAATGAAAGAGTGAACACAACTGTGTTTTATGACGTCATGTTTTCGTGGTACGCACGGAACTACGTTTTACATAATACTTATTTAGTTTGTAAGAATGAAAGTAGTTACAATATACTTGTATTAACATTACAGAATATTATTTAAACAGAAGTGCAAAAGCTACCAAGGGAACACTACTATGAAGGTGCTTCGCAAAGTAGACCTCACGATAAACCTGTGAAAATGTCATTCGGGTTCGAATCGGTGTGCTCGTTGGGCATTTATCGTGAGGTATACCGACAGACAGACAACACAAATGCCGAGCATCGCGAATCGTAAAACTCCGTTCGTGTTGTCAGTGATATATCATCCAACGCCGTTGAATTCATTCTTGTAGTCCGTGCCTTAACGAAGAGTGTAGGGTATTCTAGCAACACTGTAATGTCTATAGATGATACCAATGACAAGTATCTCGGAGCGCTGTTTTGACTCCCTTACCACAGAAATGTGTTATCACTGCGCATCGCTGGCTATCGTCCGATGTGCATATTGTACTAACTGTTTTTGTTTGGATCACTCGATACTTTCTGTTTTTCATATCAATTGTGTGGCTTAACATTGTCATTTACATAGCTATCTCCCCTTCCCAAACAAACACTTTGCTATTGCACACATAAACAGGTTATTCCTTCTGTTTGCCATAGTCTCTCATGTTCACTTTGCAGCTCCATAATTTTGCCCTACTGGTGGACTGCAGCTAATAACGTGGTTACTTCAAAATTGATGCACTTTCAGAATATACTTTATGACCGGTATTGTGCAACGCAAGTCCCGATCACGTACTATTTGCTTGTAAGCTTTTCGAGGTATTATTCTGGCAACACTGTAATTTCTATGGATGGCAACACTGACAATTCTTCTCATACAGTTTTTCATATGTCAAACATCATGTTCTGTGATGGTAATACGTTAGAGTTCATTATCTCTTGTCAATACAAAGAGGAACAAGCCAAATGCTAAGTTTTGTGTGGTTTTCGTACGCCAGGCTCTGAACTTTACAGTCCCATAACTTTTTCCCTACTGGCGGACTGCAGCTAATAATTTGGTAACTTACTAACTACCTGATGCTCTTTCAGTATATGTAACTCTTATTGCTCAATTCGAGTCTCGATATCGCGCCCCTTGCTTGTCAGTATTGACGTTTCCAAGAGAAATAAATTATGCTGCAATTAATGAAACATTTATTTATGAGTACAAAATTGTTAGAGAAGTTTCTTAAAAACATATTGTTCAAACCCTCACTCCCTCCAGTAAAATATTTTTTACGTATTTACTTATAAATATATTAATTATCTCATGCCAAAGGGTTATAGTAGTACAGGAAACAAGAATAAAATTGTTAATGGTGTTATAGAGAAAATTGTAATATTTGGCTGTGACAAGTATATAACCTATTCGTAGTTCCAAGTGAATAAGAATAATTACACTTCTCTCAAGGTGCTTTCAATTATGCATTAACGCAAGGGGAAAACACTTATGGTTCATATGGTAATTATGATGATTATGTTCTGACAGTAATGCGTAAATACTGATAAAAAAGAAAGTGTATAGTATAAATAAGTAAATATTGACTTGAGTGATATGTTTACAGTCATAACAAGTTAATGTAGAGGTATGTTATGGTCAATATTGTTACAGGAAGAAACTGATAAACATTTATTTAGTTGATTGTTATGTATAGTCTTTAATGTTATACTAACGTCTTTTATGACAGTCGTTGTACAACACGAAGTTTGTTAAAATTCAACTTGTACTAGTTAAATGAACGTGCAGTTTTCTGTTTTTAAAATGTACGTATTCATTGTTAGGTATCTTTACACAACTTTTTAAGATTGCGAACATACTACTAAAAATGTACTTAGTTACATATTTATAACCTCTATCAATATTTTCTGGGGGTCGTGGTGGCTCAGTGGTAGTGCGTTCAACTCTGGTGTGTGCGGTCCCTGGTTCTACCCCAACTCGCGCCAAATGAACTTTGTAGTGGACAAACATCTTGGGTTTTCTCGAGGCTCTACCGTTTTCTCCCATTTATACATTCCACAATTTTTTTCATTTCTCATCAACATCACCTCCTTTAGCCTAGCCGGAATAATGTGGGACGTAAAACTGAAAGATTTCATTTTCATTTCATTACAATATTTTCTTACTAATATACCGTATATTACTAACATACTAATATAACGAATATTACCAGCAATTAAACGGGTTGAGTTTGTTACTGACAGACTTTCTTTTATTACTCTTAACGGGCGGTGGTGTGATATTGTTTTAAATGTACATGCAACAACTGAAGATAAGGATGACGTTATAAAAGACCGTTTTTACGAAGAAGTGGAAAGGATATTTGACCAACTCCCGCGATACCATATGAAAATTCTATTGGGGGATTTCAATGCGAACGTAGGACGAGAGGATATTTTCAAACCGATTATAGGGAACGAAAGTCTGCATAAGGAAAGTAATGACAACGGTGTTAGAAGCGTGAACTTTGCAACATCCAAAAACCTAATCGTGAAGAGTACAAAATTCCTACATCGCGACGTTCATAAATGCACTTGGACATCACCAGACGGAAAAACATATAATCAAATTGATCACGTTTTAGTAGATAGAAGAAGGCAATGTAGCATAATTGACGTCCGGTCGTTTAGAGGCGCTGATTGTAACACTGATCACTACCTGGTAGCAGCGAAAATACGAGAGAGATTATCGTTGAATAAAGGTAATATTCATTGTCCGAAAACGGATAGATTCAATTTTAAAAAAAATTAGAAGAGAGACAGGTAAGAGAGGAATACCAGATTGAAGTTTCGAATAGATTCTCTTCTTTAGAAGATTCGGAGTGCACTAGTGTTGAGGATACCTGGATTGAAATTAGAGATAGCATTAAAATTTCAGCAAAAGAAAAATTGGGACACGCGGAAATACGTAGGAACAAACCATGGTTCGACCAGGAATGCATTAAACTAGCAGAGAATAAACTAGCATAAATGCCTGACATACATGGGTCAAAGCGGTACCATTGTCACGTGAGAGGCGTTGAAAAGCCAACGAAGGTGCTGGCATAATGCCGAATATTTCATGAAGACGGAAATATATCGCTGCACGGTCAAACAATTCCACATAAAGTTGCATCCCCAGAAGTGCAATAATGTACAGATGGGAGCGAAGAGGACACAGTGATAGAAAAAATATGTGTGAAATCTTCATCAGTCTCTAAGGATGCCTATTGTGCAAAAACTGTTCCTTTTCCATATGTACAATCATGTCCAAAATGATTGTCAAATATCTATAACTGTCTTCTTGTAAGAATATAATTCGATAATGATTTTGCAGAGTACTTTTAATACGGATATGTATATAATCGGGAAATGTATATTTGTGGTAAATTTCATAGGAAAAGAATTATAAAAACAAAAGTAAAATAAAATGTTGCTAAATGGACAAGGAAGTTTTATTTTCGTTTTATTGTTCTTATTTTCTGCTTTTTGACATGCAATTTGCCACATACATGTCTTTGCCGATTATACACAAACTAACATAATAAGAAATACCGTGCGAATTCGTTATCAAATTATATGCCTACAACAATATATTTATAGACATGCGACAATAATTTTGGACATGAGTGTACATCATTGTATTTGCTGAGTGCGACTTTCTCTGTAAACCGTGTCACAATAGTGACATCTTTCCATATTTTGCATTATTACATCGCCTTCGCCGGTTTTTCAATATCTTTCAGTGAAAAGGGTACCACATTCGACCTCCGTTCATTAATCACTCTTGTTACCTAATTTCATGTCTTCCATCACTTCTCAAACTTATCAGCGTATTGTCTTACCACCCTGTATAGAGAAAATATCGGCTATTATGTATTACATCTGTCGTTTCATACTGTAAGCGATTTCAAACACGCAAAAGCTGCAAACGTGTTCGTATGCGCTAGTAATTGAAATTTTGAAGATTTATTATGCAACTGCGAATAGACGTAAATCACTCGTTGTGTAAGAAGAGAGATTATTACATCCAAATATTTAGCTTTGAACAATTATAGAAGAAAAAATTTACGTACGTATATGAGAATATAAAACGAGATCTGGTAATAATTTCGGTATAATTAAATATAATGTGCAGTCAAAGGATACAGTCAAAGGGTACATGTTTTTATATAGTTGATTTTCCTCCTACTCTTTGAGTACATTGTGACAAACAATCTTTATTGTTTGTTTGCTGATACGTTTGTAAGACAGGATGTAATGGCAGTACTTGTAATCAATACAGGTTAAAAGGAGTTAATGTTAGAAGAAAGAGAAATACTGCAGTATCACGTGAACACCATGTAAACACTAGATTATGTATTATTTATTTCAAGTAACAGGATATTGGCATTAAAAGAAGAAGTAAAATATCATCTGAGTGATTGAGCTCTGCATTGATAGTCTCAGTATAATTGGTTTGTTTACGAAAAATACTATAATGATTAGAAAGTAAACGTTCACTACGGATTCAGAAGGTTTGAACTCTTATTTTGAGGCAGCAATCTCGTATAATGAGAGAGCCATTTATGTGCTTCTCTATAAAAGTCTGCTTTCTCAATGAGTTGAGTTGAGCTGATTTCAGTTTAGCGTCCCTTTCAGCAGCGAGGCTATATGAGACGTGGACTTACTGATTAACGTGGAATCCGAACCAGATGAGCTCCCGCCGGGAATCGAACCCGTGTCTCCCACGCCAAAGTCGCGTACGCTAACCGCTTAGCCACGAAGGAGCTCTGCTTTCTCAATGAACAGTATGGAATATTATCATAATATTGATATTAAATAAGTACATTCTATAACTACAATTATATTGTTTAGGTTATATCAATGTCATATTAATAATGTTATATAAAGGGAAAGTCAAAATGATGGAGATCCGATTTCAGAAATTTATTGTGTGAAATTAACAAACATATGTTATTATGAAACATGTGCCAAGAAAGGTAAAAGTCAAAGTTTTCCTGGAAAATATTCACAAATGCTCTATGTGAGCACCTCGCGTAACACGCCACACATCAAGCCGATAGTCTATCTCCTTCCAAACCTTTTCCAGTATGTTGGGTCAATATCAGCAATAGCTGCTGTGATGCGGGCACGCAGGTCATTCAATGTTATTGGAAGTGGTGGTACGTAAACATGATCCTTTACAAAACCCCACATGAAGAAATCATATGGAGTCAAGTCATATGTACACTTGTGTCCAAAATTGTTGTCGCATGTCTTTAGAAATTACATAAATAGAAATAACTCTTATTCTTGTGATAGAAAATGTCACATTTCTTCTTTGAAGTAAGCAGAAAAACAAAACACACATTTCCAAAAAACATTTCAATAAAAAATTAAGAAATAAGCAAGTTATAATTAAAAAAAGAAATATCCAAAACTTTCATCGAAAAATTCTAAGTTCCATTTTCGTAAACGTGGCAAACGCGCAGCGAAATTTACAATGAGGGAGGGAATTTTATGCTTTGTTAGAAATACAACGTAAATCTGTCATAAGGTTAGTTACTATACATGTGGCACAGCTCTAACAATCATTGCTATTAAGCATTTTACATTTAAACAAACGACTAAATAGAAATAAGCTACAAAATGTGCGAAGCGATCAGGCATTTTGTGTTAGTGGTTTCGGTACATACGTCTACCAAGGTGCCATCCGTACCGTGCCTTTGTAGAGTAGTCGGTTAAAGCTTCTTCTTTACATACTTTATTTTTCCACGATCATCACTTCGAATCCCATACCCTATAGTAAGTTTTTTTTTTTTTTAGAGAAACTTGATTCTGTGACTTCCTTAAGGAACAATGTTTTTTTTTTTTCTAATAATGCTTTTTAGTATTATTCTCTTCATTCTAGTTTATTTGAATATTTCCAAATAATTTAGAATTATGTCTTTAAAACATTAAAACTGTCAAGAATTTTATAAAAAGCGGAAGCTTCATTTATAATCATTTTCATAACCGAAATGAGAAACTTACAAATAGTGGAATTTTAATTAACATATGGTTAAGCTTTCATAAAACAGTAACTAAAACAAAACATTTACTCCGCATAGTTTCTGCAAGTAATATGCAGGTAATAGGCAGAAAAATGAACGTAAACTATTAGATGATTAAAAATTAATAAGGATAGTTTTAAAGCCAAGTAGAAAATTCTCTCTGTTTCATGAAAATAATAAACATTTTACAAAAATAATGGTATTTTTGCTATATCGGAAATTTGTTTAGTAAATAAATAAATAAAATACAATTACATAATTCAATCACTCTTACTCGATAGCTTGAAGAGAAACTGTTCGGCCGGGATCCTTCGATTTTCTTCGTAGCACACGAAGGGACACGAAGTTGATCCGAACCAAGGGAAAGGGTGTAGAAAGAAATAGTGTCACGCCACAGAACGGCATGATATGTGACAATGGCCACGGCAGTGACACGGACGGATCATGGCAGGGGAATGACATGGGCATGATACACTATGCGTGAATTGATATTTAACTGAAAACTGGCACATTCAGTACACGACGGAGTCAAGTTCACTTTTGAAATTTTAGACATAATTTATCTTTAAGATCTCTACTTGAATCTCCTTTCAGAGCGCATAAGGTTCAAAGATTCATGTTCAGAAATTGTTAAAAATGCAAAGTATATCTGTCATAATGTTAGTTACTATACATATGGAATAGCTCTAATAATGATATTAAGCATTTTACACGTAAACAAAGGAATAAATAGAAATAAGCTAGAAAATATGTTAAACGATCATGCATTTTGTGTTAGTGGTTTCCTTATATGCGTCTGCAAGTAGTTCGCTCTTCACTTACCTTTGTAGAGTAGTTACTTAGCACTTGCTCTTTATTCTTTATTTTTCCATAACCATCAGTACAAATCATATACCCGATAGTCTTTTTTTCTTTTCTTTTTTTTTTTAAGAAACGCTTGTTCTCTCTATTCGTTATAGTGTTTTCCAACAAGTAGTAGGGTGATTTGTTAAAGCATGATTTAGTGCCTTTTTTTTTTTTTCGATGATCATTAGTTCCAGCTCCGTGCCTACAGTATTTTTAAAAGTTTGTTCGCGAGATTTTGTTATACACCTCTCTTCTATTAATAAAAGGTATTTGATATTATTCTTTTATGTTAGTAATTTAAATATGGGCAAACAATTCAAATTTTTGCCATTAGACGTGTTAAAATTATCAAGAGTTTTATCAAAAGTAGCAGCTTCATTGTCATAAAGTTTCATTGCGAAAATGAAACTTTAATAAAACTTAATCAACATATCATTAATTTTAATAAAACAATACTTCCGTTTTTATCACGAAGGGGCTAAACCATGGCTATACAAAGGATCGCCAAGAATTTCGCATGTGAGTCATACCCTTTATTGGGACAAGTGTCATCTTACTTTTCAAAAGGAGTTTATAAACAAAATTTAATCTGCCTATTTTAAGAGTTTCGGAAGATACTATATTTTTATCACAAATTTGGAGCCGATTTCTTCCTTAGGATACCGATTCTAATGAAAGCAATATGGTAAAAAAAAAAAAAAAAAAAAAAAAAAAAAAAAAAAAACTGATTCGACTATCTTCGAAGTTTAATTCCAAACGATTCAGTCATTATCCGTGATGAGTACAAACTATTTCTCCCGAGGGAGAATTTCAATATACAGGGTTAAAGTAGCATTGCAAAAGTACTGGTTTCTTCGGAAGTTTGGACGGGAGTGGTAAGAATTTCATTGGTCCCAGGAGAAAATGTGCCCCTCTGCTACCCCCTGAAATCATCAGTACGTGGTGATGAGGCAATCAACATCAACTTAATTTTTACAAATTGCCCTTTCTCCTTTTTAGAAGCCAAGCTATCCTAAACGCTGGAATAAATCTTCACTTACTTCATTGACGAATTTATATAAGTAGATTCAAGTCCCTAATGACGGACTTGCAGGATACACTATTTTATCATGTATTTTGAATCTCCTTCTGCTTTAGGATATATATTTTGGCGACAGTGAGGTGGTGAAATCACGACTCTAGCCAAATGATTTGGCGTGGTAGACCTGGGTTCGATTCCCGGAAGGAGCTCATGTGGTTCGGATTCCACGTTAATCAGTAGGTCGCGTCTCATATAGCCTCGCTGTAGAAAGGGACTTTAAACTCAAAATCAACTCAACTCTAGCCAAGTGATTCTGATTTTCAAAAATTCGTTTTACATAGTTCAGCGTTTACCTGTGATGAGGAGACAGAAAACTTCGATTCATATGTTGAGAAAGTATTATATAAATTACCTTTATACCTTTTCCTGTAGATGCTGAAGATTCGAAAACTCGATTACACCGAACCATTTATTTTAGTGATGAGTTTATATATCAAACTTCATCTATATAACATGAGGGACTTTTGAGATCCTTTATTTATAGGTTAAATTTTAAAATTCCATTTCCCCCTTAGGATGCAAATTTTAACAAAACATTGACAAGACGACAGTGCTAATTGTGTTCAGAAAACCATTTAACTAAAATAAAAAATGAAGCAACCACCCCTTTTCGTATAATTTGTTTATATGTGTTATTGAGATGTATTTAATAAACTAGCAAGCGTGGAGAAATCAATTAGTGTACACTCACTAAATGTTCACGTTTGGTGATGATCACCAGTTCAAATCCTGCATACTAGTTTTTTTTATTTATTATTATGTTCACATTTTGTTAGTGATATTTTTTAAACAACTCTCTTTTAATCCAGCGTGGGAGCCCCGGGTTCGATTCCCTTTGGGAGCTCATGTGGTTCGGATTTCACGTTAATCAGTAGGTCCACGTCTTATATAGTCTCGCTGCTCAACGGGACGTTAAACTCAACTCAACAGTCTCTTTTAATCTAAAAAATATTTCTCAATATTACTAATTTAATGCTATTCAATTTGAATGTGTGCATAAAGTATAATTCAAACTTTTATATTTATCAAATATTACAATTAGCAAGATTTCAATAAAAAGAAGGAACTTAATTGTCCCGACCTGAAAATGAAACTTTAATAAAAGTTTAGTCAACATGCCCGCAATTTTAATAAAACATTACTTTCCTATTTATTATGCATCATTTAGTGCTAACTATATTTGTTGTATAATTTTGCAATACAAATTAATTTAAATATTCTAGAAAAAGTAACTACATTTGTTAATTCCTTTTGTACACAATGCTGTGATAAATCGTTACATTACTACATAAACAAGTATGAAAGTATCAAAATTATTTTATCGAAAATTTCTTCTAATTGAATGCAGAATATTTTAAAATCACCATTCAATGTTTTGTTGCATAAAAATGACCATAATAGGATTGCTTTTTTTGTTTACTCTACATATGCACTGCAAGTTATACGTAAATGTAGTTGAAATAATTAATATAATATAAAATATATATATCAATTGGCGATTAAAAATGTGTTGGTCAATATGAAGATCTACAAGTATGATTTTATGCGAAGTTGTCTAATATATATGTGAAATTAAAATTAAATATTTTTTAAAGACCAAGTTAATTTGTTTGATTGTAAATGTAATATTTTTTTTAAAAAAGCGCTTAATACTCCTTGATGAGGGTGAAAAGGCTACGTAAATAAGTTTTCAGTTTGATGGCTGATCTTGAGTTTGTCGTCTCTTTGAGCACTGAGACTATATGAGACGCAGATCTACAGCTTAATGTGGGTTTCGATACACATGCGCTCTCACCGGGAATCCGAACTGGATCGTTTGCGTCGAAAAGGCGTACGTGAACCTTATAATCACGAAGGAACAGTTTTCACTTTAAGGAGAAATCCCAGTCGGAGGTGACTTGAAAGAGTTTATTTCGGAAGAAAGATTAAATATTTGCATGAACTTCAGAATGGTTAACTTTTTCAGGTCTAAAAAACCTATTTAGTTGCGTCTAAACTTTTGGAAATGTCATTTTGAAGGTAGATAGAGTCTTGAGTGTGTGTGTTTTATAATGTATTTTACAGTGACCTTATCGTTTCTCATAGTCATTCTCTGAAATGAAGTTTTTAAAGTGGCAATTTTAGTCGAAATCTTTTATTTTAAGGTATATGTATGAAATTAAGTTAGAAATCCCCCTTCAGTAGTGTTTGAAGGATTGCTCTTAAACGCTTCATACTTAACACGTTATCTTTCACCCAGTGCTTCTTCCGGACAAGCTCTGACAGTGGACCCCGTAATACTGACAAGGAGAAGGCAGAGTTTGGTAAGTAAACTTCGGAGCCTTTTTTTTTTGGGGGGGGGAGGTTGTAGTGCACATTTAAAGAGTTAATATTACAAACTGAAGAGCGCCATGGCCAAAAATAACGAAGAAAAACCGTCTTAAAGTTTTCTACTCGCGAATTGACGGTGTGGCAGAGGAGTAAAATCTATAACTCTTGTGTAAAGTGTCCCGGGTTCGATTCCTGTTCGAATCACACATCTCTTTTTTTTTCAACCAATAAAGTAGGCATTTGTAACTATAAGTAAAATATTAATTCATCGTATGTTTATAATGAATAAAACAATAGAAATTTTCAAATCATTTGTAAAATCTTTCAATGTTCCATGTTAACTGGCAAACAAAATTTAATCTATTCCGTAAACATGCTGATATCATGAGCTATATTATGGTTACGACCAGGGTGTATTTGCGATTTTATTTCAGGGGGGGGGTTTGCTAACTTTAGTCCTGGAAATGTGAAAATTCTCGAAGATATTTCATTTACTTTAATATAGTAAATAATATTTCGGGGGGGCTTAAGCCCGGAAGCGACCCCAATAAATACGCCACTGGTTACGACAGTCGTTGTGTATTAAATGTTGTTGACGCTTCGTGTCTACATCTGTTGACAATGTACGAATTACAAAGGAGTTGAGAGGGAAATCCCCTTTGCTAATACTGGATGTTGCTATAACCAAAGGAGATTTCCTCCTCATTTCCCTTGTAATTTGCACACTGTCTACAGATGTAAACACGAAGCGTCAAGAACATTTTTTACACAACGACTGCGGTAACAATAATATTTACGGAATAGATTCAATTTTGTTTCTACCGTAGTTAAAATGGAACATTGAAAGATTTTACAAGTGATTTGAAAATTTCTATTGTTTTATTCATTATAAACATATAATGAATTAATATTTTACTTATAGTTACAAATGGCTACTTTATTGGTTGAAGCAAAAAAAAAAAGGATTATGACTCGAATAGGAATTGAACCCGGAACCCTTTACGCATGAGTCAAAGATTTTTTTTCACTTTGCCACGCCGACACTTGGTAAATGTGTGTGTCGTACAATTCATGCAGCGAGTAAAAAACTTGAAGACGGTTTTTCTCCGTTATTTTTGGCCATTGCGCTCTCCCAGTTTGCAATATTAATTCTTTAAATGTGCACTAACAACTCGCAAAAAGTAGCCCAAGGTTTACTTACCAAAGTCTGCCTTCTTCTTGTGAATTCGCACACTGTTTACAGATACAACACGAAGCGTCAAGAGCATGTTTTACACAACGACTCTGCTAACCATAATATAACTCCGGGCCGCGGTGACTCAATGGTTGAGCGTTCAACTTTGGAGCATGGGGTTTCGGGTTCAAACCCTGCTCCCGCCAAGTGAACTTTGTGCTGGACAAACACCATATGCATGGGTTTCGTCGGAGTTCTCCCGTTTCCTACCACTTTCTTCATTCCACCATTTCATTAATTTCTCATCTTCACCATCTCCCTTAGCCTAGCCGGCATAAACGTGGGACGTAAAACTAAAAATTTGCATGTTTTTTTTTTTATAATACAACCCGTGGCATCAATATACTACGCGGAATAGGTTACATTCTATTGCTAGTTAACATAGAATATTCAAAGATTTTGCAACTGATTTGAACAATTCTATTGTTTTATGTATTATAAACATATGATGAATTAATATTTTATTTGTAGTTAAAAAATGGATACTTTATTGGTTAAAGCAAAAAACAAAAAAATCACTCGAGCAGGAATCGAACCCAAGACTCTTTGCACGGGAGCCGTGGATCATCCTAGCTCTGCCACGCCGTCACTTGAGAACTTTATACGTCGTGTCATACATGCGCTGAGTTAGAATCTTTAGGACGCCTTTTCTCCACTATTTCTGACTTTTGCGCTCCTCCAGTTTGTTATATTAACATTTTAAATGTGCACTACTGCCTCGCGAAGGATGGCCCCGACGTTCATTTATCAAACTCTGATTTTCCCATGTTAGTTAACTCTGGCCGGGCTTTTCTCATGTTACTTTCATACAATACATGTTCTAAGGAAGGAGAGCAAATATTAAAAATATACTTCAAAAAAACTTTCTGACGAATGACTCATCATAGGGAGATGAAACTCGGCATTTAAACTCCTCCTTACAAATCTGTGACCACGTGATCCATCGTTTTTGGAAATTCCAACTCTAGCAAAGAAAGTAAGCTAACTGCTACACTATTTTAATTTCCCATTTTGTGTCCATAAACTGACCAAAGTGAGTAAGCATTTTAGCTGTTTAAATTAAATCTAGAAGATAGCAGTTGGATTCACTTGGATCTTTTTCATTTCACTTCGCTTCATATGCTATTCTATTGAGGAACAGGTTTGAATATTTCCATAAACATATTCTTTTCGTTCGATAAATGGCTATTTCACTAGTTGGTACCTGACCATTAAAGACTGCTCCAGCCTACATTTTTAAACGAATTGTGAATTATATTTTTGAGTTTTAGAATACACTAGCATCAATTATCTGCTTCGCTGGGGTAAATTAAGAAAGCATAGTTCCGCTAGTCAGTCACTTTTTACTATTACTAAAGCGCTCTTTTATATTGGTCATTTTCGATGGTTTTTATATATCCCCCTTCTCTCCCCATGTTGCGGGGCACGGGATCGGAAGTAACACCGTTCATCTCACCAACCTGGAAATCTATAGATTCGCCACTAATATCGGTCATTTTCTATCGTATTTATATATCTCCCCCTCCTCCCTCTCTCAAACTGTGGGGCTGAGTTTGGATTTAAACAGCATCGGAAGTGTCACTGTTAATCTCAGCTAGCTCAAAAGTTATAGATGACTAATATCGGTCATTTTCGATCATTTTAAATGTCTCCCCTCCTCCTCCCTGAAGTTACACCGTCAAAGTGATATGACAAAAACCATCTCAGGTTCGAACTTCATCTAGGTTGGAAACTTGATTGAGGTCGGTCCGGTGGTTCAAGTGTCATTAAGTTTTATTTACTTTAGGTATCCCCTCTCCTCCCATAAGTTCTACTGTCAAAGTGAAATGATAAAAATCTCTGACCCTAACTTCATCTATGTTTAAAAATTCGACCGAGATTGATCGTTTGGTTCAAGAGTTAAGTTTCACTTACTTTTTAACTCCTTCTTCCCCTCCCCTAATTTTTATCGTCAAAGTAAATAGATACCGGTAAATACCATCCCAGGCGCAAATCGCATCTATGTTGAAAATTTGATCGATATTGGTTGGGTGGTTCAAGAGTAATAAAGTCACAAAGACAGCCAGCTTTATTTTTATTTTTTTTACATATCTCCCCCCTCCCCACCTTGCACCGTCAAAATTAGATTATAAAAATTATCGAAGGACCGAACGTCATCTATCTTGAAAATTTGATAGAGATCAGTTGGGTGGTTCAAGAGTTGTTTTATTCATTTTCATACATCTCTCCCCTCCCCTCCCCCTAACTCTTTGTTCTACCGTTAAATTGATATGATAAAACTATCCCAGGTCTGAACCTCATCTATGTTGAAAATTTGATTAAAATCGGTAGGGTGTTTAAGTGTGATGAAGTCACAAAGACAGTCACTTTTATTTTCATTTTTTAACATCTACCCCTGCCCATCCCTTACGTTGCATCGTAAACGTGAAATGGCAATAACATTCCAGGCCCGAACCTAATCTATGTTGAAAGTTTGATCGAGATCTCTCGGGTAGTTCAAGAGTTACTAAGTTTTATTCATTTCCATATATTTCCCCTCCTGCTCTCCCCCTTCCCTAAGATCTACCGTCAAAGCAAAATGATTAAAAAAAAAAAAAAACTACAGGGTGCAATTCTCAGATATGCTCTCAATAGAGTTTTCAGATATACGCTGATTTCAAGGAGGGTCTAAAGTAGGCAGAATATAAGCCTTAACAATAATGGACATCCACTGCTTCGGAGGGAAGTCGGAAGTGTTAAGAACCGGCAGCTCCATTTTTTTTTGTGTGTGTGTTCGCAATAATGTGTGATTCAATGGATTTCCTCACTGTATATTTCACGTTCTCTTCACTTATAAGCGTGAAAGAAAACATTATAACATGCGTTTTCCCGATACGAGAAACCGTGTTGCTGACGATCCTTAACACTTTCGACATCGCGCTAAAGGTTTCTGTGTTTACTGCTATCAGGGCTTATCTTTGCCTACGTTGGACCAATCATAAAGTCAGTCAAATCTCAAAATTCGGTTGATTGTATGTCTGGGAATTTTGCCCTATATGGAATACTTCGTACACCCACTGAAAATTAATGAAATATGCATTTCTGGATTGCGTATGTGTGACTTCTTTTACCTGATAAGGACCACCATCCACAATTTCTGGAATTCGAAATAGGACATATTGAAGTTTTGCTTTTTCGCGATTTTGGACAGCCCTAGCTCTGAAACTATGCACTTTTCCCCACAGGTCCATATGAACTTTTTCTCTTATTTTGATGTAAGGAATCACCTCTTAGAGTTTGTTGGTATAGTTCATTAACACCCTATATAAAACTCTAATACTACAAGTAATGGCTGTTCCTTTGACGAAAAGAAAAAAAGTAAATATTACAAGTAATGGCTGTTTCTTCGGCGAGAAAAAACAAAACACACTTGACCACTGGCGTCTCTGGCATGTAAAATTTGGGGGAGACATCAAGGAAAGTGATTTAAATGGTACTACCAAGCCCAACCTGTTTATTATCTTCGATTCCATTTGTTAGCTTTCTGATTACCTTCACGGACCCCTGAGGTATATCAAGTCTGTTATAATCCTTTCGTAGCCAGAACATTATATTCCAAATAGTGTGATTATTATTTATATGTTATTCTGTCGTTAGTAAATAAATTAGAATAAAATATTGAATATTTTGTACTTCAAAATATTGAGGTGGACGCGTCCCCCTCAACCCCCCGCCAAAGACGCCCATGCACTTGACGAAGACTCGAACATGGATCAACTGATTTTTAGATTAGAACGCCAATACGCCAACGTGTAGATTAGATTGGTGCGCCACATACTCAGGTGCTTTTTTTTTTTTTTTTTTTTTTTTTGCTATACACTTTAAATATCCAGTTTATGATTTTTGTTTCTGTTGTCTTACCATATAACAGTTTCTCTGCTTTCCCTGCTTCTCACACTATTCGTGTTATTTGTTGTGTAAATTGCATCTGCAAACGTAATATATTTTGTTAATTTACCAGCATCCACAGCTTTTAAAAGTTTTAATGGTCAATTACATTAACTGAATCGATTTTCCCGTATTTTCCATCGCGTCAAGAAGCAACAGATACTATCCTGCGAAGAACATGCATTTTCTTATGTGACAGGCAATACCTATCCCGCCCTGAGTGCCATTACACCCTTTCCCTTGGTTCGGATCAACTTCGTGTCCCTTCGTGTGCTACGAAGAAAACCGAAGGGTCGCGGCCGACAGTATCTCTCAAGCTATCGAGTAAGAGTGATTGAATTATATAATTGTATTTTATTTATTAATTTACTAAACACATTTCCGATAAAGCAAAAATACCATTATTTTTATAAAAATGTTTATTATTTTCAGAAGCAGAGAGAATTTTCTACTTGGCTTTAGAACTATCCCTACTAATTTTTAATCGACATCTAATATTTTACGTTCATTATTTCTGTCTATTACCTGAATATTACTTGCAGAAACTATGTTTTCTTTAATTACTGTTTTATGAAAGTTTAGTCATATGTTAATTGAAATTCCACTATTTGTAAGTTTCTCATTTCGGTTATGAAAATGATTATAAATGAAGCTTCCGCTTTTTATAAAATTCTTGACAGTTTTAATGTTTTAAAGACATAATTCTAAATTATTTGGAAATATTCAAATAAACTAGAATGAAGAGAATAATACTAAAAAGCATTATTAGAAAAAAAAACATTGTTCCTTAAGGAAGTCACAGAATCAAGTTTCTCTAAAAAAAAAAAACTTACTATAGGGTATGGGATTCGAAGTGATGATCGTGGAAAAATAAAGTATGTAAAGAAGAAGCTTTAACCGACTACTCTACAAAGGCACGGTACGGATGGCACCTTGGTAGACGTATGTACCGAAACCACTAACACAAAATGCCTGATCGCTTCGCACATTTTGTAGCTTATTTCTATTTAGTCGTTTGTTTAAATGTAAAATGCTTAATAGCAATGATTGTTAGAGCTGTGCCACATGTATAGTAACTAACCTTATGACAGATTTACGTTGTATTTCTAACAAAGCATAAAATTCCCTCCCTCATTGTAAATTTCGCTGCGCGTTTGCCACGTTTACGAAAATGGAACTTAGAATTTTTCGATGAAAGTTTTGGATATTTCTTTTTTTAATTATAACTTGCTTATTTCTTAATTTTTTATTGAAATATTTTTTGGAAATGTGTGTTTTGTTTTTCTGCTTATTTCAAAGAAGAAATGTGACATTTTCTATCACAAGAAAGAGAGTTATTTCAATTTATGTAATTTCTAAAGACATGCGACAACAATTTTGGACACAAGTGTACATTAATCACAGATTTCTTTACATGATGATGAAGCACACAGAAATATCTCTGTCTTCCATTCAACGCCATTTTTCTTAACTGTTTATTGCTAACTCCTAGAGGTAGAAAGTGGAAACATTGGGTGGAAACTAAACTTTACAAGTTAACCTTTCGGAGCGCAAGTCTCACAAAAATATGTGTTTATTAGATTTCACATAATAATTTGCTGAAATCTGGTACATGACTTTGAGTTTCCCTGTACAATTATTAGGAATTTGCCTAATATATTGATCCCTCTTATTATTTCATGTTATAGCAAGCTTTCAGAGTACTAGATTATGAGTCTGTGTTTTGTTTCAAAAAGAATTTTGCGATGTGTTGTAAATGTTGTAAGTTGATCAATATGAAAGTTTATAAAATACATATTTGATGTGTAAACGTATTTAGATATTGATACAAATTACGCATGTAACCTACCTTTTTAAGTACGCTACCTATTTTTTTTCTCAGTGAGGGGAACGTTGTTTTCTACACTACAATAGAATGGGGAGGCTTGTCAATGTTTCCCATTCGTTATAAGGTGCAAAATAGCGTATATACTGAACCAAAGAACACCTAAGTCATTTGTGTAGTTAGAAACAGCGTTTAAAATGTATGACTTATTATTATGGAATTATAATGATGCGGTACTGATCACCTAGCGTAGATTGGCTCCTCCTTTTCTCCCCACCAGTAATCGTTTTAATGGCATACATTTGCAGATTATTTGTGGCATATAGTCAGTTGATAATTGAATAATTTTCCCAGAGGAGCGGTGAATTTCACCCATATCCGCATTCAATCATCACACCGTTTAGTATGTGTAGAGAATTTGAAAAGTTATCCCTGCCAGGGATGAAACTTTCCTTCTACAAGGGGATAACTTTTTCTTAGAGGGGGAAATCCATGGCATCCTCAGGTCAATTCTCATACTGCATGCAGTAATGAATGCATTTGTTCTTAATTTAAGGTATAAGCCGCAGTAGCTCAGTGCAGGTAGAGCGTTCTACTCTGATTCGTGAAGCCCTTGGTTCGATCTCAGCTAGCGGCAAGTGGGCTTTGTGGTGGATAAAGACACTGTGCTTGTGTTTTTTCGGAGTTCTCCAGTTTCTTCCCACTTCCTTCATTCCAGTATCTTAAGCTTTCTCATCATCATCGTCTCCTTTAACCTACCGGACACAATTGTGGGACGTAAAACTGAAAGATTTCATTTCATTTCTTAAAATTTAACGTCCCAAGATTTTGTTCCAAGGCTAAGAGAGACAGAGATGGATAATAATGGTGTAATAAAAATGTGGACGTACGTTTCTTGGCAATTCTTGCGTGAATACGGGTTCGTGCCCTTGTTTTCTATCTGAGTTGTGTCCTTAGCAGTGAAATTTCACATATTTATGAGGGCAGGAATGTCGCATGTCCCTGTCTTAATAAAGAAGGTGGAAGGTAGGAGGTGAGTCGTGGGTCACCGGACCCTACCCAAAATCGCTACTTTTATGTAAATTTTATCTAATTTTAGTTGCAATTTTACAAATTTTAGTATAATTTGTCCTCGTATTGAATTTGGATCCCTTTCGAAAGAAATTCCTGCGTATGTCTCTTATGGGAAAAAATGGAGAATATTGGAGAAGGCCATACACGGGTGTTTTCTCATGTAGGCAATTTGTTTATGGCAGATAAGTAGGTATATTGGACAGCGATGACTCAGTAGTAGACTAGCCTCAGATGCATGGGGTCCCTGGTTTGATTCCAGCTCTGTCGAGCGGGCTGTCTGAGTAAACACCGTATGTGTGTGTTAATTCGGGATTCTCTCACTTTCTTCATTTTCGTTATTTTTGCTCATTATCATCATAATGTCTTCCTGAGCTTCGTAGCATAATCGTGGGACGTCACATTCCAGCAAAAATTGTCGTTAGGCTGAAGTAGACAGATAATTATTGAATCTGAATTATCAAGAAGTTGATATAATGTTGGAAGAAATAGGAGAATCGTGAGTAAATCCACGTCGATAACAAGGAAAAGTCTTGAAAAACTGGACAGTAATAAAAAGGAAATGTTCAACTGCCTGATACAGTAGGAATAAGTAACATACTTAAAATACAAGTCTTCTTGGAATTTTCTTACGTTGAAATGAAGGTTTAGATGCATTATGTTTTAAACAATATAACTGTAGATGTTTACTTAATATAAATTTTGTATGTAGTATTAGTTTGAATTGTTTTGCATGTTTAAGTCTATACCCTTTTTCTTCTCCTTCTAGTATTTGAGAACCCCGTTTCTGTGCATCGTTGAAAAAGACATTTCTAAAAAAAACAATTTTGAGAAATGTCATTCTCGTAATTAGGGTTATATGTCTCATTCCCTTAAATATTACTTTCTCAATTTTAAGAAAAAAACTTTTTTCTCAAATTTGAGAAAGCATTTGCACCCTCAGAAATGATACATAATTCCTCGCATTTGAATCATTATATCTCAACATGATTTGAGAAAATCGAAATCTCGGTGCACAGGTAAGAAACGGATTTTCTCAAATACGAGGAAAGTTTTCTTGAATTTAAGAAACCATTTTTAACAGTATAACTACGGTGTACAAAACTAGCACCCCCACTCAAATCGCCACGCTATCCTGGTCAGGTAATAACAAGTAAAAATTTGTGAGTTTATAACACTAAACAATCATGCATTGTAATTGTCTTGTGCTAGTACATGTATCTATTAGGTGCTAGTGAGAGTGCAAATTCGTGTGATTAATAATCCAGATATTAGTGCAAAATGGGAGACCTTTTAAGTTTTCATAAGTGCGTAAATTGTGCATGTTCCACGAGTCACATGTAAAGCTGTAAGTCTACGCATCTTATAACCTTCGTAGCTTAGAAGGCGTTCAACTCCAAACTGCCGAACCAACCATCCAACCGAGAAAAAGCAATACGTATTTGTTTCACAATCATACAAAAGGAAGAAATAAAGCAAAGAAGTCAATAAAACCTTGTTTAAAACAAATAAAACCGATCTCGTTTCAGACAGGTTATTATTTCTAGGAAGTATTTACTCGAATAAGTCTTTTCTCATAAACTTCAAAATCAACACAAGTACATGTTTGAATCACTAACTTACAGAGTAAACACTTTTCTCAAGTTAAAGTAAATAATTACTCAAATAGGATCACAGTCGAAAGTTTTTATGAAAATATATTGTGAAGTCGTCACCGACTGAATACCATAGGGAATCAGAAAATCTATCCGAAGTGCATTCCGCCCCCCCTCGAACTGGGTTAGTAACTTTTGGAATAATGATTCAATAATAATAAAAATTTTACTTCTACATATCTTCCTCTTCCTCCCAATTCTCTAATATATAAGGTACTCCCACCAAATGCATATATTATATATATACTGTATATATAGACCGAAATATTTACGGAAGTAGTGTGAATAACGATCATATCTTTAGGGAACTGGATTCGTATTATGATCAAAATATATATGAATATATCTATCTATATGAAAATGACAGTCATATGTTTGTGACTTAATAACTCTTGAACCATCCAACCTATCACGATCAAATTTTCAATATAGATGTGGCCCGGGCCTGGAATGGTTTCTATCATTTCACTTAGACGGTATAACTTAGGGGAAGGGAGGGGGAGAGATATACAAAAATGATCGAAAATGAGCGGTATTAGTGTCGAATACATAGTTTTCGGGATCGGTGAGATTAACAGTGAAATTTCTGATACCGTTTAAACCCAAATTTTGCCGTGCAACTTGGAGAGTGGAGGGTAAGTTATATAAATATGATCGAATATGACCATTATTAGCCCCCAATCCATAGTTTTCGGGGCTGCTGAGACAAGCAGTGACACTTCCGATACTGTTTAAATCTAAATTCAGTCTCTATTAGTACTCCTAAGGAGGGATGGCGACATGTAAAAATAATTAAAAATGATCTATATTAGTGTCGATTTCATAGTTTTTGGAGTTCCTAAGTTGATTGGTGTTAGTTTCGGTGTCCTTCATGTCCAAAATGAAACGTACTTTCTCTGTGCGAAGAACGGCTATCCTCCTAGTTATAAATATAATTAAAACATTAAAGTACTAACATATTGTAAAGCAAATGTAAAAATCTGATGAAAAAAGGAAGTTACTCAAACGTAAATCATTTTCATCCATCTTGTAAAGTGATACCTTTTGCTTATACTTAGAATGCAAGAAAGAAGATATAAAAGAGAGACAAAAAAGGAAAAGAAAAAAGACTAAGAGAATGGTAATATCCTATAAGAGATTAGAATTGCATAGAAACGTAAGAAAATACTTTCCTCGTCGATATATGAGAATTCCCATGTTGTACGCTATATTTCGCAGTTGGAAAACCTCTGGGATGACATCTTGAAAATTCAATCTCTCTCCAATTTCCCTTTTCCTTATTGAATTTTAACGTTGAGGCATTCCTATAATGGATCCTGTCTCTTTCAGGAGAACGGGTGTCTTACGTCTCTTTCACAGCCTTTTTTTCTCTTACTTCTCCCAACGTTTCATGTGCCGTGCATTTAACACAGAGATTCCAAAAATGTGAAATATACGGTTTACGTTACTAATTCTACGTATTTCCGGATTCTCATATTCTTTTTAATTCCCTTAACATTGCACATAACATGAAAGGTAGTGTTTCCCCAATTTTAATTTATATTACTAAATTTTATTAAAATTCTTTACGTTGTTTTTCTAAGGACGAGAAGAAAAAGCATTTACCATCATTAAGACAAAATGGCATTTTCAATATTGAAAAATGATACTGCGGTGGGAAATGTAGAATGAGAGTGTGGGTCAGCATCACTTCATTGTAAGGATGATAAATGTACAGGCAGCAAAACTTTAATTCGAGTAATGTAGTCATTTCCAACTAGTCTGAAAAGAAATAGATACAGCGTGGGAAATAGGAGTGCGTTTATACAATCAAATCGATAGCAGGAAGTACTTCTACAGTGAAGTTTATGGAAGGCACATGATGCAGTAGAATGAAAGAAGTAATCGTGGACAATGTACACGTTGACTTGAATCCGCGTATAGTATGCCAGCAAAACCATCGAAACGCTATCAATGATCTTGTTCATATGCCACCACTGCCTTCTCTTAATACTAGGTTTCCCTCCTGCTCCTTCTTCCGTCCGCATGGTTTACATAGAAGAGGAGCAGCAAATTGACACACAGCATTCAGTTGGAAATAATTGCTTTAGCGTATGTGTTCCAGTAATATACATGATTTATTCACTGAAGACATTCAATAGAGCACGTGAAGCTGCCTTGAAGTGTACCGTCAACAGAATCTGATATTTTTATCAGTTATTTCTCCTATTTATTGGTATCCTAGTATTGATTTTAACCTGTAAGGTTTACAAGATACTGCTTTATAGTTTAAATTTGGATGTAAAATACATACTTTCCACTATTCATTGAATCTAGATCATCCGCAGAGCCTAAACATTTGTTTACGAGTTAGATCGTTATCTTTGCTCCCTACTCTCTTCTAATAAAGAAGTAGGAGCAAAGTGGCTCAATGGTAGAGCGCTTACCTCTGGTGCGTGCGGCCCCTGGTTCGATTCCCAGCCGAGTGAGTTTATGGTGAACATCATGTCCAAGGGTTTTCTCGGAGTACCTTCGTTTCCACCGATTCGTTCCATCATCATTCACTTGCTTTAATCATCGTTTCCCTTAGCCTAAAGGGCATTAGCCCAGTAATTTTAAGTTTGAACCTTGCGAAAAATAGTCTAAAGCTGACAATTTGCAGATTTGTTCTATTTGATGTCATGAACAACATATCAAAAGTCCCCTAATCTTCCGTGATCGCTTCATGGAATTCCAGGCGATGAACTGCTGGAACGTTGGAGAAACGCAAGAAATCGCTGGAATCGATGTTAAATCCGAACGAATAGGCCTACGGAGCTCAAATAAGGTTTGAATGAAAGATAAAAGAATGGGCTTTATTGTGAGGTGTTCATTTTACATCATATACTGTCGCACAAAGAAATAAAACTTACAAAACAACTAAAATAGCGCATTTGTTTTTCCTTTTTATTTTAATGGAAGCCTTAGTATCGCAGGTTGCAAAAAGTCGATATAAATCCAATGATGTAGCTTTGCAATGGCATATATATTTTATATGTAGGATCAGTCGTTGAGTGTATATAAACATTTAAACAAAACATGTCTCGTTTTCACGTAATTCGCGTAACCACTGAGCTCCTGATTTTATCTGACCTTAGGTTTCGTCATCTTCTCCGCCACTTTCTTGTTTCTGATTTTATAGGCCTAGCTAAAGTGTACATTTACAGTCATCATTAGGTAATTGTATTGTAAAATTCTGTTCTATATAGTTTATAGGTGGAGCTAGGTTGAATAATTGAGCGTCCGGAATCGACTCCCACTATCGGTTTATTTACAAATCCTCAAAATAGGTTACACTAGTATTCACAAATACTAATATACAATTCTCTGATTGAAGGTTCTGGGTAAATACAGGTGTCCCTCGACCTCACGGCCTCGGGAAGGAAACCTCAGTAGCGAGCTACGTGAGGGACTGTAGAACACACTCTACTCCACTGCAAGTTGAGGGGCTTAAGGTTCCCGTCAAGGCTCCGTTGCAATCTCAGGCCAGGTTGTGGTTAGGATTTTCCCGCTGCCCTACTGCAATCAGCAAAGAGAGGTAAAGTATAGGAACCGTTAGCTCCATTACAAGTTAAGGCTTTCGGATAGATTAAGTGCCTTTTAGATCCCACTGCAATTCTATAGAGAGGAGACCAGAAAACTGATGAAGATCTGCCGGCTGCGTCCCATTATATAGGCGTCCTGGCGGCCGTGGCGCTGCTGCTCCCACGTCATCATGTGGTTCGTAGGAGACGCCGGAAGTCCGTCGTCTGCTTCTGATAAAAATCCACGTGGTGTGTAATACTCTGTCGTAAATCCATGTGATGATGTTTGCAAACAAGAGCGTAAAGTATTACTTGTATACTATAGAACGTGGTATATTACAATATTCATTATTAAGTATTGGGTTGCTTTAATGTAATATAACGAGTGCTTAGGAAGCATGGTTGCAGTGATGTACAAAATAAAAGTGAACTTTTTAAAGATAAATATCTTTTACCTTGTTTGATTAATAGAGGCGAAGTTCGACCTCGTCTACTTCATCTTCATAGTCAACTACTTTATTTGGACACGACTCATAACATCGTCCACACATTTTACAGCATGGGAGTCCAGCCGTTCTGCATTTGCAGTTCCTTCTTTCGGTGCAGCCTCTGTGTAATTGCAGGATATGATGTATAGTAGCTCCTCAGGTGCAGGCTGTTGTGTGGTGGGCTGAGAAATATACTTGCCATTTAAAAGTCTCCATCCCTATTGTGAAGCTTTCAGATCATTTCCTAGCCACTGTTGTATTTGGTGGTATATTTAATCAATATACAATTTTGCTAGTAGGTATGAAGATGAGATAACTTGAAATGGTAACATTGTTAATTAAGCTTCTACGACGATAGTTATTAACAGTGGTATTTTCAGGAACAATTTCATAGAGAGAAAGGATGGTGAAATATACTAGTTTCATCTAATATTTTGGCAAATGCCCTTTTCTCCTAATTAAAAGCAAGCTAATATAGATTACATATATCTCACTAAATTATACAAAGATGTTATATGTAAGAACATTATACATCTCTGTTATTAAATATTTACGCGTTTCTGTTTGTAGATACAACTTCTTTGTAGATGCTAAAGCTTTTATTGGCATCCACAGAGATAAATGGTGTAAATTTCATATTCAATAGGAATTTGCAAATATCGCAAATTCGACAATATTCAGATTCTTTTGAAGACTGACCTCAACATTTTCTTTGGTAGAACAATTTTAACTCTTGCCTAACGGAAGAAGATAATCCACTGATCCATTACTAAACATTATTTTTCCAAATTTTTAATGGCAATCACTAAATATTTGTAATAGCAGTCAGTTGTCTCAGAAGATTATGAATCTTGTGATGCTGAAGAGTGTGTGGCTTGGAAAATGTACATGCTTCATTTGGATCTAGTGAAAGTACGATACTAACTGTCTGATCCTGTCATAATTTTTACAGAAGAAACAGTACACACAATTCACGATAACTGAGAAAATGAGCAATTCAATTCTCTTAAGCAGCAGAAAAAGAAAGGAAAAGAAGAAAAATGGGTTGGGAGGAAAATTGCGAGAATAAAGGGGGTAAAGGGCCCCAAAAGAGGAGAAATGTGATGGGAAATTTCAGCCGCGAAACACCATTTGACTATTCGAATACTTTTGAAAAATCCGTGTTTGTTCTAACAAGAGCTTCCGTTTTTGTAAGGGAAAAAGTATGCATCTACGAGGGTTGGGGCAAAAGTCATGGCAACTATTTTTTTTTCTTGCAGATATGTGAGCGGCTCACAAACTTCTATGTGTCGTGTGGAAGTTCTGCAGGCATAGTGTGTATGCAGAACAACAGATGGCTCTGTGATAGCTAGTAGTAGCACAACGAGGCCTGTGAAATCAGTCAGTTGGTGAGTGTATTGCGAGATGGAAGTAACCCGTGTTGATCATCGCGCTTACATCAAAATAGCCGTTCTCCGAGGATGAAATGCGATGGAATGTCACATTGAATTAGTGGAAGTGCTTGGGAATAATGCCCTACCATACCGGACAGTAGCAGGGTGGGTAGGAAAGTTTCAGCAAGGACGTGTGTCAAACAGTGATGATCAACGTTCGGTACGACCTGTCAGTGTGCGGACCGACGTGGCACGTGCCATCATCGAGCAGCTCCTGGATGAAGATGATGGACGCTACTGGAGTTGGTGGAGGCAAGTGGCATCGAGAAACGCACCGTCCACAGGATATTGCGTAATGAGCTGCAACTACGCAAAATCGCATCGCTGTGGGTACCGCATGCACTGACGGAAGTTCAAAGGTGGATTTGCTATGCAATATGCTCCGACCACTTTGCGCGCTGGCAACAGGACGGCGATCAATTCTTGTCACGAATAATCGCCATCGATGAATTTTGGGCCAAGCAATACGAACCAGAACTAAAACGTCAGTCCGCAGAGTGGTGACATGCTGGATCACCAAGGAGGCAGAAGTACCGTCAGAATCCTTCCTCAGTCAAATTGATGGTGATCGTCGCGTTTGACGTCAGGGGTGTCGTTGTTTGTCACTTTGTTCCACATGGCAGAACAGTGACCGCACAGTACTACAGGGACTTCTTGGTGCGACAGGTACGACGTGGCGTTCGAGGGGAAACGTCCGGATTTTGTGTACAGTGCAATAATCCTGCATGACAATGCAAAACCACGTAAAGCAGAGTGTGTATGCAGCTACTGCGACATTAGGGATGGGAAGAATTGGAGCAGTCACCGTACTCTCCTGACATATCGCACTGTGACTTTGATCTCATTCGAAAGATTAAGGAACCACTATGTGGTAGGCGATTTGCAACACGCGAGGACTCTGTGCGCGAACAGGTGACCCGATTCACACATGGTGCGGCAAATGCTGAAGCGGATGTTATTCAACGTCTCCCACATCGTTGGCAACGTGTGGTGCAAGTAGCAGGGGACTACTTTGAGCGTCTTTAGGCTCAGATTTGTCATGTCAACTGTATGCGTACTGTGTTGTCATTCTTTTACACCGTGAAGGTCATATTACCCTGTATACTACCGTAATAATTTAGTGTGTTACGATATGTCAGTGGTATTCATTGTCCACACATGTAATTAACACCTTGTCCTTTCGTCTGTATATGTCAGATTTTCCAACCGGACTCGTATCTTCAAGAAAAAAAAATAGTTGCCATGACTTTTGCCCCAACCCTTGTATAATTTGTAAATCTAGTTATAAACAATTGCTAATTAATCAATTGTATGTGTTAATAATGCGAACAGAGAGAACGCCGGCTCCGTGTAGTTCAAAATCATAACAGATATAAGGAGACTATGACCAGATATTCCTTGTACTAGGACGTACAACAAAAAAGCTAACAAGGATCTAGTTCTAAAGTGTAAATTAAAACACAAATCTTTAAATAGATGAAAGAAACTGACGGTGGAAGGTAGAAATAGGGAAAGTAGAAAAATGATGATGGCTGAAGAACATCAAGCACAGTATCATACTGTCACGAAATGACTTTCCAAATGATAACAATACGGAAGCTTGGCTTTAGGAAATCTTGTTTCTCCCAGGATCAGAGAGGCCAGACAGCTTAAACTGACGAGTGATAGAATTTTGCTCCCCCAATGGTCTTTTCAACTTCCATCTAATAATCTCTACAACAGACCCTCGACAAACTTCTGCATGCATAGTCTCATGGGACTAGCCCCGTGATTTGACTCCTGGCTGAACAAGGTTCTTCACTTCCACAACTCTGGTCTTTGTAGTTTGCTGATAATTGCATAGTCTTCTACGGCAACACCATTAGTCTCCCTTTGCTTCGTATTTGGTCAGTTTCTCTCTAATGCCAAGTCTTCCGAGCTGTTCAAACAAGCAGAAAGTCAAAACAGAAAGGGAAATGAAATGGGTTACTAAACCAGGAGAATCAACGGGACGACATAGGAAAGGAAAATCATGTTGTTTATTCAAGGAATTACATGACAAGAAAGTGTGTCAGTGTTTGCATAATTTTCTTGTTTCTTATGGCCCAGATAAGACGGTTGGTACAGGGTACTTTCAATTTTAGTGCTATTTCCCAAATGGGCCTTGGTATATGATCCCTTCATAATAAGTAAATTTTTAAAAAACGATTCATTAGCGTTTAACGGAAACAAATATCTAAAGATGATACATATATCAATCGATTTATGTTAGGGAGATCAACAAAATGAAATGCGTAAATGTAAAAGTCTATACTTTTGATTTAAGCAATCAACTACTAATACAGGTCGTTAAATTTCAAGTGACTGGTCAGAATGAAGTGTGTTAAGATCTGGTAGAAGTTATGTCTACTAGCTGAACCTGCGGTCTCTACACAAATGAGCACGAATCTCTTTGCCATACCTCACAACATATGTACATGCCCCTTTACAGACACAAGCGAAAGACGTCTTGATGAAAATCTGCACGAGGTACCATAAAGGGGAGATTCTTCGATTATTTTTTTTTTCAATATCTCGCACCGTTCCCAAAAGTACACATCATCACAGCCTACTTCCGGTTGGAGTTTCTAATTCATGTATGATCAATGTTTTCTGTCTTCTTGCATACAGTATGCAATAAGCAAATACATTATACACACAATTAATTATAATACCAGTGATATATGGTGTTCATTATGCAAAACACTCCAAACAATAAAGATTCATCTTAGACTGGAGAAATGGTTATCTTTCGTTCTTCATTATTATTTGATCAGCAAACAACGCCGGAGAGATATACTAACCCCGTATACAAATTTGTAGTATTGGAACGTATAGCTCGTAGGGTATGATGCTTTCCTTTTTTAATATTTCAACTCTTCCAGTGCACTCCTAAAATATAATAAAGAAATAAGGTTATTTGTTTTAAATATTCAATTAGAACTGAACAATCCACTCAAAATTTGGAACCGATCAGTGAAAACGGCATCTCTCTACAAACTATGGTTCCCGGGAACTCGCTGTCGAATGGATTGGGCACAAACATATAAACTTTTCTTGAATTCAAACATACAAGTTTTTCTTGACCACAAACATGTAAGCCTAGCATTTTAATATATAGATTCTCTTTATACAAAAATTCTTCAGCATGTTATAAGCTCGTCATCCAATCAGTTTCTATAAAGTTATGTTTAGTATAACGTAAATCAAAATTAAACATGAATTACATTTAAGTATATTTTAATGGTACAACATCATAATATATTTTAGTCATAACATCACAGTGTAAATTCTAACTTCGTTTCACTGTAGTTTTTTCCTGAAGGGGACAAAAAGCTAACGTCCTCATTAAAAACTAACCGTTAATGAATTTATAAGCTATAAATAATATGTCGAAAGCGCAGAGAATTATTATCTCGAAACAAAAATGATTTGCTATTTTCTTTCAGAGTTATTTCGAAACATATGCGAAATAAAATAAAATGTAAAATGATTACAATTATTTAAAATGATTCTTACGCATACTGTTACATGATATTATCTAGTATTTCTGCATTTTTATTTTCTGACTTTATCCAGTACTCTTTCTAAATTCTTTATTTTTTTTCCTTTCTAGGATTTTTTTTCGCTTTTCGTTTCTTAATATTGGTTAATCTGTTTATTTCTTTGTTCTGTTCACTTTCATTTTTCATGAATTTGTTCACTTTTCTCTCCCTTTTTTTTAAGTATGACATTTTGATCTAATTAAAGATCCCCTCGGGATTCGTGTAAAATTGATTCAAATGAAAAGTTCTTTGGGGCCGAATGTGTATTGTACCAATTTTAGCGGCCAATATCGGTAATTTGTATATTGATGAGCCTTTATATATATATCTGAATTCAATCATAAACTATCATAAGGCTTGGATACAAAATTGCTTTTATTTTCTTTAAGTGTAACTGGAGATGAATGTGTGCATATGTAAACAAATTGGATCAAGTACTGCTTCTCTGACATACGTTATACACTCCGGCCGCCATTTTATATCCGCCATATTGAATTCAACTTTTGGGTTTGCAAATGGAAATAGATGCAAGTGATACATCAATTTCAAGTACACTTTTCTCGAAATTCACTGGTGTAGCAGGCATGTAGCCAGGATTTCGTAAAGGGGGGAGTCCGTGACATGAAATATTGTGGTCATCACACCAGGGGTTTGATCATTCTAAACTATTCTGCTGGCCACATATATTGGTTCGTTTAGCAAGGATTTCGTAAAGGGACGGGGGGTGACAAAGTACCTGTACATATCCATTATTACAAAAGGTGCATGTTCAATAATGTCTTGTAAAATATTTTACATTATCTGTGTTCCTTTCTCTATTGAATTAAATGTTAACAGAACTTTCTTTCCACACAACTTTTTTGTTTTCATTATTCCGTCAACTACTGTCTGCTCCAAATGACAGGTTAAAGAAGCAGTAGAAAACTGTCTCTGAAATAACATGTTTGATACTGCAGAGAAGCAAAGACGAAAAATTGCAATAAAAGTAGCCACACTGTTACAGAACGGCACGATGCTTTCGAAACATTGAAATATCCCTGACTAGCAGCAAAAATTCTGAGAATTCCGTAACTTTTCTAGAAATTTCCTGACTTTTCCAGGATATCTAGCTCATTCGCCACAGTGTATTGCAAGTAATACAAATCTCCTCATAAGAATAAATAACCAAAAGCTTGCTGTAGCTTTTTATTTTTGACGCTGATTCTTCTTTTTCTCATTTCTTTTTGTTTCCTTTCTTATTTTTTTCATTTCTGGTTTCGAAGGGAAGGGGTCCGGAATCCCGCACCTTGGCTACGTACACGGGTGTAGTCACTTTTACTGTATCTCACCGTTTGCAAGGTATTGCATGTTAAATGCTAGGCACTTATCGAATATTGAACCAAAATAAAATTGTGCAGGGTCCCTTGTGCATTGTGCTAATTACTGCAGCCCATAGGGAAATATACATGTTTATGAGACTTCATGTACCAATCCTGTACGCATAAATATATACGACAGTACGCACACTGGATGAATATCTAAAATGCCTAACGTCAATCTATATGCGATCAGATTTGGCTGCAGATCTACAATTTTCGTATTGGCTTTGTCTGTATGTATGTAAGTCCAGAGAATATTTCGTCAATGATAAATCACGTTGCATAAAGGTTACATATACACATCGGGTACACTGCACAACACAACTTTCTGCCCTATTATATCCTTCACAATATTCCAATTGTTTCAATATTCGTGAATTACCTGACATTTAACACGCAATACCTTGCAAACAGTACAAGATACGGTAAATCTCAGTACACCAGGAAATTTCCGAGAAAGCTGTACATGAATGTGATGTATAACTTACTCCTAAAAACCGAAACCCGAAAGATTTCCCATTTGAAAAACCGAAACTTGAGTACAATATGACGGACCCGAAATGGCGGCCCGGGTGTGTAACATGAGTTAGAGCAGTAGTACTTGAACCAAATTCTTTTCATATGCCCACATTCATGTCCAGTTGCATCTAAAGAAACTAAAAGCAATTTTGTGCCTACGTATTACAGTAGTTTACGATTGAATTCCGGATATATGAAGGCCCATAAATATTCAAATTACCGGTATGGGTCGCAAAAATTAGTACAATACACATTCGGCCGCGAAGAATTTTTAATTTGAATAAATTTTACAGTAATCCTAAGGGGACACTTAACGAATATACCTTGTGAGACAGAGAAGGAATGCAATTGTTGAGTATAATTGCTCTCCACATCTTTAAGGATTGCAGCATCTCCTGACCTCTCCCAAAAATCTCTCAGCGATGGTCAGATGTCAGGGATAATTACTCAAGAGAAACGTATAAATGTAGACCTTCTTATAACAATAGATTGTTTAGCTTTTCTGTTTACACATGGGGACCATTTGCATTAGCTATGATTGCATTAGCTGTGGTCCTCTTGTTAATTATTGTGCTGTTTCGTAGTAAGTCCTACATCACGGGGCAGATATATGACACATTTGTTCTGAGTATTGCTTACCTCTCATCGTGTGAAACATCGGTGGATCAATGACACATAACAATCCATGCAAACTGCAACTCTGCAAAATGATAACCTAACTTCTCACGCCCGGAATCGTACTAATAACTACACTAATTATGTTCCTTGATTACCTTCAAACTCACATCAGCGTTCCCTCTACAGTTATATTCTAATAGATATATAGTGGAAATTCTTCAATGAGTTTCCGTCAGTGTATATTTCCTGTATTAGAATTGATCCTTTGTATTCGATTTTGCTGGTTGCAAACAATTCCACATATTGAGAGTTCATGTTTCATTATGAGACAGTTTGAGAACAAATTCACTTAAGTGATAATGAGCTTTGATCTACAAAACCAGTAATTACGGTGTTGGAAGGTACCACAGTTGAGACATTATGACTGGTCATAACACTTCATTACCGTAGAACCGGAATGTTTCATTGTTTTACGTCCTATTCAAGAACAGAGGTGCAACATTACATATTTAAGATTAGGCAAGAAAAAAAAAATGATATTGGGAGCACATGCGTAGAACAGAACTTCAGAGCACAAATGAGATAAATGTTCGATGGGAATACAATTTTTTCCGAGAAACAATTCTTCTGGATTAGATTACAATTTTCCATGGAGTTATTTATGTAATTAGGAAACCTGTTGGTCATAGTTGCTCAATGGTTTCAGAGATATGATATTTTTTTAAAGTTTTCTTTAAGTGATTATGTAGCTATGGATTTCAATTCTCTATATTACGTTTATAAAATTCTGGTTTAGTCACACAAAACATCAACTGTAATTGAAACTAATGACATCTATTATAAATAAGAAGAAATGCATCATACCACTGCTTAAATTGTTGTTTGATGCATTTTGTATATACTTGAAAGAAATTTATTTTGAAAGCATTAGTAGAACGGTTATAAATAAGGAGGGAACAAATATCGTAAGCAAAAAGGAGGAAATATTAAAACAAATACGTTACATGTTAATTACATATAATTTTAGTATGAAATTTGTATGTAAACTAAATTCAATGACGTCAACAATGCAAAATTTAATTGATAAACAACTACTTTGCTGTAACTCAACTGTTCCAAAAGTTAAAAAGTAACAGTGCATAAAAGTGTATAAATGAAGTTTATATAGAAAAAGACTTGAACGTGACCAAACTTTCAAGAAGTAATTACTCTACTACTAAGGTACCTTGGCTTCTACTGAAAGTCTGATATGCTATTTCCAATTACCAAACAGTTCAATAATTATGCGACTTTGGTAGTAATGAAGTGTGTACTAGATTTTATTTTCATTTTATGAAAAGACCTTTTAGGGAAGGAAACCACTGAACCGTACTTCTGAGCTGGTCACATAATTCATACCCTGAAGACTCTTCAGTTCGGTGAAACTTTGCTTTTTTCCGTTCTTCTCTGGCGTGTAAAAGAGCCACAAATTTTGCACGAATTGCCAATATTAGTCCACTGGGATGGCTGAATAGGCCTCAGAGCCGCGATCAATATTCATGAACGAAGTTGCCGAGGAACAAGAAATGCCTGCAAGGGCGCTCAATTGTCACTGGTAACAATGGGCTCCTGACAAGCGACCACAATGATTTCAACGGAGAACGAACGTAACTTCCATTTTCCTCTTCCTATGTAGAGAGATAATCCGGGAATTAGATTCCAAGTCATCCGTAAAGTGAAAAGAATATTTAATGCCCATACTAGATAAAAGAAAAGAGTAAATTAAAATTACTTCTCGGTGATAATGTAGCCAGAACTTGTTGAAGTATTAGAAGTTGAAATCGGAATATTTAATCGTATTACTGACTGACCTGTAGTACTGCGATTAGCTTTGATTGCGGTAGGCTAGGTTCTACGTTTGATTCCCGCTTGATATACAAAATATTTGCTGATGTTGAAACTTCATAGGTAACTGAACAACTACTTTTGAAATTTTTCGTCTCGAAAACTAGACAAGAATCGAGGAGAAAAGTACATGTTGAAATTCGAAACGACAAATTTCTCGAGTTCTCGTAGCAACACTTGTTTACCCAAGTCTTAGATCTCGAACATTATTTCAGGGTTACATGATTCATAATATAAACTGATAAATTGATTGTACAAAGATAATGACGAGCACATGTCAACTTTCAAAAATAAATCATTGCACAATATATACTAATAATACATAGGCCTATTGTTTGTATGTTGTTACATCGCACTCTTCGTGAACCTTTCGTGATGTAGAAAGATTTGGATACTTTCTAGATGAAATCAAACAAAAAACCTGATCACAAATTTTGTACATGAATTTACAAAAATGGGACGAGAAAAAAGCGTGTCGAGAATCAATACGCGACGTCTACAAAATGAGACGAGAAAAGGTTTTTGAGAATCAATAAGAGACGTCTACAAAATTAGACAAGGCAAGCTTTTTGAGAATCAATATAAGACGTCTACAAAATGAGACGAGAAAAGGTTTTTGAGAATCAATATGCGACATCTACAAAATGAGACAAGAAAAGGTTTTTTAAGAATCAATACGCGACGTCTACAAAATGAGACAAGAAAAGGTTTTTTAAGAATCAATACGCGACGTCTACAAAATGAGACAAGAAAAGGTTTTTGAGAATCAATACAAGACGTCTACAAAATGAGACAAGAAAAGCTTTTCGAGAATGAATACGAGATGTCTACAAAATGAGACGAGAAAAGCTGTTCGAGAATCTATACGAGATGTCTACACAATTTACGAGAACGAGAATAGAAAATTTTCATATTTCGTCTCGTATCGCCTCGTGGGCAACACACTACTTGAATCAAGCGCCGGCCTTTAAAGCAAGAAATATCGACGACAAAATCTTATATGCTGCTTATATATCATTTTGCCTAAATATGGTGACCAAGTAATAGTCCTTCTTGATCTACCTAGGTATATAAAAAGATATGTAGTTTAGTAGTAAAAGCGCAAACTTCTGGTGCTTTGGTTCCGAGCTTAATCGAAGGCCAACTGAGTTTGTAGTGCATACAATCGTATCCATATGATTTCTCTAGACTCTTCCGCTTTTTAATGTTAAAATTCTACCGTTTCTTTCATAATCATTTTTCATTAGTCACACGTTTCCATTATCCTCAAGGCCATAACCATGGGTCATTAAGGAATTCATTTCATATTTTCTTGTTTTAGACCAACACAGTTGTTTTAAAACCTCTAATTGTAAAATATGTAAGGTGGGAAACTTTATAATGTTCTCAAATCTTTGTTCGTAAATTTAGTCTACCTAGGTATGTCAAATGCGCTTAAGGGCAATACGAACTCCAGAAGATGTTAATGCACCTAAATATATTTTGGTAATAGGAAGGTCTTGAAAAGCATGTTAAATGGATATGAAAATATGGATGTGCGATTGTGCACAGTATTAAGTATTGCATGTAATGTTACCATTTTCGAGGTATTTTAGAACCCGAAGATTAAAATGCAGGAATAATACTTCTTTTCTTTGGTTTTCAGTTTTTAAGCTGGAATCTGATCTTGTACTACAGGTAAGATGATAGAAATAGAACAATATACAAAGAGTACGTACTTCTGTATTCCTGTACATTAGAAGAATTGTTCTTTGTTTCTTTTTGTCACGGAAACTTTGGTACACAGAATAAACTTGAAAGATGTGCACAAACTCTGGGAAGTGATTCGTGACATCAAAGGAAGATAAAAAGTCCTCTTGCATGTTGTCGAATTTCCCGTCGTGTACGAGTGACAGGAGTGCCTACCTGGAATCGACAATCGAATCCTGACAATTGGAACGAACAGAAAGATATGTACAGTCCGCAGCAAAAAAAAAAAAAAAAAAAAAAAAAAAAAAAAAAAACTAAAACATGAGCATGTAAGTTTATTGTGAAACAACGATGTCTTCTGCTCCAAAATAAGTGTGCAGGTGAGAACGCCGAGGTATTTCTGGGCGTGATTCGTGCCACTTAGACGTTACGTTGGGCTGTTAGACGTAGTTTCACAATAAACTTACATGCTCATGTTGCAGGTTTTTTGCTGCAGACTGTACAAACTGCTGGAAGTGATTCGTGACATCAAAACCAGCTAAATGTGGCTATGAACATCAGTAACATGGCACAGTTGACAGTTGAGCAGACAGAGATATTTTGTACACATTTTCTGTTTCGTCCCAATTGTCCCCTGCAAACCCAGGCCCGAAGACGGCCCGGCCCGACCCGAATGGATCTGAATTCTGTGCCCGGCTCGACCCGGCCCGAATTTCGAGCCGGGTTCTAACCGGGCCGGGCACATTTCGGGCCGAGCCGGGCCGAAACGGGCCGTTCACAAATCGGGCCGAAACGGGCCGGCCCGACTCGGCCCGAACACTGTGAAAGACGGATCGGAAACTAATGTTCGCAGCCTGTGTTAATCGTAATGTGTTTGGCATGGACGGCGATTAGGGGGGGCAAAGGGGGGCAGTTGCCCCCGCACTTTTTTTAAGTAACCAATTAATGTATATAGTTTCATTTGGAAATGTAACGATTTTGTATGTGTTACTGATTAATAGGAAAAAATGCTGCCATATAATATTTGCTGTTGCGTGAATACGTATTGGTTGTCTTCCCGTGGAGTAAAGAAAGCTACAGTAATTGCGTTTTAATCGCCACAGAAAATAACCCCCAAAAATAACCTATTGGAGCACAATTTCAGCATACTTTCATTTCTTCTTACAAGGGCTCGATATGTTAGTGAGCCGCTTTGAAGCTAATCGAAAGAACATTATGCAAAAAAGTAGGGCCTATTTCACAAGTTATTCTTTAATTGCACAAAAATTGACAGTTCCTGAAATGTCTTTTCTTCTTTCTAAAGTAAGGAATATCGATTAGAAAGAGCGTGATAAGAAACAACTTCTACCTTTCCCATTGTTTTGTAGTGTAATATACGAGTGAAGTGTTGTGTTTAAGGATGTACGAGTGTATATACAATAAAATTTAGTAAATTGAACATAATTCTAGGTTTTAAGTTTATTTTGTATAACTGAAGTGTGGATTGTAAGTATTGTTGTGTTTTGATGTGTTCCAAGAAAGTGAAATCTGCACCTAATGGCAACGAACATATTTCAAGAAGTTGCAAAAGCAAATATTTCTTTAAATGTCGTAGCATATGCTTGTAGTATTTACTGTCTTTCATTTTCTAAGAGTAATAACATACATTTAATAGCATGTATGGAATTAAATATTAAGTTTTTCATTAATCCTCAGTTTCAATATAACTTTTGCAAAACAAGCATCATTATTCATTACTATGATTAATAATATCCTTTCTATTTATTTGTTTTGCAAATTTATTAAATAATCTGATCACACAATTTTCCAGACAGAATTTTAAGATGTTCATGAGCAAGGAATCAAATCTCTTCTTACACTTTCGTTGTTTAAGAGTACAAAGGGCTAGTATCTACTTGCGTTGTTCTTCTCAATTTACTTAATAAACTATTATATACGATATACGGTATTTTAACTGAAAATATAGTATCCTATTAGTTATACAACCTTTCGTCAAACAAAATGTTAGAAACAACCAGGAAAACTAACATTTATATACAAATATTCAGATCGTGTCTTGCCCCCTCACTTTTAACGTCCAACCGCCGCCACTGGTGTTTGGGAAATTAACTCTTTATTCAAGACTGTAAAGTACTGTACTTCTACTACTCTTATTACTACTACTACAGCTACTGCTATTATTATTATTATTATTATTATTATTATTATTATTATTATTATTATTATTATTATTACTTCTACTACTACAACTGCTACGAGCGTCAGAGTTGACATGTCTGGTGGTACATACTTTACAATCTAAGTACAGAAAAAATCGAAGAAATACTAGTTATTATGGCCAGTCTGCGTAGTCTGGCCAGGAGATTGCATTCACATCTGGTGCTAGAGGTCGTCGGATCGATCCCTCCTCGTGTTACGTGAGCTTTGTTGTGGACAAAAATCGTGAGCGTGGGAGTTTTTGGATTAGCCCGTTTTCGTCCACTGTCTTCATTCCACCAATTCATCCATCATCATTCATACGTCTTGAGCCGTAATTGCCTAAAGAACATATGAGAAAGTCAAGTCCTTGACCTACTAATTAGAATTTCTTCCGCTACATTAGACCACGGAGGCCGAAACCATGAACTGGCGTGTTCATAAGATTAGCGCAATTTGTAGTAATATTCAATTAGCACGGCAGATTCCAAATCATATTACATGTTCCTGTATTCTTTATAATTCGATGCTACAATAATAATAACAAAAAACAATGATCAAATAAATCACCCAGACCCCAGGATCGATGAAGTGTTCCTGGAACGGTGCGTAACAAGTAAATAACAGAGCTATATGACGGAATGCGAGGCAGTAAATCAAAACAAAATCCACACATATCATTGTTGATCAAAAAATACCTCAAAAGTCCCCTGAATGAAAAATGTATAGATATCAGCTATCAAAAATGCCTCTTAACATCACATATAATAGAAGGGATAGTTGATATTAAGAAAATGAAAATATAAGGTTTCCTAAGAAACCAATAGTGCAAAATGAACATCGCTTTACTGTATGTCCTTGTACGCATCGAATAGCACGGAAACAGATTCAACAGTTTCAGGCTTTAGAGCATTTCTCCATTCCTGAGTACTAAAATCTCTTTCAGTAGACGCACTAGAAGCAGGGATGACGAGATACTGACGCGTTAATTTACACAATTTTGGTAATGTTAGTTCTTGTTGCTTCCACCACTGCAGTATATCTAGTTCTCTTACACATGATGACATGTTGAGGTAGATGTCTACTTCATCATCAAATTCACCAGAGACTGAATGTCTATCTTCCCAATCCATTAGTTTATTCTTCTTGGTAGGTGGTTTCAAGTTATGCCAACTAGCCTAAAGGAGACGATGGTGAGAAATAAATGAAATAGTGGAGTAAATAAAGTGGAAGGAAACAGGAGAACGCCGAGAACCCCCCACACGGTGTTTGTCCACCACAAAGTTCACTTGGCGAGAGCTCGGATCAAACCAGGGACCCCATACACCAGAGGTGAACGCTCAAACGCTGAGCCACCGTTCCAGGAACACCTAATCGACCCTGGCGATTTGGTGATTTATTTGATCATTATATTTTGTTATATTTGTAGCATCATACTATAAACAATACATGAACATGTAACACCTTTCGATATTTGCCTTGCTAATTGAACATTACTACAAATTGCACTGATCTTATGAGCACGCCAGTTTATGGTTTTGCCCTCCGTGGTCCAATGGTAGCGTACCAAATTCTACTTACTAGGTCAAGTACTTGACTTTACCATACGTTCTTTAGGTAACTACGGCTCAGGCTGAATGGATGATGATGGGATGAATTGGTGGAAAGAAAACAGTGGGAGGAAGCGGGACCACCCCAGAAACTCCCATGCACACGATGTTTGTCCACAACAAAGCTCACATACCATGAGCAGGGATTGATCCGACGACCTATAGCACCAGATGTGAGTGTTTTTTCTATTGAGCCACTATTCTCCCTCGTAGATCAAGCATCGGTTCACATTCTACGCAGACCGGCCATAATAACTAGCATTTCTCAATTTTATTCTGTACTTAAAAGGTAAATTCGGTACCATCAGACATGTCAACTCTGACGCAAAGTCGTAGCTTTTGTAGTAGTATTAGCAGTGGTCGTAGTAGTAATAGTAGAAGTAGTAATAGTAGTAGTAGAAGTAGTAATAGTAATAGTATTACCAGTACATCACAGTCTTGAATAAAGAGTCAGTTTCCCAAGCACATTACGATTAACATAGGCTGACAGTAAGACCGTACAAACACGGCAAAAATAGAGGTAGTGGAGGACATTAAAAAACAAATAGGCTGACAACATTAGTTTCCGAACCGTCTTTCAGACTATCGGGCCGATATGTGCTCGGCCCGGTTCGGCCCGAAATGTGCCCGGCCCGGTTAGGGCCCGGTCCAGTTTGATATTACTTGAAACGGGTCGGGCCGGGCCGGGCCGGGCACCGGGCCGAATCGGGCGCGCCCGGCCCGTGCAGGACTCTGTTGTCGACTCCAAGTTGGCAGCCCTGTCACTCGTACACGAAGCGGAATGACGTCACGAATCATCTTTCGGAGATTGTGCCTATATTTCCGGTTCACCCAGTATGTCCGATTCCATCCATCCATCACAATCCAATAACTAATATCTATTTTCTCTCTTATTTTCTTTTAAAAAACGTTGATCTGTCTACAGAGTTCGTGAATCCATATGAACTACTAATAATTATAGTGTTATACTATTAATCACGTAACACTAAGAGAATGTCCGAAATTTCTGAATACTTGGGTATACTAGTGTTGCCTACAAGATGAGAAACGTCTCGTCTCGTCTGAAAAACGAAACGAGAATTGCTATGTTTCTTGTCTAGTCTCACTTTTTTTTTTTTTAAGTATAAGTCTTCTTTCATGAGCAATATCAGAATTAAACTTAGAATTTGCAGATTATACACGGACATCATCTCCATACGAACATCTAATATCCTTATTGGAGTACAAAGGATGTTAATTAGTCACAGATATCAATTAAAATAATTGCCGTGATCAGTGAATTGTTTTCCGTTTGAGTTTCAACTTTAGTATCAAGTAGTAGATGGATGGGGGTTTGATTTCATGAGTATGAGAAAGATGAAAGGAGTTAGATTCCATTGATGTGGTGTTGTTGGCGTAACTGTGATGCCTTGATGTAATTTATTGAATTAACATGATATAGAACTATCAACGTCATGTAACGCAGGTCATATCCTAAGGTTATATAAACTAACCCTCCTTTGTCGTTATCAAGGATAAACGCTAAAACTAAAACAACTGTCGTAATTAACATTGTACTATGTTTCTACAGAAAGCACTACACCAACACCAAACAACGATACAGAGAAACAGAGACATGCGTCATATAGTAATTTCCATATGTAAAATATATATTTTGCTTTTCTCTTTCAATTTTGTTCGCAATCACATATATCATTTGCAAAATGGAGAATAACCAAACAACATCATTATATGTATTTCAATTTTCGGTAAGTAATTACCATATTTCAATGCATCGAAATATATATTTGTTATGAAATGATTGCTGTGCATAGATTTGTCCTTATACACAGAACATGTCCATTAGAGTAGTCTGTTGCCAATGCTGAAGATTATTATTGTTGTTAATTGCATTTATACCAATTTTTTGTAAGACTAAAACTAGAATTTAGATTGGTGTTCTTTGACGAACAGAATCTGTGCAGTAGCATTGTATTAAATTATTATGTTTTGAACTATAAATCAACTACTATTCACATTCTTATGAATATTGGGGTTTAGATAGCTTTATAATGAAAAGAAAAACATGCAAACAATACTGGATAATACAAGGAATAATCATAAGTCATGGCATATTTCCTGAACCTGAACAGCGGATGCATGTGTACGTCGTGATTGACCCTAAATACAACGTCAAACTGTCCCAAGAGATAATGTGAAAAACAGATTATACAACACGGAGGCCGCTACTCCGTAAGTATATTCAGTCAGTTTATAGCAACAGTGATAAATGAGTGCTCAACAACGTCTGATACGTGTAGTGTTACTTTATGAAATCGAACTCGGGCAGAACGCTGCTGCAGCAACCCAAACATTTGTCAATCAAAAGGGGAAGATGCAGCAAACCATAGCACAGTAACTGATTGGTTTCAGAAATTTCGTGTAGGTTGAAAAATGGCAAAGATTAACCAAGGTTCCAATATCCCGATCTAATAATCCACCAGCATATAACGATTGTCAAAAACTACTTCGCATGTCCTAGTTCTCTGTAGTGTGTCACGTTTACGTACTCTCGAAGAGCATCAAATCTTTCAAATCGTGCAACGTGAATTGACTCTCAGGCCTTACGGAAAGTGGGTATGTGCAGACAACTGCTGCAAAATCCGCGTGAGGTACATCTCTGGAAGTGGAAAGTGGAAAGTGGATAGTGATGAAAATGGAAAATGTTCCACTGTCTGATGCAGTAGGAATAAGTAACGCACATAAAATACAAGTCATCGTGGTATTCGTGGAATTTTCTTGAGTTGAAGTGAAGATTTAAATGTGTTATGTTTTAAACAATATTTATATCTGTAGGTGTTTATTTAATATAAATTCTGGGTGTATTAATAGTTGGAATTCTTTGCATGTTTATATTTTGTTTATATTCATTTCCGTCTTCTCGTATTTGAGAACCCCCGTTTCTGTGCACCGTCTCTCGCTTTTGAGGAAGATATTTCTCAAGTCTTTTTGAGAAATGTGTTTCTCAAAATTGGGATTATACATCTCATTTCCTCAAATGTTACTTTCTCAATTTTAAGAAAAAAAAAAAGACATTTTTTCTCAACTCTGAGAAAGCATTTGCACCCTCAGAAATGAGACATAATTCCTCGCATTTGAGTCATTATTTCTCAAAATGATTTGAGAAAATTAAAATCTCACTTTTAAGAATGCATTACTCGGTGCACAGGTGAGAAACGGATGTTCTCAAATACGAGGATTTTTTTCTCGAATTTAAGAAACCACTTTTAACAGTGCAACAACTTTTCGGAAATTACTACAAAATGCTATTTTTACTATACAACATGGACTTAGAAAACTGAGGTAAGAAAAGCTATTATTGAAGATTCGAGGTATGCACAGTTTACGAAGGGGCGCCAGGTAAGCAAGATTGGGAACCTCTAGTTAGGTCAATCATTTTCAGCTTGAAGAGTTATGATGTAGGAGTGTATTTTTACAATGTGAAAAAGCAGAGATAAACACAATGAAGAGATAAAGGTCAGGGGATGAGGTAGGAAATCAACTGTTGGAAGTGTGCACCTAATCATGGATCCACAATAATACGTATGTCTGCAAAACCATTGACGATGCTATTGATGTTCTTATTTACCTGTCAGTGGCCTCGTGTAGCGTAGTCGCTAACGCTCTTGCCATTAAAGCGAGCGGTCCCGGTTAGATTCCCGGGGAGACATTCGATCGAAAAGGTGTAACAGCATTCTCAGGCCAGTTATTCTGAGTGAAGTTTATCCTAGTTTTTCTTTTACTTACACCAAAGGTTTCTTTTACTTACACCCGGTGCTACCTAACATACAGGTCACAGACCACTTCCTTCCCCCTTTCCCGCTAGTGTGCTCGCCGAGAGATGTCACCCCTCCACATTATGGGCTTAAGTCCATAGATTGCTGGTAATACTCACAAATATCCAGAAATACATAAAAATATTCGCCTTTCGCTACCATCTTTTATCAACGTTAGGTCACCTCTCGGCTCCTTTCTCTCTCTCCATGTGATTTACTTACAAAGAACGGACATAAACCTGTCATCTGGACATCCGATTCAAACCTGGTTCATTCGATAAACATAATAAAGATATGCACACACACACACACACACACACACACACACAAAATGGGTGCCACGGATAACGGAGTAAGTCCTTGGGGCCTATCAATTCTGTTAGTATAAAGAAAATCGTAGGCTCGCAATGAAATAGCTAGAGTATCAACACTGTTCATTGGAAAGTCATGGTTTATAGTTCATTCTCTTGAGCATGCAACAAGCTTTTCAGAGGTGCTATGTATTTCAGGGGCCCATAAAGTACTTGAACAGGGAAGATTGGGAGAATGTCGGGAAAATTCCCTCCAGAAATCCCTCCCATCAACTTTAGACTCCTCTGGAGTGGCCCCGGGTAGAGGTACTCAATCCAAATGTATTTCGAAAAATACTATAGGGGATAAGAAATCTGGGTACCAAATTTTGGATTGATAGACGGAATAGATATGAGGAAAAAGCTTATATACCAATACACACTTTCCCCTCATACCTCTTCTGTCTATTAATACAAAACTTGATATACACATTTCTTATCCCCTTCGAGAAACATTTTGATTGAGTGCTTTTGCTCGGGGCTACTCCATAGGGATTCAAAGTTGATGGGAGGGATTTCTGGAGGGAATTTTTCCTTCATTCTCCCAATCTTCCTTGTTCAAGTATTTTATGGGCTCCAACGCATAGCACCTCTGGAAAACTTGTTTCATACTAAAGAGAATGAACTATAAACCATGACTTTCCAATGAACAGTGTTGATGCTATAGCTACTTCACTGCGAGCCTACGATTTTCTTTATACAACAGGATTGATGGGCCCCAGGGACTTATTCCGTTAGCCATGGCACCTAATTTTTTGTGCACGAACATATCTTTGTTATGTTTATCGAATGGACTAGGTTTGATTTGGATGTCCGGATGACATGTTCATATCCTTTCCTTCTCAGTTTCCTTAAAGTTTTCTGAAAGGGACGTTAAATTTACAAACAACTCAACTGAGCTCCTTAAAGATTTGAAAATGGCCTTTGGGCTCAGACCGCAATTGTAAAATTTTCTTAAAAACCTTATTCGTTCTCTTGTGATCTTTCCTCCTTTACAATTGTAATTCTTTAATCCTATCATTTATATTGACTTCCAACACTTATGGAAAAATCTTTCAGTTGTACGCCCCCACAATTATGCTTTTTAAGCTAAGGAAGACGATGATTAAGGCAAGTGAATAATGATAGAAGAATTGGTGGAATGATTATGCGGGAGGAAACGGGAGTACCTCGAGAAAACCCACGGACATCACGTTGTCCACCACAAACTTAGTTGGCCGGGAATCGAACCAAGGTCCCCACACACCAGTTGTAAGCGTCCTGCTACTAAACCTTCGTGCCCCAACAGGTTTATACTAACGAAATAACAAATACATTCAGTATTTTTCTTTTAAAGATTAAACTACGGACAGACAAAAGAAAAAGTCGAACAATTGGATTATACTAAAATGAAATTTTGATGCACGTAATATTTACAATACTCTTATTTTTTTTTTTTTTGGAAATGCTTTTAAGTTTTTATGAAACAATCATATCTAAAATATGTATTTACTAGTAGTAAAACGAAAAGAAGATGTGTATTGATATTTATGTGTTTGAGGATACTCCAGTACCTGGTTTCAGAAGTAAAATTCTCAGGAGAAAATAAAGGAAATGGCTTTCCTTCTATTACCGTTATAATACCGTTGCAATGAAAAGAAAAACACTTGCAATACTTCTTGTATGCGAAAAAATACACTAAGCACTATAATTCATAGTTTAATTTCATTGAAACGCAAAACAAAAAGTAAAACAAGTAACGAACAAGTAACAAGCAAACTCAGAAATAAAATTAAAAAGTACCCACAATTATTTTGTCAATTGTATAGTAAAAATTCATCTTTAAGTTGTATGGGTAGGCAGGTCTTACATTTAGGCCTTCTAAGTTTTCTTAGGCAGAAGTACAGCTTGAATATTCGGTAAAACATCACCCTGAGTGATTCTCACTCGAGACAAGAATTTGTTCAATTCATTTTATTCTGCATAAAACAACTAAAATTATTTTGGATAATTGAATTCGTAAGATCGCTTTTCAGCATCGAGGCTCTGTGAGGCGGAACCTATTGTTTAAACAGGAATCTGATGACTAACCATGTTTGCATCCGAGCTTCCACTGGGAATCAAACTTTGGGCTACCTACGCAGAAAGTACTTGTGCTAGTCACTCGTTCTGGAGGGGACAATAAAAAAATAGAGGAAAGTATCAAGTGCGGGAAATTTAATTAGAATGGATTACATTGTCAGGTAACGGCATTTTTTGTTACAATCAAATACATATAATATTCTATCTGTAATAATATTGGGTCTGACTTCGTGCAGGATATTATTAATAAAACACACGTAACTATTCAAATCTTCAGACAAAATATTACGTAGTCATTTATGAAAACTGATTCAAGAAACATATATTTCGCTTCCTACATTTCATACAGTAAAAATAAAATACGAGTATTTCATTACTGAGATTGGATGAAATCAATTGAAGCATAAAATGTGGTTTTAAAAACGAAAAGAAAAGAAAACATGGGAAACTATGGTTTTCAACTTGGTTTTCCTCAAATCCAGCTTGGTTGTACTGGTTCTATATAATGCCGATAGATGGTAGCGCGATACAGCGATATTGATGCTTGCGAGAAAGACTAAAACGAAAATTAATGCTAAAATACAGCTATTACACCAGGAACGCTGCTATAGTTATCCAAACACGGTATGTATTTATTCAAAAATACTTTACGAGGTTCGAGATTTAACTTTGTTTAATAAATATTTTCACTTTAATATTCTATTGTGATATTTTGAAATGCTTCTGTCTATCAACAACAAAACTCTACTTAGAATTTATATATTCTTAAAATGGCGTAGTGTTTTATTTAATTTGTGATACTTAGAAAGAAATCTTACAATGCAAGGTTAGCCTAATATTTTTTTTTGTTTATGAGGTAATATTTAGCCTAAAGGAATTTGTAAACCCTTATGAATAAAACGCTTGTATACACGGTACACCAAAACAGCCACAAATAGACAAACATACTCAATTTAGAATCATAATCGCTCTTTAGTTTATTGGAAGCACATGGAAATCTAACTTGCCAGAAATATTTTTATCAATTTCTTGTGCCATACCTTGGAAAAGAGACTCGAAAATATTCAGTTTACAAAAGTAACTTAAGACTTTCGGAAATTTATATATTTTTTTAAGGTAAACTGTTTTTCGCTATCACTTACGCTTCCTATATCGCTTAGCAAATGAAGGATTTCGTGGCGAAAGAATTCTGAAGCCTGCGATGCGAATAATTCTTTAAATGCACGTTGCTCCGTCCGAACATCAGGGAAGGTTTTAGTTTTCAGTTTAGCGTTTCTATCAGCAGCGAGGTTATATGAGATCAAGGAAGGTCTTGCCTCCGAAACAGTTATCAAGATGTACAAAGCAAATAGTCAGTGGAAGCGATATTGGAGGAATATGATGGATAAGGAAGAGTTCCGTATTGCAATTCATGAAGAGCCTGCACCGTCCTTGCACGAAAGTATTTCCATGTAACATGAGAGCTGTTGACCTCTCCTGAATGTGTATGGAGTTAATCACTATATAATGATCTGGATGGATGGTTTCACTTTGCCTGAGATAGACATGATGGATAACTCCAACCAAAGGCCACCATACCACGAAGGATATTTTACGATTATCAAAGCAGATCCACTTTTTTGAAGTGATAATTTCATACAGAAAATTCATTATAATAGGTGACATCGTTATTGTACAACATTAGTTTCAGCTTCATCCTAATAGATGACATGGTTATCATAAAACATTAGTTTCAGCTTCATCTGGTTAGGTGACACGGTTATCATACAATATCCAAACATATTCCTTACCTTAGAGAGCTACGCACCTCCAGATGATGATTTTTGTTCGCTGGTGTCAAACCACGCAAAACCCATAAGTCCAAATTTTTCATTTTAGTGATTGAACGGAGTCACTGAAGGACAGTCGAATGATGAATATCTAACTCGTCGCCAATGGCATAAATACTTCTCCGAAGGTTTACTTCCCGAGTTTTTCCGAGGAGCTAATCCAAACATGATATTTGTCGGTGCCCACAGGGAAAAAATTTGCTATGACTTGGGAACAAAATTCTATTAACTAATGAGGACTGATGAATTAATTCGCCATTCCTAGCCGCAATGGACTGTTAATGTTCTTTTGCGGCTTGTTGTGTAGAATCTCCAAGTTTCAATTCGTAAATGAAAATCACTAGCACATTTTCTGTAGTGAAATTTCATGTAACCCTGTTCAACAACGCACTGCTTTGAGAATCTCAGCCTGTCTTGTGACTTTCAACGCGTGACCTTAATCCATTTTTTGTGTTGTGCTTTTGAGGTATCTTTTTCAGCAGACCTTAAAGTAGACATTTCATTTGCATCGAGCATGTGCAAAACATCCTGTGTGATGATCTTATCTATTTTTGTCTCATAGGTACGTTATTGCAGATAACAAAGTTACTTCAATTCATAGAGGAATTTTATAAACGAAGAAGATTACATTTTTATCTCCTTATTATAATAGAATTACTTTGATTTTTCTTTAGTACATGCGTGAAAGACATTGTTACTCGCGTATGATTTCTAACTTGTGAATCCGTTTAAATTTTCCAGAGCGCACTGGAAAATGCCAAACTTCGACGAAGTTACCCCGTTTGATGGTAGATATTGTGAAGTTGGATATGATGTATGAGATATGGGTATAATTTCGCGAAATCATCCTAAGAAATGTTACATGTCTCATTGTTGATTTTACGCACCATCACTTGAAGAACTCTCTTTGAGAAGTCACGCACCAAGATCAGGAACTACACTAGTCCAGTGCTGAAAGCAATGTTGGAATTCTCTTCCTGGAATGGGCATCACGAGTAAGATCACATTTCCATTGAGGTTAGAGAGAGAGATACCATACAGTTATTAATTTATTGATTAAACACTTCCTTCCAGACTGTAACCTGCTTGCATTCTTTGCTGTTTCACAGTTCTCTCAGTTCAGATTTCTCAGTTCAAGATTCACAGTTAAGATTTTCCTATTACTCTATTAAAGTTTAAATTCTATTCTGGATTTCAAAATATTAACTATTATTATATATTTCTTTGAATTGTTGGGCATATAGGCAAAAAATTTAATAGCAAAATACATTTGATAAATTCAATACATTATTGTAGCGTTTAAAGAAAAAAAATATCCAAAGATGGGACCTATATCAAACCAACACATCTCATAGACTGAAAATAATATATTGAAAAATCGGGAAGAACGAATTTTTTAGTAAATCTAAAACTCGATGTATGATAACCATGTCACCTATTAGGATGGATCTGAAACTGATGTTAAGATAACCATGCCACCTGCCACTCATTAGGATGAACCTGAAATTGATGTTATGATAACCATTCCACTGATTAAGATGAATCTGAAACCGATGCTGTATGATAATAATGTCACTTATTAGAATGAAACTTAAATTGATGTTGTATGATATGATAAAAAAATGCCGCCTATTAAGATGAAGCTGAATCTGATGTTGTATAATAACTATGTCATCTAGAGTTAAACTTTTCATCATAATAAATGGTAGAAAGACAAACGTATACAATACGGTTAAGGATGTACATTTAAAAATTATGATCACGACAGCTCTCAAGTTTTAATTTTTGTTAATCTATATTATTGTCTAAAATGAGGCATAGATGGCACCGAGATGAACAAAATAACCTACTCCAGTGTAAATTTCCGTGCGTGGTTTTAGAGAAAATTGGGAGAAATGCATTTTGGGGGCTTTAGAAAGGACGCCGTTGGTTCCGAATAATCAGTTGATGATTTTTATACTCTTGGAACAGATTACTTATTTTTATTGTGTATAAGGAAAGGAAGTACACGGTAAAAGAGCATATTTTGTATCTACTATCACTTCTTTTCCTCTAACAGTGGTGCTTATATTTCTGTAACACAAATATTTTTACTCAGTTACAGCACAAGATGTGCATAATTTCGAAACTCCATCCAGAAAGAATGGGGAGAATGCTTAGGGTACCCAGGTATTATGACTAAAAGCCGGTACACCCTATGAAATCATACAGTATGTTCATAGTTAAGCACTTACTTTTTGCTGAAACAACAAAATCAATTAAATTATAGGTCAACACTATCCTCGACCTAGTAATAGAGAATAGATTATTTCTACTAGTTAAGCATCGACGACTAATAAAAGCAGGATTTTTTTCTTAATATCGCACGAATAACATTAATGTATGGTTTGGAGAGAAACAGGGGAGTTCGGATTTTAAACAATTTTTGAGGGAACATAGTGTAAAGCCAAGAATATTTCGGCTAAACTAGGACATCTCAGGACTCTGAAAAGTATTACATGTATCACCATTGAGCCTCAATGTATAATGAGTGTAATTGGTTCAAAGAGTAAGAATTTGTTATTCACTTTCATATATGAATGTCGCAAGAGCTGATGCAAAATAACAATCTCTAAAAGTCACCCGATAATACTTCATTTGTAGTCAAATAGTACAAATGAATATACATTATACTAGCTGAAATGTCATTACTTCACAAGGGGAAAATAGGTTTAAGGAAATATTTGAATCCTTTTAATATACGCATTTTAATTAAATGTAATGTTTAAAAGCCATTAAATATTCTATTTTGTGCAGAAAGTTTGAAATCCTAATCCCTCAGGATACTCCCTTCAATCAAACTGGCATGATGAAATTCCAGCTTGGGGTAGGTATTAATAATGTTCCAGAATTTATTTCAAATAGAGAAACATTTTCCTGTGATGTGATCACCACAGACAATGTTGATTTCAATGTAGGGAAAGGAATTATAGAAATTGTTCCCTTTTCCACTTAAGACGGGAAATTTTATTTTTGCTTTCGAGCGGCGAAAGAAGAAAAGAAAGTATGGTGATCGTGAAAAAACTTGATTTGTAGATTTCAACAGATTTACACATTTGATGGCCCGTAGATACCGAAAAAGTGATTTTTCGACATCTGTCCGTCTATTCTTCGTGATGTATACTCATGTCCAAAATGATTGTCGCTTGTTTATAAATATGTTTTTGAAGGAATATAATTTGATAACGAATTTGCCCGGTATTTCTTATAATGTTAGTATGTTTATAATCGGCAAAGACATGTATCGGGAGAATTTCATGTCAAAAGAGCAGTAAATAAAATAAAACGAAAATAAAACTTTTTTTGTCCATTTAGTAACATTTTGTTTTATTCATTCTAATTTTCGTATTCATAATTCTTTTCCTATGAAATTTACTACAAATATACATTTCTCTATGATACACATAGTATCAGTATTAAAAGCAAACTGCAAAATCATTATCAAATTATATTCTTACAAGAAGACAGTTATAGATATGCGACAATCATTTTGGACATGAGTGTACATTCTGCTATAGGCCACACTGTCCAACATATCGTAAGGCTTCTAATTTTCTTTAAGTTTCCGAGGACCTTATATACCGAATTTCATTTTCCTGCCTTGACCGGCTCATGAGATACTGTATTTCTTACCAGGGGCCGTGGTGGCTTAGTGATAGAGCGTTCATCTCTGGTGCTTAAAGACCCGGGTTCGATCCCAGCTCCCGCCAAGTGAACTTTGTGGTGGACAAATACCGTGTGCATGGGTTTCCTCGGGGTTCTCCCGTTTCCTCTCACTTTCTTCATTCCACCATTTCATTCATTTCTCCTCATCACCGTCTTCTTTAGCCTAGCCGGCATAAACGTGGGACGTAAAACTCAAAGATTTAATTTAATTTTTTTTTTCATTTTTGTATTTCTTACACAAATTTTGAACCCCCTTTAACCCCATCAGAATATAACATTTAATCAATGTAATATGACAAGTTAAGTACTAATTATGTTCTAAAAATTCATTTCAAGCTGTTCAACCGTTTCCCAGTGATGTGATCAGAAACAACAAGCAAAATCTCTTTCAATGTGAAGAAAGAAATAGTAGAAAATGATCGCTTTCTCCTTAAAACAGGAATTCTCAAAATCACTCGGATACGCACCCACATGTTCTTTTATGGAAACTTTATGTATCAAATTGTATCTTTTTAAGTTAAAAAGATCATGAGATATTAATTTTTTTCGTGTAAACTTTAATTCTCTCTCCATCCCCATTTTTAACTTCATGAAAACTAACTCAAGCTTAAGGCAGATATTAAATACATTTCAAAATTCATTTCAAACTCTTCAGCCGTTTTCCCGCAATGGGATGGCAATCAACAGACAACATTGCTTTCGATCTGAAGAAAACGTATGAAAATGTCGGACGCGAGTCCATTTTTTAAAAAGGAAGAGCTTATATACCAAATTTTATCTTAACTCAACAGGATCGTGAGAAATTCAAGTTTCCCAGTACATTTTGACTCCCATTTCCCCATAGGATACGCACGTTAATCAAAGCAACATTACAAAAACCCTGTTCGAGGTAGGCGGTACCTATATCTAAAAATTATTTCAAACAGTTCAGCCATTTTTCCGTGATGCGATCATAAACAACTTACTTTTCATTCTTATAGATTAGTTAGTTACTATTATACAAATATTGTGTAATTAAAATAATGTCAACTCTGCAGAAACGGGAGGAGAAAGGTGGGAGAAATACAAGTAGAGCATCTCTAAATTATTCCTTCTTCTGCTTAATTACAGTATAACTTCAATTATCCGAGTTCCAGTTATCCGAATCGTCAAATGTCGGGATCAATATCAGGAAATTAAAAAAAAAAAAAAAACTTTTAGAAAACTTATAGTCAGGTTCCTTAACGTGTCCCGTGTGCAGTGTGATGGTTAAGTATTGCGGGTGGTTTCACCTTTTCAGACGCATGTTGGAGAACACGAAAAGCGATGGTGGAGGTCTGAGTTCCGCGACTGGCCAATATGGCGGCGAATTCAAGATGGCGCCCAAGCTATGTTTAAAAACCGCTGTATCTCGTTTACCTCTCATCCGATTTTGATGCTCTTTTTTTTAAATTGCAGGTCTATATTAAAACTATATTTAATGTTATTACACATTTTACGCTAAATACAATAGTTTTCCAGGTATTTCGCAAAAGCCGATTTTTGAAAAAATGTTTTATGTTTATTAAAACAAAAAAAAAAAAAGTTTTCTGTTTATCAGAAAAAATAGTATTGCGGTTGGTTTCATCTTTTCAAGTACTTCTTGGATAATAAGAAAAGCGATGGTGGAAGTCTGAGGTCCGCGACTGGCTAATATGGCAGCGAATTCAAGATGGCGGTCAAGCTAGGTTTAAAAACTACTGTATCTCGGCTATCTCGTCCGACTTTGATGATCTTCTTTTAATTGTCTTAGGTCATTATTAAAGCTATTTGATGTTATTACTCAGTTTACGCTAAATACAATGTTTTCAAGGATTATAGTATAACATTAATAGAATTGTGTGACATTTTTATATTGTTTGTGTGTAGTAAATTTGTTTTGAGTGTATTTTTAAAAAAATGTTCTAGATATCTCTGTTAGGAAGGAAAATAGAGATATACTCAGTATACTCAATGCAACCCTTGCTCATTCCTAAGTTGTTGAAACCTAATAGTCCATTATCTCTATCGACCCCCCCACCAGAAAAAAGCCTGAACTTTTAATTTCTGTTGCGACCAAAGATTTTGTGTGGATGTTAACTGGTTGCATTGGTATTGAAAGTAGTGCCAGCAATCAGTCTGGGCCACCTCTAACATGGTCTGCACATAATTTAATGGTAGGTAAAAGCAATGCAAAAACGAGCAACATAATGTCAATACTTCCAGAAACACAAAGCAATGTTACTGTGTTGTACTCTGTGATGAGTCATTTGGAGAAAGTAAATAAAAAAGTTCAAAGTCAGTCTAAGAAATTGGTTGTCACAGCTGGCCTGGGCATATATCGACCACTACTTCATTTAAAAATGACTATTGCGAAGGAAAATTGGGTTTTGATACCTGGGGACTTGCATATTTTAATGGCAGAATTAAGAGCTATAGATAGCTATATTGACGAAAGTGGTACTCCTGAGATTTGGGTTGAAAGTGGGATATATAGCGAAAATATTGTCAAGAGAATGTTAGAAGGGAAACCTGTACGGCGATCACTTCGAGCTCATGTACTAACACTTCATGCATTGTTCATTCAGCAAGTGGAATGGCACTCCAGGGACGAAAAAAACCTTAAACAAACAATGTCTCCACATGCAACAAATCTATGGAAAGCGTAGCAAAAAGGAGACAGTGAAGAAGTATCCTTAAAGAATCATCAATTCAACACTGCCTTGGTTGAAGAAAACACGCTTGAAAAGCTTGATGAATTCTGTGAAAAAGCATGTTCAGGGAATCAACGTCCAACTTTAAAGTTTGTTAAGAAGAGCAATTTGAAGTCGTGACTGGGATCTAAGGTTAGTAGCTTTGGAGTTCACAAAGTTTTTTTTTTGCCATGAATATGCGAAACTACAATGCATTATGTGCTTCTCATACAGCTGAAATGAAATTTTTAAAGACGTCAGATACAGAAACTTGGACCAATATTAGGAACGTACGGGCTCCAAATAAATCTGAAGTCTTATTTTGTAATCTTGGATCTGATGAAGCTCTTGAACAGGAAATCCGAAAAATGAAGATATCAGGTGTAGTAGTAGGCATAACACAAAGCCCACAGACCCTCACCAAATTCTTTTTGGTAACACCTGAACTAGCTAAGATTTGTTTAGAAGTAACAGAACGTGTTCCAGGTGTTCAGAAAGAAAGACTTATCATGAGGTAAGCCGATCGAAGTCATCTCGCTACCAAAATAATTTGACCAAGATGACTCTGTGTGCCCAGAATTTTGTAAACCCTTTCAAACATGAAGGTAATGACCTGATCAACCTTGTAACAATGACTGTCGCACCACCTGAGGTTGTCAATGATGTCACTTCCATGCCCGTCCAGGGATTAGCACAGGACAAGTCTTTTGCAGAAGAGCTGATAATGCTACGGACAAGAAAGTTTTGGGATACTCTTCCCCAGAAGAAACTTAAACTGTTTAGTTCGATGGGAAAGAAAGTAAAAGTGCAAACTAAAGAGAGGGTAGTGGAGGTTAAGGAGGACAGAAAGTTGTTTGCTAGACTTGTCCTTTTGTGTCGAGCACGAACAGATTTAAAATTAGATGACTGTACCGGTATATATGAGCTGAGTGTCGTTCCAAGATCTATGTTTTGCAGTGATGGGTCCATGCATCGTATACAAGTTAAGAGCAAGCTCCTTCATCATTTAGAATAGCTTCAAGACAAGGAAACATGCGAAAATCCTGATGAACCACAAGTTGCAGCTTCTGACAGTCCAGTAATGCCAGTTGCAATCGTAGATGGAATGGCAGAGCTCAATTCTCTGAAGTTGGACAATAAAGCAAAGAATGTGTCAGACTTAGCAAATCAGTTCTGCAGGAAAATCTTTCGAAATATGGGCATTACTCTGAAGTTCATGTTGTATTTGACACATATCTCGAAACTTCATTGAAATATACTTGTCGTGACCGTCGTCAAAATAGAAAACCACCTGTTCAATATAAAATTGAGGCTCACACCAGCATCAAATCAGTTCGCATTAAGAAACTGCTTTCACATATATATAGACTAAGGCATCCCTAACGGAGTATTTAAGTAAAGAACTAATCAAAAAGGCTAATGACGACAATAAAATCATCATTGTGTCCTACAAGGATACTGCAGAAGCTTAAAATTTAGTTGTATCAGATTTGAAAACTACTCAAGAAGAGGCTGACACGAAAATTATCTTGCATGCCCTACGTGCCACTGGAAGATGTGCAAAAGTCATAAATGTGTTCTCCCCTGACACTGATGTATTAGTATTGCTCATCAGTTGGTATCCACAGCCCCCAACGAAAACATTCTTTTTTCTCATTGGACCTAAACCTCGGAAAATTGAGGTAGAGAAAATGTATGCGAAACTGGGACCACAGCGAACAAATGCACTGACTGGGATGCATGCTATATCTGGTACTGACGTCACTGGTGCTTTCTCTGGAAAAACAAAAACTACTTTTTGGAACCACTTCATGGAAGCAAATGAAAGAGTGCTTCACGCACTTTCATCTCTTGGCAGAACTTTGCATGTTTCAGATGAAGTCTACAATGGTTTGGAAGAGTATCTTTGTTTAGTGTACTTACAAGAGCCGAATCTTCAAAAGTTAAGTGAAGTAAGATGGTGGTTATTAAAAAAAAAAAAAAAGTTGAAGGGACCAGTCTTCCTCCAACTTTATTTTCATTTCGTCCTGAAGCTAGAAGAGCACATTTGCAAGCAATGATTTGGAATACATCAGATATTGCTACACCTTGCCTCCCATCTGCATTAGAATGTGGTTGGAGTTTGGAAAATGGTCAGTTTGTTACAGAGATAAGTGAGCTTCCCTGTGGACCTTCGTGTGTGCAATTACGTTGTGCGCCCCCCTGTAAGTGTTTCAGGCATGGAATTCCATGTACAGAGATGTACAGCTGTTCTGGAAATGAACAAAATTGTGACAATCCTTCAAATGAGGAATGTGAACAATTTGATGACAGTGATGAAGAAGAGTTTGACGAAAATGACAATGAGCAAAGGGCCCAGAAAATGGAAACTATTAGTCTTAAATACTGTAAATTATGGTATAATTATTTAGTAGTACAATTAACAATTCATAAATTATTCATTTCAACTTATATATTTTACATATCGTATCGACTCACCAGAATAAAAGTTTTTAATGAACACCTGAATTTTTCGCACACAATACAAATTTCCTCATGGATGTACAATTTCTAATTTCATGTTAGAGTCAGGTTCATTAACGTGTTCCATGTGCAGTTTGATGATTAAATATTGGGGGTGTTTTCATCTTTTCAAGTACTTCTTGGAGAACACGAAAAGCAATGGTGGAAGTCTGAGGTCCCAGCCCGGTCCGCGATCCTGAATTCGCCGCTATATTAGCCAGTCGCGGACCTCAGACTTCCACCATCGCTTTTCGTGTTCTCGAAGAAGTACTTGAAAAGATGAAAACACCCGCAATACTATTTTTTCTGATAAACAGAAAACATTTTTTTGTTTTAGAAAACAAAACATTTTTTAAAAAAAATGGCTTTTGCGAAATACCTGGAAAACTTGTATTTAGCGTAAAATGTGTAATAACATTAAATATAGCTTTAATATAGACCTACAATTAAAAAAAAAAGAGCATCAAAATCGGATGAGAGGTAAACAAGATACAGCGGTTTTTAAACCTAGCTTGGTCGCCATCTTGAATTGGCCGCCATATTGGCCAGTCGCGGACCTCAGACCTCCACCATCGCTTTTCGTGCTCTTCAATATGCACCTGAAAAGATGAAAGCACTCGCAATACTTAACCATCAAACTGCACACGGGACACCATGATTGGCCCCTAAGGAACCTGACTATTATTGAAACGAACTGTACGTATGAACTGAACTATAATTGAATACGAATTGAATTATAATTGAACCCGTGCAATCCTTTAATTGATTTTTTTAAAACATCGATCTCTAGAACAGTATATCTTCCATAGAGATGCGACCTGAGAGTGAAATTCGCTTCTGGCACCAATAAGTCTAGATACGCAACTGTATGCAACAGGAATAAGATATTTAGGATCTAGGAATTAGATTTAAGGACTTTCGGCAATGTTATCTCGTCGCTTAAGAAGGATGACGTCCCTCGGCGATCACACTATCCGAGGAAAGGGAAGGATGAAAGCGGTATATGTTAGATACCATCCCGACATTTGCCTTGTGAGAATGAGGAAAAACCCTTTAAAACCGCACTCAGAATGGCTAGCCTGGAAAGGCATTTACAATTTTTCAACCGAGAGTCACCACCGGGAATCGTATCCGGGAACGCTCGCACCGAAGACAAGAGCATTACCCACCATGCTACACAGAGCCAGAATATATTGTATTAAGTTTAATTTTCAATTTTAGTTTTATAACCACTGTAAAAAATTTTGAAAACCTAAGTTTTTCATTTCCTCCAAAATTTCTCGTTGACCCCTTGCCTCTGAGAAAGAAAGGTTAAAGAAGTGTTTATTTTTATACGGTTTTTCTATTCGATCGTATTGAATACTAAAAGTCCGCCATGTAGCTAAAGAAAACTTTGGGAAACCAATTCTCACACAAAACATAACAAAACTTATAGATCAACATGGATGTTCATAAATCCATCCATTCTAAGTTATATTGAGCCGAGAATATATCATAGTCAGACGCGCACCAAGAATTTTTTGTTGGGAGAAGTACAAAGTTTGGGCAGAGGGACTCCGATACTACAAGACGCTATGTCCATGTATTATTGAAACGATGTTATTCTACATTAGAAAACTGTTGAGTTAGTGTTTCCGAACGAAATCCGTAACTAAGAATTTCGGTATCCGGGACGAAGTAGAATTAGGCGCCCCCTACACTCACCACCAAGCTTTTCTTTACTTTTTTTTTTGCATATAAGACAAGCAGCTTTTGTTGTTACACTATGTTGATTTGTTTTATCAAGCTGCTTGAACACACCATTCCAACATCCAAAAACGATCATTATCACCATCACTAATCACCATCATAACGCTCGTCATTAGCAAATCGTATAAAATAAATAACTTTCTTTATGTAATAATTAGAAACTTGTTGTAACTCTTACCGAAAACTTTGTGTTGAGAGCGGAGCGATCAAGAAAATTTTTAAACATACTTATTTCTTTACAAACTGACAATATTGATTTAATAGAGAGCCAAATCTTTTACGGGGCGCCGCGTCGTTTAATTCTTCCAACACCTATTCTTTCATCTTGCTCATTCTTTGCTCCCTTGCTATCAGCGTCCGGGGTTACAGCCCCGCTCGCCCCTCTTCCCTAGCTACGGCTCTGGTACCCGGCTCTGTTCCGAACACTTTGTATATTGTAGTGGAACACTATATTCCTTGAACAGAGTTACACGTATCATTTTTCCTTACTTCTATAATAATTTATTTATTTCAAATTAACTTTTCACGACGTAAATTGTTATTCAAATTTGTAGGTGTCGCTATATTTGATAGCTTTAATGGGCTTAAAAATTACCATGCAACTGGCCTTTGCTCGAATTACCCATTAATCTTGTTACCTTATTTCAAATGCAGACACAGTACGAAATAAAAGGAACTAAAAATGAACAACAACAAGAAAACTATAGGTGGAGTTAATTCTATTAGCAACACTTTGTATGCGTATTTGGGTTGCTAAGTGGTGTAATGGCATTACAGCGAAGTGTCAATTCACTGGAGAGAATTCTCGATAGAGGGAGTGAAACATTACACTATTTTATCCGCCTCCACCATCTACCGGGCAGAGCGTCAACTACGTGATGCTTAGCTGGGATTCTAAAATTGCTGTATGTGACTTGAAAAGGAGCACTAATAATCAAAAGATGGCAGCACGTGTTCCTTATAATTTCGCTGTTCTTACATACAAAGCAACAATATTCAAAACGAATTCAATCAAATTCAAGATATGAATATTCAAACTTTATCCAAAGACGAGTTGAATCAAAAGAGAATAATCCTCTTATATTCTGTTAAACTTGACAAAACTACCTTTGTTTGTATACAGGTTCACTTAGAGAACAGTTATGGAAATTTACAACTATTTACACCATTTCATGCTATCGATAAGAAATCAAATTTCAATACATTAGAAAGTATGTGCTTTTAAGATGCCCGAAATGGTAGAGAGCATTAATTTCCAATAATAACTGTAAACTTTTGAAATTTTATTCTCTATGTGACCACACAAATAGCATTTTAATTTCAACTATTTTACGGTAAACATATTTTGTGAAATATAACGAAAATTCAGAAACCTTTGTGAATTTCACAATATTGATCGATGGAAGTAAAGAATGTGTTTTATGTTTGTATTTAAAAGCCAAAATATAGTTTGGCTACTTCATATTTGAAATTGTTGTAATTACTTAATTTCTTAATGAATGAAAGTTCTTAACTATTAACTAACTCTATGGTCTATGGAACCCGGAAGTCCAATCCCGCGTTCACTACAGCTCTCTAATATTGTCCTCCCATCTGGGCCTAGGTCTCCCATCTTAATATTGTCCTGCGCCTAGGTCTTCCTAATGGTCGTTTTCCAAATGGTCTTCCACTTAACACTTTAAAAGCGTTCCTACTTTCTTTCATCCGGACTACATGACCTGCCCACATAAGACTGCTAGAGAGTACATTTCGACCGACTGTCCCCACCTGGAATCGAACACGAAACCGCTCACATCAAGGGTGGGTGGAACGATGGGGCCACGTTGGGCTGTTCATGATAGTCGAGCTTTATATGTATCTGAAAGGAAAAATAATTACTAACAAGTTGATTTTCTTTCATACTGTGAAACTACGGCATATTTTCATATTATAAAGATTCAATATTCAAACCGGATGTAATATATTTATAACTTCTGTTTTTTTATGATCTAGATTTTAAAATCTCACCAACAATAAGGAAGACGGAATGATGATATTGATGATAACGGTAGAATGAAAGAAGTAATAGAACTGAGAAGAAACTCAAGCACACAGTGCTTGTCCGGCATAGAGTTTACTTAGCGAGAGTTGGGATCGAACCAGGGACCTCATGAGTCGTAGGTAAACGCTTTATTTTTCTTTATTAAAATATTACTAACATTCATTGTTATTCGTTATAATAATTTGCTGCTGTTAAACCTCTCTTAAAGTCCATAATAAATCAACGTTTATCATCGATGGCAAAGATGCAAAATGAAAACAAAATACAAGGGGCATACTGAGTGTCGTGGGCAACATTTTTTCACAACCGCAATCTTTATACGGTTTACCAAACATTCTTAGGATCATCAAGTCTAGGAGGCTTAGGTGGGCAGATCATGTAGCTAGGATGGAGGAAAGTAGAAACGCTTTCAAAGTCTTGATTAGAAGACCAATTGGAAAACGACCATTAGGAAGACCTATTCGCAGATGGGAGGACAATATTAATATGGATATCGCAGAGATAGGAAAACAAAGTAGAAACTGGATACAGTTGGCTAAGGATAGAAGTCAGTGGAAAGCTTTTGTGAACGCGGCATTGAATCTCCGTGGTCCTTAAGCCATAGAGTTAGTTAGTTAGATAGTAATCTTTATTTGTAAATGAAAGTAAATATATTATCTCAATCTACAGACCTTTCTTTCATTTTCCAAACAGCCTACATTTTTTGCACATATTTGTCCCATCGTTCTGCAAGTTTTAAAATACAATTGCGATAGAATTCCTTTCCAGCTGCCCGCAGACATGGCGCACTGCTTGACGAGTATCTCGTAGCGATGACCTCGCATCTGTTCCTTCACAAAACCGAAAAGATGGTAGTCGGAGAGTGCCATGTCAGGGTTATTGGGAGGATGTGGAAGTGTTTCCCACCCAAATCTCCTGATCTGCTCCATAGTGTCACGTGCAGTATGCGAACGCGCATTATTCTGTTGAAGGATGATCTTCTTTCCAGACGCTTATCACGCAAGGCACGACGTAGTTTCAAATGTGTCTGGATGTAGCAAGCAGAATTTATGGTTTGTCCATTCTCAAGAAAGTCAACCAGAATGCAACCCTGTGCATCCCAGAAGACGCTCCCCATAAATTTCCCTACCGATTGCATTGTCTTCGCTTTCTTCTTCGGCGGCGAATTCAAGTAGTTCCATTCCATACTCTGTGACGAATATTGTGACTGCAGATCAAAGCTGGTTCCATCGTTGTGAACCTGAAGCAAAACGACAAAGTCACCTCTTTCATGTAGATATCTCTGAAGAAGGTTTTGGGCAATAGTTAGTTTCTGGCGTTTGTGGTCCTCGGTTAATAAACGTGGGACTCTACGGGAACAAACTTTCCCATAATCTAAGCAGTGAATCATTTCTTTCACCGCACTATGTCAAACACCAAGTTTTGCAGCAATTTCATTCACAGTGATGCACCTGTCTTCCCTAATCAGCTCATCATCCCTTACCTTCTTGCGTTCCGTGGAAGCAATTCGATGCGTCTGCGACGAGGCTAATCTTTGATACTCGTGTTTTCATCCTTAAAATGTTTCACCCACCTCCTGACACTGGTGGCATCCATGCACACATCTCCATAGGCACGCTGCAGTCTGCAGTGAATTTCAGAAGCAGATTGGCCCTCTTTCACAAGGAATTCAATCGCAGCACACTGTCGAAACGATACATCTATACTCGCCATTTTGAAAAACCTGCCTGTGATCACGTGCTAGAGGCAAATAGCGTCAATATCTGGAAGGAAAACAGGTCTGTAGATTGAGATGATATACTTGGTTTCAGATTATGGTTCTCAAAACATGTTGCTCACTCCTTTCAGTATGCTCCTCGTAAAAAAATGAATGAAGGAAATAAAGACAGTATCTAACTATTCACATATTCATTTAAAGTTGATTATTTCTTATACCATATTTAACTGGTTGCGAAACATGACCGCTTACTCCCAGGAAAGAACGTGCACTGAAAGTATTTGAGAACAAGATCCTGACATGAATATGCGGTCCAAAGTGAAACGGGAATGGGGAATTTCGGATGCTTCATAAGGGGGGCATAATTTATTCCGTTTACTAAATATTGTTAGGATCATCAAGTCTAGGAGGCTCAGGTGGGAGGTCATGTAGCCAGAATGAAAAAAAAAGTAGGAACAGTTTCAAAGTTCAAACTAGAAGTCCGATCGGAAAATGATTGTTAGGAAAATCTACCCACGGATGGAAGGACAATATTAAGATGAATCTCCAGAAATAGGAATAGAAAGTAGAAACTGGATCCAGTTGGTTAAGGACAGAAATGAATGGATAGCTTTTGTGAATGTGACATTGAACCTTCGGTTTCCATAGGCCATAGAGTTAATTAAAGTAAAAGCATTATTATTGTGTACCAAATCATTTATGAATACGTGTTAAAAAACACTATATTTACTGTTGTAAGGATTATTAAGGTTAATTTCAGTGATCCATCAGTAGAGTATTTGAAGGTATACTGTACGCTCGAGAGTTTTCTAAAATATAGCAAAATATATCCACTTTTATACGCAACATTATATAATCGACTTAAAGTTACTAAAAACTGGAGTAAAAAATATTAGATGGGTATACTCCGTATACTTCCACATACCCTCTATTACATCCCTGGTTAATTTTGAAGTTTCTTTCAATTGTAAAAAAAATGAATTTAACACCTTGCAATTACTTATCCTCTTAAGATTATTTCAAATAAGTCATCAGTTGTAGCTTTTGTACGCATCTTGTGTCTCTGTTATGTTAAGTGGACGAATGAAACAAGTACTCTACAGAAGATGCATGTACATTTTTACACATTTTCTTCTCTACAGCTACACAACCCATTTCTCACCTTTTATTTCTAGCTCATCTTACACTTTTACCTTTTCCGTTGCACTTGGTCGAAAAATGTAAGAAGTTTTTCAGGCCAGACATCTTAAGTGAGGTTTTCCTGGGTTTTACACATTCACACAAGGATATGCAGGGATAGTACCTCATTTATAGGCCCCAGGCCGTTTCCTTCCTTCTCCAAACCTTTCCTCCTTCCATTTCCTCGAATAGTATTCTCGCCGAGGGACGTCATCCTTCATACGTGACGGACTAAATGACCATAGATGCCGAAAGTCCAGAAATCTAAAAAAATCCTCAATCCTAAAAATTCTCTTTTCTTATTATTAATCATTATCTAGCTGTATCATTAGCCACATTTAACTTTAAAAAACTATCTTCTCTCATTTGATCTTGATCTGTATACTTCAACAGATATTACAATTAGTATTATTAAGATTTCTGTGCAACTATTCTAAAGGACTTCTACAGTATTTCCAAAATAATTGGCGATCTTTGAAAGTTATATTTTCTCCAGGAACTAGGAGAGGTTTTAGGGTCATCAGATGGAAAGCCCAATTTCCATAAAGGCTGGAGACAAATAGAATTACACTTTTATTGCAGCTGTTATATTAAATGTTACGTTGCAAACAATTCCAGCGATAGACATTAGGTTTTTCTTTCTAGAGATTTCGTTGGGTTATTACACGAATGCTTTCCACCAGGAATAGAACCGCAGACCCGATGCTTCAAAGGTACGCGAGCTAGACACTATAGCCAGTGGGGAGGGCTTAACGACTCTACAATATCTAATACTCTTGGATTTCTTTGGGTTAGCCAATAGTGCATGGAGTACACTGGTAGCATTAGCTATCTTTGGTACCATCGCTATTTTTGTCTTAAAGGGGAAATTGGCCAGATTACTACGTTCCTAACAAAAATACTGTATACCGTAAAAGTGATACATAGGAACTTCTTAACTGAATAATTTCCCACTTTACCTAAGCGTTAATAACGTGCATCAATTTTCTAATTTTATTCTTGACAACAAATACGAGGTGTGTTCAAAAAGTATTGAACCTTATTTTTTTTCGCGTAAACCAGTGAATTGTGGGAGGCGTTCTTCAATGTAGGTGTACAGGGGACACTCATACGCGGTCGTGAAATTTTTCCTGCTCGCAGACAGCGCCAGTCACTGGCAGTCCGCCAACGAGTGAAGGTGTGTACTGAGCAGTTGTCGGATTTGTTTTTTTTTTTTTTTTTTTGGAACATGACAGAAACACTTGAGCAGCAATGTTGCATCAAATTTTGCCAAAAGTTTGGCGGTACCCAAGCGGAAAGCATACCATCGGATCGGTAGACGAGGATTTGGACATGAGGAGAGTGTCCGCGAAATTTTATTCAGGCTTTCATCGTTAAACACAACAGTCCTGTGTGACGTCAGGCTCCCTACTCACCCGACATGGATCCGCGTGACTTTTGGTTATTTTCCAAGCGTGACTTTTGGTTATTTCCCAAGCGTGACTTTTGGTTATTTCCCACTAAAAGAGATATGATTTGAGTCGAGAGAAGTCATCATGTGGAAGAATGCTATGGAACGGTTGCTCACCATTCCAAAAACTGCGTTTCAGAAGTGTTTCCAACAAGGGCGGTAGCGCTGGGAGAAATGTGTGTATTACCAAGGAAACAATTTGAATGGGATTTCGGATTCCCAAATCAATAAATGTGGTATTTTTTACCAACCAATACTTTTTGAAGACACCTCGTAATTTAATAGTACAGAACTTATACGTTTTCAAAAACAAATTTTGGTTCTTTCTCTTCTAAAGTATTCAACCACTCTCATGCTGTAACCTATTTGGCTTCTGCTGTCAGAAATTACTTCTCTTACATTTTAAAGACAGTCCCGTGACAACATTGAAACGTACATTGAGTTTTTTTACGAACATTCATATTAAAATATGGAGGAAGGAAATGTATGCATATACATCATCAAAAGAGAGCAAATGTAAATTTTATGCTGAATATTTTTTGCTTGTTAGAAAAACGCAATTCGTCACAGTAGTTGCTGCTCATCTTCCAATGGAGATTCCGGAAATTATGCTGGGACGAAAAAAAAGCTAAAGAGCAGTGCAACGTTTCTTTTATTAGGTCGTAGATGGAGTTTTTTTTTCTTTTTTTGTCACTGTGCTTTGCTCGGAATAAGAAAACGACCAAGCCATAAAAAAAAGTATGTTCTTCGCGCTGGTCTTTTCCTCTTACGACTCTACGAGCGACGGTGGCAATTGTAGTGCAGAGAAGGGAGAATGCAAGTATTCTATTAGCTGCTTCCTTTTCCTCTGTCTGCCTCTTTCTCGCAAGTACAGAAATTAAAAACGAAAAGGATAAAAAAAATAAAAAAAGATATGAAATAAGTTGAAAGCGCGCCAATGCGATGGTGAAAAAGGAAAATTTCATGTCCATTTGCTTAAATACCATAGCAAGAAATAATTGTACTCAAAGAAAGAAAGATAATGAAAAAACAGAATGCAAATTATTTGCTAGCATTTGCTAAGAGGCTAGTATCATACGGATACTTAATTTGTACGAATTTATGTTTATGTAATGAACTGATTAATAATCAACGAGATAATTGCCAAAGTGATTTATACAAGTAATCATGATCTTGCAAGTAGAGGCCTTACTAGGCTCACTGCTAAATATGTATAACACTCATTTCTTGTGAAAAGCTTCACTGATTTCCTTCCAGGTCATATAGTCTATGTTTGTAATGGACAACATGATGTCCAAGAGTTTCCTAGTTGAGATAGTATAAAGTTTACTTTTCCTTCTTTCACTAGAAGGGCTGCTTTAGGATTTTAATTTTGGATAGGCCCGTTCTGTCGTTTATGGATACACACACACACACACACACACACACACACACACACACACACACACACACACACACACACACACACACACACACACACACATTTGTTTAATTAATGACAGCAGGAAAATACTTTTACAGTAATGGTTGATGATATTTCTTAAATAATTATCTACCATTAATATAAATAAGGGAAAACATATTTACTCTTTATTGTATCTTTTACCGTTTATATATTTTTCAAAATTTCTAATAAGGGAGGTATGACAACCGTGACAGTTAGATATTTATGAGAATTGGTACCCTGACTAATTGTGGGTCGCTAATCATCGTGGTGATAGTCATTCGGTGCGGAAATGACTTGTTTATCTGCTATGTATAATACATATACCAAGCAGTGACCGGGTGAGTTTGTGCCGAGTTATACTCCACAAACGCCGCAAAAAGGTAGAAAATAAAAAAAAATGTGTGCAGGTATCATGATACCTATGGGAAGGAGACACTTGACTAAGAACACGGCAGTAGTGTCACACAAGCAGTGTTGCCATCCCAACACAAACTTACAGTTTTCAAATAGAACATATATCATTTTATGGCATTAAAATAATTGTCATAAAAAGTGAAAGAAAATAAGCAGAGGCAATAAACTTGAAAAATTACAACGTCCGTACAATGAAACGAACAAATGTACAACAACAACAACAAAACTGCAGAAGGAACAAATGTATAGTAGGGAGTAAACTACAGCATGCACAACATCCAGTGACGAACGGATTATCCAAAAGGCTCACATGTCACAGTGGCCGTAGAAAAAGAATTCCCATGTCACAGAATGCGGAAATTTCAAGAGCACGTCATCTTGTAGCGCAGCAATTTTAATGGCGTTTGTGTATAATCGATATATCGAACTGTTCTCGAGAGCTATAACAAGAACTCTCTCTGGGTTACAACACTACATAAAATCTTGCATACCTTTCATACCACAGAGAAGATAGTCTAAAAAGAGGTGCAGAGCCTGAAAAGAGTACAGAAAAGCTGTGGCACGAAAGGTAGCAAATCTATGACAAGAAAGTACGTCAGAAACGAGTCGCAATGAGTAATGACCTGTGATAGGTGTCAGTCGAGAATATAGAAACGTTAGCATGTGAGATAACGATGAAGAAAACACACTGCATTCAACTTACCAGTAATATACAGGCACAAAATATTTTCATATAATACACCAATATATACAACAGAAAAATCATAGATAGTATGGCAAAATACGTACATTTTTCTCCCTAGTCGCACACTTGATATAAAATTGATGTGTTCCAACATATTCATGGGTGATGATGTGGTTCCAAAACGAAGTGATCAGGACAAAGCAGCATGGAGCAGTACAAACACTTCACAAACGCTTCTTGCTCATACTCTTCGTGGGAACAGTCACTATGGTCACCGCGCACTATCAACTGAGTCTCAAGAGCATTTCTAAAGGCAGTAACTATTTCGCCCGTCACATAGCCACATTTGTGCCACGCATATGCGATCATATCCTTTAGCGGAGGAGAACAAAACTGATGATAAACCACAGAGTGCAGTTTCATGAGAAATACTCTATCACGCAGTTTATCTTGGTTACCAGCAGAGATGGATTTATGCCGAAAGTAATCCTCAAGCCTGCGAATCACCAGTTTATATTGCCTAAAAAAGTAGACATCAAGTGGCTGGATAAAACGTGTGGTTTTGGGTGGTATGACTTTAATATGAATGTTCTTCTCATGTAACAGCTCAAGCACATCATCTGCGCTTAAAATAGTTTCATTTGTTTGTCCAGTCCAGGAGTCGAGTAACAGCAATGAATCATCTTTTACATCGGAAATAAACACTTCTTTTAACCACCGTTTTACATGTTGTCGAGTCAATTTGCCGGATCGCTCGCATCAATAACAACATTGAAGGAAGTATGTCGTGCTAACTGTTCTTTCACTTTAGGACCGAACATGCATAAAACATATGTACAAGCGAGACCCTAGGTTCACTGGGGAGAAGTGAATTTGGATGGTATATGAATGTGTAACTGAAGCCATGGACTGAATTAATGCTGTAGTATGTTTTTCAACATGTTCGAAAAGAGTTCTACTTGATGTCATTTCATATTCAAACCGAGATTGATCGGTGTTAAATATGCGGTCAGAGTTGTATGGTTTCATTATGTATGTATGATGGCATTAACATCATTGACAAGCATATGGACCTTATCAAGCAATTCAGCTTCATGTTCCATATCTGCTCTTACTACAAATTGTGTTATCTTCCTTGAACGGATCCGATGGTTTCGCTTAAATTTGTGTATAAACGCATGCGAACCCCGGAATGAGTGGTTGAATTTCTTCGCTGCTGTTATCATCCACGCGCGCAAATTGTAATTATGCACAGTGAGATCTTGCCTCCGATAGGCTTAGAATGTCTCCAGTACGTCTGTGTTGATTTGTGCCATGACGTAGGGGGCGACGGGGCGTTTTTCAGAACTTTAAAGCCTTATACACAAAAGTGCGAGTGCACTTAAACTTTTAGTGGCTACTTTAATATTGTTTTTACACATGCCTTTCTCTTGCAACAAAAGTACGTAAGTATGATCTGAGGTGACTAATTAAAAAGAACATTAAACTTCAAATATTCCGTAAAGTGGGGGAACATTAGCACCCAGGGGTAACATTAGCATATAGCGGGGTATTTTGATCTACAGCAAAATATTCTCTATCTATTAGGCTCTTTTCTTCTTTAATCTGCTTTTGAACAATTACTTCAGCATTGACCAACAATTAAACAAACATAGTACATTGAAGCGGTTGCGAACAGCTCCTCAAATGAAGACCCATGTCACGCTTGTTCATGTCTCTGGAATAATTATTGAGGCCCGGATTGGGATCACTGTGTCAAATTTTTACATTGGGTATGCGGAAATTGTAATTAGAACACTACTGACCATGGGCGCCAGAAGGGAGCCAGGGTGGGGCCCGGGGCCCCCTGACTCACGAAAATGCATACGTAATATAGCAAACCACGTATATTAAAAACCAGAAATACCAGACGTAATATACCAACCATGGAGATGCCCCTTTGAAAATTTTCTCCAGGCGTCACTGCTACAGAACCTTATTATGAATGTTCAATATGCAATACCGGCATCCCTAATTGAGCACTTCAAGTTCTGTTATAATAATTGAACACTATTTTTGTAATTTTCTTCACTCAATTTTTGTAATCAAAGGATATCGGTTTTCCTATACATAAATTGCACGATTAGTGATTTAAATAAACTAAAAATAGAGTAAAATATTTTAAAAATGTTTTTAGGTGCCAATATAGTCCCTATTGAGTACAAATATTCTATAAACAAGTCTTATAAGTGACTTACGGAAGTTACCCATATACGGGCAAAATTGGCACTAAAAAATAATTTTTTTATGCATTTACAAATTCGATTTTTTTTTTTTAAAAAAAAAAGATGCTACCAATATTGCAATAGGAAGATTCAAATGTCAAGTTGAGGTTTTTGGAAAAAAAAAATGAAACTTCAACAGTTTCTGAAAATTCTTGATAAAAAAGACTAAAAAAAAACTGTTAATTTTCCCCCGTTTTACGGTTCTCTGCGCTGCATGAGAATTTCCTATACTTAATGACGAAACTCTCTCTATATCAGTGGTGATTTCAGACAACTTTCTAGGTGGGGGAAATTCACTACACAAAGGGTACGAATAGTGCTGCGAAAATATTGCTAACCTTGTTTAACGCGTCTCCAGGGAATGGGGTTCCCCGGGTTACATCCAATATGACAAACGTATTGAAGACGTTTGCGTTCATCCAAGTGCCATAGCCAACTTTTGCGAAGCAATGCTATTCCAACAGCTTTGAAGAGTCCCCTGGAAATCTTCAGTATTCGTTGGATGTGATCATAGATTACTATGTAAAACTCAATCCACAAGAGCTCGATGGATGACAAATCCTGAGACTGAGGCGGCTATTCCATTTTTTGTGTTAATATGTGAGCTTCTCCTTTGTTTTGCAGATAGCTGAAAATATACGATTAATTTGTTGAAAAAAAAAACAAAAGCGTTGGATCTACCTACTGAACCGGACAGCAAGAATTAAAATCAAATTGTCCCGTTGAAAACCGGAAGGTTGGCACACTAATGACGGGGTAATTTGAAAAGAAAATTTGATGTGTTTATTCTTTTACAAAATCCACTTTTCTTATAGTGTTCTTTGCATATGAGGTATTTGCTTTATTATCCTCTCTGTCCTTAATATTCAGAGTCGTTATTAAATTGTCCCATCCCCTGAGTTTGAGAAACACAAGCTATAAGCAAATAAGTTTTATACTAATAAAAAAGCAGAAGTTTTATGTCTGTGGATATTTTCACCTTCCCTTTGCAAAATCTGAAATAACACTACTGTTAAAATTAGGAACGTTAATTAGCAGAGTAATTAAGTTTACAAATTATAATTAAAGAAAATTACTAAAGTAATAAAGAGAACAAAAATGCAGAACTTTGTTTAGTAATCCACTATAAATACTACGCTTGAAAGCAAACAAAGAACAGTTTAAACCAAAGAAACCATGGTGTTTGGTTATAAAACCATGCTATTTATTTTCGCAAGTTTGGTGTAAATGTGTTGAGCTGACATTTTGGGATTCTAATAATAATAATAATAAATAAACGGAATTATTCGGATAACCATGCCAGAAACAATTATTAAATATCCAGTTGTCTGCGTGTGGTGACAACTACGCGGTCACTCAGTCCAACCAACTTGAAATAAATACTAAGGTTAAGGAAAAATATAGAAGAAAAAAGAAAAAAGAGGATCAGGAAGTGAACCATGCAATGGGACCACACTATTGGATGACAGACATCTGCACCTTGTTCAAATGCTGGTGACGGATCATACAGCGTCAGCCACAGCGCTAGCTAGATGCTGGAGCTTGATAAAATGAATGTGCAGAGTATAACTTCAGTGCTTATATTTATGTAGGTTGGCAAGAAATGTTTAGGTTAGCCAAAGATAATATTTTTAGAAGAGGAAATCGGAGTTAGTTTGTTTTTTAGTGGTTGTTAAATTAGATTAACGTTGAATTTGCTTTTATGTTGAACTAATATGATATGTAGAAAACAATCAAATAATAATGTCAGTGAAATAATAATGAATTATGTATGATTTGTTCCCTTTTTCCTCCATTTAACTATATAAGTGACAGGAAGTGTGTATGTAGTTGGCTGACGTTATATACTTGAAACTTAATATTTAGTTTCGAAAACATCTTTTTTAACCTTTAGGTTACCAAATCCAGTATAGAAGATAAGACCTTTGCTAGCGGAACGATTTTTAGAAAAAAAAAAGAGACTTCATAGGGTTACTTTTATATGTTCGTAGCTGAGACTCTAGCTAATTGGTCTGGACACATACAACAAGAATCGGAAAATGCAACAATGACTCAGAAAATGTATGACCGAGCAACACTCATTCACCGAATCGTAGTCCCAGGGGAAAAAGAAAGGTGGGAAATAGGTCCCAAGTTTGTTCTTATTCTGATAAAAGTTGTCTTATATTCGCGATGTATTAGAAGTTTGGTCATCATTGGTTTATGTGTTCAAAGAATAGCTTATTTGCCATAAAGTACATTGAGAGATGATCCATTATTATTGCACAATTACATGTAATTTCATTGCAAAAACTGAAAGAAAGCTTATCCAATGTTTCATAATCTTTTGTAAATAAAACGTTGTGGTTAATTTCCTTTCACAGATAAGATGAATTCGTCATTCTATTCCCAATTACTAATTTCAATAATTCGAAACAACAGGAGCAACTGTCGAACCTTAAATGGAACAACCTGTTTCATAATTTGTAATAAACGGAGATATTTTACACAATTTTCGTGAAACATATCGCTAACAAATCAGAAGCTAAGTTCAGTTGTTCACTGTTGACTGATTTCAAGTTCAAGCAGTAGCAATAGTAAGAAACACTCAGCAAACATATCCTTGATCCGACTGTTTTACTATGTTCTCAGTTCGAAGGACGTACACTAAACGTCTCAAAAATGTTGCATATTTTAATCTCGTTTAAGCAGTTTAAGAAGCGTTTTAGTAAGATTTTTGTGATGTAAACGGAACACTTCAACTAAAATTCACAAAAAATGTGACAAACGTGTATGGTACCAACAACAGACTCCAAACCCATTGACAGATAGTGTTGAATTATTTAAATAGAGCCGGGTAAATCTTATGGAATGAAATTCAGTTATTATTCTATTCAAAAGTCCAACACAATTCTTAAATGTACAAACTATTCATTTACTGGAGCTTTGTTCACCTAAGAGATATGTAACTGCAACTACGTGCTAACTCATTACCAGCGTTCAATTATGCCTTTCGTGTTAAAGAAAAAAGCTTCAGTAAGCAGACTAATAAACAGTAAAGTTCCTCTTGAGTTTGTCCAATATATGTAGGGGATTTGCCCCAGAACTCACCACAAAATTCGAGCCTGGTTTCTTTAATTCTCCGTCCTCCGAAATGTGGCATAGATAATCAATATCTCGATTCGATTTTAGGAGTTCCGTACGTCACTCACACGTACCATCGTAGTTATACGTTAAGATAATGAACTTTTATGAACGAAGTATATTGAAGCCGGACGAAATGGCATTAACATCTCAGTTCCTAAGTTAATAATGAACAAAATATGTACCTTTATTATTTGTGAGCGGTTCAGGCGAAGGACAATAGTATATCACATTTTCTTACCTTCAAGTAAACTGGAAAAGAATGTTCAACATTCCCATGCAATGCAACGTAATAACACATAACCAAACAAGCTGCTCCTGCCACCTGCAGGTATATTTACGAAATTATCCTGCCTTCACACTATTGTGTGTTCCGATCCCAATCCATTCCATCTAATATATCAATTTCATCGGAAGTGGCGCTTACCATTGTTTCGCCCCGAACCGATCATATGTATATGTACAAATAAGGAAAGACATTTCCAAACGTGAGACATATACCAAAAGATGTATCTTATTATCCTGAATAAAATGATATACCTATAGCCCAGTCATTTTAGACAAAATTTGGGTCAAACTGTGCGAATAATAGTCTAAAGCTGAAAGTTGGCAGATTTCTATTCGATGTCCTGAACAACATATCAAAAGTCGTTTCCTAAAACTCCAGGTGTTTAAAATCTGGAGTGCTGAAAAAGGAGAAGTTATCACTGGAATGGCTGTTACCTACAAACGGTTAAACCCACAAAGCTAATATAGGTTTCAAATGAAAGATAAATAATAAGGCTTCAGTTCAAGCTACATATTGTTTTAATTGAACACCATCCAGGGTCGCACGAAACGATTGAACTCCTCAAAAGCTGAAATGAAACGAACTCACTTTTTCTTTGCTTGTTTATGGACGTTTTGCTATCACAGACATTGTAAATATATCCAATTAAAAATGTCACCAAACTTTCATCTTTCTATTGGTATCTTTGTGGTGCATGTACGACTAATACTTACAGAGCAATGTGCGTTTAAGTGACCTGCGCTGCACTATTGCCCGCCATTCACGTGTCCGTTATGTGAGCACCTGTAGGCTAGATACTTTACGTAATAATATTACAAATAATTGTATGAAGCTGAAAATTAGTACACTTGCTCTATTTGATATCCTAAATAACATATCAAAAGTTCTCTAATCTTCCGTGGTCGCTTCATAAAATTCCAGGTGGCTGAACTGCTGGAACGCTGGAGAAACGCAAGAAATCGCTGGAATGGCTTTTAAATCCAAACAAACAGGCCTACGGAGTTCAGATAGGGCTCGAATGAAAGATAAAAGAATGGACTTTATTGTGAGGTGTTCATTTCACATCATGTACTATCGCACAAAGCAATAAAACTTATAAAAACAACTAAAATAACCCTTTTGTTTTCCCTTTTCTTTTTTACTCTGGAAGCCTTAGTATCGCAGGTATTGCAAAAGATCGATACAAATCTTTTGAAGCCACTTTTACCTTTCTAATGACATCCATATTGTCTAGTTGTTGAACTACATAAATTTAAGCGACGCACTGCACCTGCACTGCTCTTTGTTTAGCCTCACGTCATAATGCATCCATTGTTTGCTCAGCTGATATGCAAGAGGTACAAACTATGCACGCAGAATTCATGAAAAATTACGTTTCTTATGATGACGTTTGCAAATCCAACGCTCTCGCAACACTTTTATCTGTCGTGGAATACGCATGTAACGACCTATCATATAACAGCCGCATTTCAGTACTTTGGATACAGTATGTTAGGTAGGTGAACTTGAATCGTCTGTTTATTAGAGCTGAAAGTTCTGGAGATTGGGAACTGCACCTTCACAGCATTAAAAGTATGTTGTCTCATCTATATATATGCTGCAGGTCATCTAAATTATGCTAAATTTTGCGCACTTGTACATTCAGGAGATGAAAAATTTGGAGTCCAAAATCCCTGCCTAGGAATATGAGAAGTTTGCTCTTCGAGGTTATTTCACGATAAGAAGTGACAAATTCTGGAGTGGAGTATGGAGTGATATGGTTCTGGAACGGCAATTAATGCGAGCAATTGAAATCTCTGGAGGATTTATGAGACGCCGAGGTATAAGGGACAGTACCCTGGCTCAGTGGGTGCTTTCACTACCTGGAACTTTGCGAATGTGTGAAGCCTTCGAAAACTTCAGCCGCATATCCTCATCGTTGTCCGAACAACATGTCGATCTCCGAGAATTCCGGCAACAATGCAACTACAAGGATCTTGAGAAGTTTGTTCTATGGCTCAATGACCATAATCCATTTGACGTGGACACTAACAATTTAATTTTGGGGTGGGATGCCCGGGTTCGATTCCCGCGGAAGCTCACTGGGTTCGGATTCCACGTCTCATATGGTCTCGCTGCTGAAAGGGACGTTAATTCAAAATCAACTCAACTTAACTAACAATTTAAGCTCTATCGCGACTGGAGGGGTTTCTGACGCTTCAGTTGACTGCAATTCCGCTGAAACTTTGGAGAAAGCTTTTGTAGAGAGAATGGTTGGGAAGGATTTTGGAAATTTAAAATTGGAGAGATCTGATCGAGTAAAACCTATTTCGTACACAGGTATATGTATTAAGGTGCATGAAAATATCCCGGTCTGGTAGATACGAATCAAATGTTTATGTGGATAGCATGTGTGATGAAAACAGAGGAAGTTCTAAACAAGTATCTAAAGTACGAGTTATCCCGTATCCACCGATGCTATTCCGAAACACTGAATTAAGAAAACCATACAAGTCTTCAATCTGTGATCTCTTCCAAATGAAAATGAAATGAAATATTAGAGTTTTACGTCCCACGGTTACGCCGACTAGGCTAAAGGAGACGGTGATGATGAATAGTGAATGAAATGGTGGAATGGAGAAAGTGGTAGGAGACGGGATAACCCTGAGAAAACCCACCCACACGGTGTTTGCCCACCACAAAGATCACTTGGTGGGAGCAGAGTTGGAACCCCGGAGCCCATGCACCAGAGGTGAACGCTCTACCACTGAGTCATCGCGGCCCCGTGATCTCTTGCAGTCGAGCACACCTAGCGATGATGATATCAAAGAAATGTTGTCCTATGAATAAGAAATTATAGTGGACGGATATATGATGCTTCGAAAAGTTGTTTAGTCAAGTTCAGCTACGTACGAACAAGTTTTTGAATCCTATATTTCCTATGTGGAAAGTCATTATACTGAACTATCCACTATAGTTTTCGACGGTTATGGTGTTGCTACCACAAAAGACAAGAACAAATCCGAAAGGCAAGGAAACGTAACTGTTCAAACATTTTAGTTGAAGGTGCAAAAACTGTTACATGTAGTCAAGGGAATTTTGTGTCAAACAAAATACAACTAATGAAACAAATGAAAATTCGTCTTGAGAAGGAAGGAATCCACGTGAAGGAAGCCAAGAGAGATGCTGATGCCTTAATAGTTGCTACTGCTTCAGAAAAAGTCGAATGTAATCGCAAAGTGACTGTAGGATCCTCAGATAGTGACATTCTTCTAATGATTGTGGTTATGATCCCTAATGGAGCAACCACCAATCTCCCCATGCCTAGCGTTGGGTCACATGCTGCCCGATTATACAATATTTCATATATCCAAAACAAGATTGGTGATATGAAAAAACATATACTTATTTGTGCATGTCACGAGCGGAAGTGATACTACTTCTGCTATTTACATGAGAGGAAAAAACGGCCTGGAGTATACTCAAAAACTAACAACTGCTGGAAACGGTGGATATACAGGGTATCCAATATACAGTGCAACCTGGAGTTTGGGAGAGTAGGAATTTGAACCTGAAGCGATAACCAAATAATGGTTATACCAAAATAAAGCTTTGTTCATGCATACATTTTTGAACTAGGAAGCAACGACTGAAGTACACTAGGAGCACATAGTGTTGCCAGATGTAACCGAAGGTGTAAATCAATATTTTTCTCCAAAGCATGTAAATTGACTCATAACTCATATGTATGGATGTTTTGTAGTTAATTTTTAGTTTGTTTAGTTGGAATAGCTTGGAAACTATGGAGCAGAAAAAAATATGTTTTTCATTTCCACCGATAACTAATCGGGTTAGGCCTCTGTAAGAAGGAACTAGGGAAATCGTAATTTTCATTAATTAACTCTCTGAATTGGCAACATTGCTGACGTTTCAGTGCATCAAAGGCTGTGTTAAGGAACTGTCTACATTATGCAATTTCTGAAAACAATGAAAAAGAAGCTTTGAAATTATCATGATAAAACGTTTACTTATGCACCGGGCAACACTGCTACTATCACAAAAGAGTTATCAGCTCTCCAGAGATGCTGGAAGTGCCCCATGAAGAGTAGAAATGTTAAGATTCTCAACGGCACTGTGAATGTTCGTTTCCGGATCTTGTATAGTTCGAGAATTGTTATTGTATACCTCTTGCTTTAAGTAGCCCCATAGAAATAAATACCGGTGTTGCCGGCTGCATGTAAGTAAAAGTTTTATCAATATAAATTTAAAAGTTTCTTTTTCGTTGTTTTCAGGAATTGCATAATGTAGACAGATCCTTAACACACCTGTTGATGCACTGAAACATCAGCAGTGTTGCCAATTCAGAGAGTTAATTTATGAAAACTACTATTTCCCTAGTTCCTCCTTAGAGAGGCTTCATTCGGTTAATTATTGGAAATGAAAAAAATTTTTTCTGCTCCATAGTTTCTAAGCTATTCTAATTAAACAAACTGAAAATTAACGACAAAACATCCATACGTATGAGTTATGAGTCAATTTACATGTTTTGCAAAAAAATTCATTTACAACTTCGGATATGTGGCAACACTGTGTGGTTTCTAGTGTATTTCAATCATTGCTTCCTAGTTTATACATATGCACATGTACAAAGCTTCATTTTGGTATTACTATTATTTGCGTATCGTTTAAGGTTCAAAAGTTCTACCACCCCAAACTCCGGGTTGTATTGTATATTGGACACCCTGTATTTAATATGGCCGATGCAGATTGTGACAGCGTATCAGAAGCGAGAAGAGAAGTTCCTCATTGAACTTTATAACGGCCGTGCTCTTATATCATTAGTTCAACTGAGGGTTTACAAGTGCAACAGACTTGAAGCTAAGACCGCAATAACTACCTCAATCAATTTAGCAACTCTGCTTCCAACGTCAGCTGCAGCATGCCAACATTTCCTCCGAGTGTACCAGCAAAACAACAGTGGCTAGGAAATGATCTGGACGCTTCACAATGGGGATGGACACATTTAAATGGCAAATATATTCTTCACGCCTGCATGCTACACAAAATTATCTTAATGGTTTGGTTTCGGACTTAAATCTGTCGAAGGAGCCAGCAGAAGTTCTTATTTCTAGGCTTCATCAAAGGAACCGTCTGGCATCTGGAATTACATTTGCCCGGTACAGACAGAGAAAGACAATTTTCATCCCACTTTGTACAAGAATCTCTTGTCTGTACTTTCCACTAGCTGGAGACTGTTTGTTGATTCTAACAAAACAAGTTTAAAATGTGTCCTTTTGCACAATGAAAATAAGTACCCATCAATACCTATTGCCAATTCGATTTCAATGAAAGAAACGATGAAATTAATTCTAAAGCAAATTAAATATCAAGAAGATGGGTGGGAAGGGTGTTGTAATTTCAAGATTTTTGGCATTTTACTAGGACATCAAACGGGATATACGAAGATGCCACGTTTCATTTGCGACTGGGATAGTAGGGTAAGAACGGAATGGCCATTGTGGGTACTTTGGAATCCAGGATCTAAAAATATTGTACATGAACGTTTACGAACGAATACCAATACGAATTTTATTATGACCAACGTAGTCGTCAGAATGTAAATATACGCGAAATTCTCATGACGAGTTGAGTCGTCATTGGCAGTTAAGAGGTTAAATCTTAAACTTTGATTAACTCAGGGATAAAAGTGGATCTGTATCACATCGTCTCCCATGCCTATCTTTGTCCATTGTAATTTCTTTTAGGAAGTTGCGGAACGCCATAGATATTTTTCGAAAGTGGGGTAGCGACATGCCCCACGTTCCCCCTTACTTTTACCCTTTCCTTTAATTATAACATTGTGCTAAACTAAGACGTATATCAATCGAAAAATTACATTAAGCTGATCAAAATGATATGTGTCAGGCTAAATCTTCATGGTTTTCAAGAAAATGGAGAAAAAAGAATATCTTTCTAAACGTAAGAAGTGTGCCGTACGCGAACTATGCCACTGATTCAGGGGAAACTTATATTGACTTTTTTTTATTTAGATTAGAAATTGTATTTCTATACTTTCGGCAACTATGGCATTTTAGCCCGTCATATATGAGGGATGACGTGCGTCGGCAATCATGTTACCAGAAGAAAGAAAGGAAAATGAGGAACAGGGCCTGGGTCTTTGTGTATGAGGAAAACCGAGAGAAACCTCACTCAGAATGATTACTATACAAAGGCTATTACAGTTTCCGATCAAGTATCTCCACCGGGAATCAAACTCAGGACCTCTCGCACCAAAGGTAAGAGCGTAAGCGACTACATTACCGAACTAAAATTGAATTACACCCTCATTAAGATAATTTATTAAGACACTAGCTAAAAGCCTGCTAAGGTTAATAAGAATCCATTACAATTATCATGAATCTAGATTTTAAATTTCTGTAAGCTAAAATATTGAGCAGATGTAAGAGATACATTAGTCAATAGAGAAGATAGAGAAAAACAAATTTTATGTCGATAAAAAAGGTTTGTATGTTGCTTGTATGATGAACTTTGCTAAATAGCAGATTATATCTATTGAGTTATCTCCTAACAGTGATGTATATAGTTTTGTGTTTCAGATTCTGTGTTTCAGAAACCACTTTCAAGCTAATCCTTACTTTCTCACCCTCTTTCACCTTCCACTTAATGGCTGTTTTGTATCTTTTGTAAAAGTTTCTTTTATTTCGCAATCTAGGGTATCAATCCTAGTCGAAACGTGAGCTTTAGACAGGTTATATTATCTCAAACTTCTAAACATCCACTTTGTTGTCATTTGAGACAAGCAACAAGGCTGTTAACCCTTTACTTGTGCAATATTATTTGTTATTTACATTTTGTTCTCTTCACACGTTTTCTGTTTTTAATACCAATGATGAGAATTTTAATATCCAGATTCATTACAAAGCGGTACAAATGTATTTCCCTTTAATTTCAATACCGTTTAAATTCAATGTTTATTGAAAGCTTCCAGCTAGAGATAAGGTAGTTCTTTTTTGAATAGTCTGGCTTTGTTTACATTTTCATTAGAGATAGCTAACAGACTGAGACAAATGAGCTTCTAACACTCACAATGCGTCTCGAACGTTTTGTTGTTCCTTTGTCAGTAGAATCCATTGTCTTATTTTGCATATGCTACTGGAATAGAAGGCTAAGACAGACAGTTGGACCAAATACATGAAAGCGTTCCACGAAAACACATCTTAACTAATATATTTGAGGATTTACTTGATTTCAAAAGAAGGAAATTTAAAGCACTCAACATTTTTGCTATAGAACATAACACAATTATTAACAGAAGATTATGAAATGAAATGTAATACTAAGAAAATGTATATTTTAAGAAAAACTGAAAAGTTATTTCCACTGACCGTATTAGAGTAGTGGTTCCAAACTGGTGTGACGCGACATACTGGTGTGTCACTCAGTCCCATAGAGCATGTCGCGGAATTTTGGAATTTAAAAATCTCGAGACATTTAATAATTAGTTAGAATTAATTTTGAGACAAAGTGTACCAGCCAACGACTCCAATGGCAGCAATAATATTCAGTTCTCTATTGAAATCACTTCTCGATTGAAATTTATAATTTTACATTATCATAATATTATTTACAAAATATCAAACAAGTGTATAGTGATAAAATGAAATAAAATGAAATCTTTGAGGTTAACATCTAACGATTATGCTTGTTGGGCTAAGGGAGACGATGATTAAAGCAAGTGAATGATTATGGAAGAAGTTGTGAAATGAGAAAGTGGAAGGAAACTGGAGTAACCCCACAAGCACGATGTTGTCCACCACAAACTTACTTGGCTGCGGATCGAACCAGGGACCCCACTCACCACAGGTAAGCGCTCTACCACTGAGCCACCATGACCCAAGTGTTTCATAATGATGTGCGTGTTCCTTAAAGTGTATCGCCAACAAAAAAGACAGAAGAACTATATTAGAGCATCCTCGTGACTATATGGTTAGCTCACTGCCCAAGATAATTTAATTAAGTTCCTGGTGAAAGATTATGTGATTCTGTTACATAATTTGTTAGGGTTTAGTGTCTCATTTGAGCATTAAGGCTATAGGAGATATGGACTTATATTTTAAAGTGGAATCTGAACTACCGAAATGTATTCAAATTTTAATGCTTGTCCACCAGGAATCAAATCTGAGACCATTTGAACCAAAAGCTTAAGCGCTAGCCACCAGACTAGTGGATAATATCTCATGTGATTCAGATCCCACATTAACCTGTAGGTCCATCTCTCATATAGCTTCGTTGCTGTAAGAAAGAAATTTTGAAATTAACCAACAAAAACTCTGTATTGCATCCTGCTCTTTCGTCAACCCTACTCTATTAGAAATAGTATTTTTCATTTGCCAAAACAAATTTAGATTAGAGTACACACTGTTGACACGGAAGACCTCGGGGTTAGCTTCTCTATGGAAGATAATATCTTTCAGATCCCATATTAAGCGGTACGAGTGTACTTATATCTCGGTACAGAAAAGTATGTTTTACTGGAAACGAGCTGGATTCTTGAACGATTCTTTGAACAAAGGGTCAAATTTGCCGTCTATGTTACAAGTAATTATGCACGTTACGGTTAACAAATATGTTCGTCAGTATGTCATTATTAGGAAAATAAAATTTTCCAGTTCTACGTTCGATAGGTATACATTTGTAGGAAAAGGAAACGGATGGTTAATGAATAAAAGTGTATGTTTATGGTAGGAACTGATGGAATGCAATATAGGAGAAAATGGGAGGACTTCGAGCAAAACCAAGGACACAATGTTGTTCACCATAAACTCACATGGGCTGGGATGAAACCAGTACCACTTGAGCGCTCTATCACTGAGCTACAATGTCAACATGTCTCTGTTAGGAAAAATACACAATAATATTAATAAATTAATAATAATAAATGTAAAGAATAACAAACAATAATATATATATAATCTGGTACCTTTTAACACATACAAAAAGGAAAACAGTCTGTTCCAGAAGAATAAGAACTAGAGGGATAGTGGCTCAGACGTGGAGTGCTTACCTACTGTGCGTGGGGTCCCTTTGTCGATCCTCCGCCAAATAAGTTTGTGGTAAACAACATCGTGTCCGTGGATTTTCTCGGGACTCCCCTTTCGTCCGACTTCTTCTCGTTTGGCCAGTTCTTCCAACATAATTCATTTACCTCCGTAGCCTACAGAGCATAATCGTGGGACGTTAAACTGAAATATTTCATTTGTTCATTTGAAGAGTAAGAACTATCAGTATTGGCAAAGAGCAACATATATTTTTGACGCCATAATTTTTTTTTCTCGACACAGCTCAATATGATCTACAGACTGACGCATGACTCAATGTTATAGTGTTACAATGGTAATTTGAACAAAAAAATTGAAGTGTAAGAGTTAATCACAATTGTAACTGTATGTCATTAACCATAATGCGAAGTGTCACTTTATTGTGTCACAATAAAAAGAGTGAAAAGAGTACAGTTAAGCGTCAGCTCCATCTTAATTATAAGCGATGTTTATTGCATTACATCAGTTTGAATATTTAACAAAATACTAGTTTTTGAGAATTTAACATTCACCCATGGCATTTTGTTACACCGAATAATATCTACCAATTGCCATACATACGTCTTACGTTATTTGAACAGTTTTGTTCAGTTATTCGCTAATAAAATCGTACAGTAGCAAAATACTGCATATTTTACTTTTCATCATGATTGTTACAGGTACTCTATAGCAAATATTTAAAAGTATATTTTAAATCTCTACATATATATCCATATTTCAAGAAGCTGTATTGCTAGTTTTAAAAATATGTGGGCGAATTTATGGTTTGCATAGAAATATTAATAATATATGATTGTGGTTTACTTTACAAAGCCTTTTCCCTCTTCTTCTTTAATATTACTTCTTCCCAAAGTCATATAAAATGCTTTTTTTGGGTAAAGAATTAAATCGTTCATAATGCAAGCGATTTTAACTAGCTGAGTTGTCCCTTTATGAGTTTCTTTTCCCCCTGTCTGTGTTTGACTCATATGTGGATTTGGGCTATTTACGTTGAAAGCAACGACGACACAAAAGAAGGGCCATTTGTGATAGGGGTGTGCGTGTGGTAGAGAGGCAAAGGGCGAAGGTTTGTGTCATGGCAGTGATAATCCCTTCATAATGATTCCCAAAGCCAATTATCCCGTAGAGAAGATTAAAAACTGCAATATATATATATATATATATATATATATATATATATATATATATATATATATATATATATATATATGCATATGCTAATCCCTAGATTTACGTCATTTCACATATTTTACCGCCATATTTGCGGATACGTTCTTTTCCCTTTTAAATAAATCACCATTTCAGAAATAATACTAAAAGCAAAAATCAAGCTCAATGATGACTAGAAGGAAAGCTATTACGGGTAGAGAAATTCAGATTCATGATTGGGTTCGTTACATCGATTCCCGTCGTAGTTACGTCTGTTTTTTTCTTCGTAAGGAAGTTCTTTAAATCTGAACTCAATTCACTTCCAATTGCTTTCCACAAATTTTTGTGTTCTTACTTGATAGCAATCCTAGAATCACAAACAGAAACAATTCATATGCTCATAAACTTACTAATACAGGGTATCCGAAAATTCCAATACCGTTAGAATGAATATCACAGAGAACAATGTCAGTGTAGTGTAGGTGTGATATTGGTTACACTGCTTTCATAGTCATTGGCAACCCTGTCTTCAAATGTTGTCTGGTTTGCGTTCAAGATCATGTAGTACATTTCAGTTGTGAGTTCGTGGCTGATGTGAATAGTTGGTATTACACAGTTGAGGAACGCTTAGATATGTGTGTGGATACACTGACGAAGACCATATGCAGGGCAAACAATGACACAGGTAATCATTGCGTTTAGAGATCGCAAATGTAGACCATCTAATGGGCAAAAGAAGCTGCGTGAGTCAACATGTTCAGTTTAACGTCCCACGTTTATACCTTTCAAGCCAAAGGAGACAAGTATATAATGATTAAGACAAGTGTATGATGATGGAAGAATTGGCTGAATGAGATTGTAGGAAAAAACGGGAGTACCCCGAGAAAACCCACGGACACGATGTTGTCCACCACCGAGTTACTTGAACGGGGATCGAACCTGTGACTCTACGCACCAAAAGTAAGTACTCTACCACTGAGCCCCCTGTCCCCGTGAGGAAATATATGCTGCAGTTGCTCGACCAATTACGATGTCACTAACTAAATCCCTTTGCAGAATAGCAGATGAACTGAATATACCGCGCTCAACAATCCATGATCACACTAAAAAAAGATTTTTACGTATATAAAAGATTTAGAGATACGTAGGAGTTAATGGATTTCTAGAATACCCTGTGTATTAAAATAATCAAATTTAACGTATACCGGTACTGATTAAATTTCAATAGTGTTTTCTATAATATTAACAGTTACCTATATTGCTGTGACCAACTAACAGCACAAAAATCTTAATTGACAAAAGCACGCACAACTTCTATGTATATGATAGCAGGTTGTGGTTAAATTGTATTCAAAGTTGGTTTGATTGTGGTAAAATAGCCTACAACATGATTTTGATACATGTGGTCCTATGCTAACTTCCCATTGGAGTTATAAAGTCCCACTTTAATTGACTGCGTGAGTATAGCATTTCTTTTCAGCACCGGCTCCAAACGAGATGGGACTTACTGTTTAAAGTGGGATTTCTCAATAGCGAATGACTACTTGGTTTTGAATCTGAACCAAATGTTACCGACAGGGAATCAAAACCAGAACTATGGGCAAAGAAATCACTCCTATTATCCACTCGGAACACTCCTATAAAGTATCCTCACTGCTTGAAAGGAACATTTATCTATAAATAACTAAAACTTCAGTTCCAATTCTCATAGTTCCGAGTGGAAACATTCTTTAATAAATACAATCAGAAAAGTTTTTGTGACAGTATTCAATCTTCAGAAAATTTGAGAAACATTTGGTAAAGACAAGAGAAACATATTTTTAATATCCTTTTTTCTACATCACAAACCAATTTTTATTGAAGTAAATACTTAGTTCTGATTTGTACAAGTTTCGAAAAAGCTATGACGTAACAAACATGTCAGTAGTTTTAACAACAAAGTAATAAATCTCTACTTAGTACAATATTGTTATGTTTTCCATGGTGCTTGGCGATGATGTATCTATGGATGATATACCAGTGAGCATACCCTGGGATACATTTTATATGGTAAATTATTTCTAAATCTATATATATAAAAGAGAACGTACAAATCCTTTGTGAACTCATCACGCTAATACGGCTGAACCGATTTCTTTCATTTTTGGGGGGTTGTTAGGATTTGGACCCTAGATGGTTTTTATCATATCACTTTAATTTTTAATTACCAGTGTCTTGAGATAATGGACCATTCAAGTCTCCATAGTTCATCATAGGTAAAAATAAACGTATGTATATGCAACCCGCATGACCACGTGACTCGGCGGGTTAACATAAATGACAGGCGCTTGCAATTTGAAAGCGAAAAAGTAAAAATTATCTAAGTAACAAAGTTTATTGCGTTCCGGGGTGACCGCAGCGAAGCGGGGTGAACGCTGCTAGTTATTAATAAACACCAAAACAAACATATCTTATACTTGTACGTATTAAAGAATAGAAGTGATAATTGTAGAAAAATAATGGAGACACTATGGTTTCTCTTTCGTTTTTGCTTCATTGCACTCTGCTCTCTTGATCTTCCCTATCTTCAAGACCTGAACGATTTGCTATAAGCAGCCAAGTAGGTCACGCTCTTATGTAAATAAACATTTATTATTATCATTTGGTTAATAGGTAAGATAGTAACGTCATTTTAGGGTTTTCTGCGTACAAGGAGGGCAATTCTCTCCTATATAACTAAGGTATCATATTTATAATTTACATATTGTTATACTATTCCTTAAAATCTTCTTTGCCCTAATCTTCGGTCTATTGTGTACTTTTATCGCGCGTACATTTTGCAAAAGAGGTTTTGAGTTAGATTCCTGGTGAGATAAGGTCTAACGTAACTAAATCAAACTCCATGTATATCGCTCCGAAGACACGAACTAGAATTATCTAGCAACAAGAACAGCTAGTTTGAAAATTTCATATTTTATCCTATGTGCTGCATGGGTAAAAGCACGGCTTTATACATATTGTAGTCGGTTATATGAAAGATATTTCTATACAAAGATATAAACAATGTTTTGGAAAAGATACTTACAACAAAAATAGAGAAGCATATAAGTTAATAAAAATATTGAGAATGAGAAAAAACAGTCAAAGCTGTAGAAAAAATGAAAGATAGAAACTATAATATTGATTAAATATAGATAAGAAACTTCTAAAACTGAAATCCTAGAATAAAACTCACCGCAGAATATTTTAGATATTTGAAGAGCGCAAGCAAGTGCTGACACAAAATCCAAAAGCAGGTTATTCAACATGTCTATTGAATAAACTGTATAAACATAATAGCTAAAAGTCACAGGGATATAACAACATTGCAATATTTAAGACACATCGTAAGACACATCGTAAGACACATCGTAGATACGTATAATGAATAAAGTTTTAGTTCGAATGCATATAGAAAAGTGAGAAGATAACAGAAAGGATGATCTTATGGAAAATGGGTATCAACATTCGTCACTGCATTATCCTGAGACAAGATGTATGAAATGAATACCCTTCGTTTTTGCAGAGATGAACATTCATGCTTCTGATGCAAAAGTTCGTTCATTTATCTGCAAGAATATTTTACACTGAACGTCCAGACATAAGGGATTTACAAATAAAGTAGATTTAAAATGCTGTACTAATTATTATTAGTTTTTCCTTCGAGAGTACAGAAGGCCTGCGTGGTATATATCATTTACCGCAAAAAATAAGCCACACATTTTAACGTTAAAGTAAATTAATTCATTATTCTAACTGACTTCCTTTCTCATCCGCCGATAAGGGGGCTGTTTATATTTGTGTACTGTTTTCTTCGTATCCCATGATTTATAAAGATACGCTTTACTTCCGAATGCAGCGTATTCTGGGGCAATACCGTATAGCCTATATGGATTCTCGATGTATTTTCACCACCATCATTACCAGTTGTAGTTTCAAAGATATCTTGAGTTATAAAATTTGTCTACTACAGGGATTTCACCCAATGAAACAAGGGCAAATATTATTTGACAGTAGAAGATTAATAGCTTTATTACAATTTATGCAAGACTTTTTACACATATAATAATACAGAAAAGGTAACAACACAGATCCTGTGCAAGGTAATTTTCCATAATAACAGATAGAAAGACAAGACTGAAATGAATAAATATATAAGTGTGAATAACTGTGAAAGATAATTAAGAAAACCGTCTCAGTAGTGAAACATGGCAAGCACTTATTTCTAACATAAAAGTTTAATTCCAGACGTTTTTGAAATGGATTCTTACAATGTTTCGCGTGGAACGTAACCAATTTTAAGACTAAATAAAACTTATGAAGGTATTTCCGAAAGTTTTCGGCCCAACTGAAATATGACATCATTGGTAATGAGCCGTTGATGGCATACAATGGCACCTATGAAAGAAACGATATACATACGTTGTAGCCGTATAGCTGCTTCAATTCGTTGACACTTTCACGTGGTATACACGTAAGACAGCTCGTTGTTTTACAGCTTTGGTTATTTTAACAAGTCTCCGTACCACGTTCAATTCACTTCATAGTTCTCAGGTGTATTATTAGGATAAATGTGTTTATGGTATTTTTTCTTCCTCTGCATGTAGCAATAGTAAGTGTACAACTGTATTGAAATAGTTACATTTCTATTTAGATATTTAATTGCAGTGTTGAGAATTGTACACATGGGAGAAATTCCATGTGCTGTAATAGGTGTACAATCTTAGTTATGTATAAATAAAACCCATTCAATAGCCATTACGGTTCTACGAAATAAGTTGCATGTGGCTTTGTAATCGGTATTGCTCAAAAGTACACAAAATGGCCAATTTACCATATTTTATTATCTCCATGGGAGCATTAATTTAGAACAGAAGTGTTTCATATCGGTCTGTAACTGGAACTATTTTTTTTTTAAAGTATGAGAGTTTCTTTTATCTAAATTAAGAAAAAAACAAAACCTATTTTTTTCATAATTTCTACACTATTTCTCTTGGTTGAATTACAGTAAAATTCTGTTAACCTTGCATAATCATGGGAAAATTAGATCAGCTTAACACAAGGAATGCACGTAATGTTCTGATTCATTATTATTACACAATTTCGGTTTACACTATACCATGTAAATGTAAATGATTGTCGCATATCTATAAATATTTTGTTGTAGGAGTATAATTTGATAAAGAATTCGCCCGGTATTTCTTATAATGTTAGTATGTATATAATAGACAAAGACATGTATATGGCAAATTTCATGTCAAAAGAGCAGTAAATACGAACAATAAAACTCTTTTGTCCATTTAGCAACATTTTGTTTAACTCGTTCAATTTTTAGTATTTATAATTCTTTTCCTATGAAATTTACCACAAATATAAATATACAATTCCCGATTATACACATAGTATCAGTAACAAAAGTATCCTGCAAAATCATTATCAAATAATATTTTTACAGGAAGACAGTTATAGATATGCGACAATCATTTTGGACATAAGTGTACATTGTTTATCACGATATATATATATATATATATATATATATATATATATATATCGTGATAAACAATGTACACTTATGTCCAAAATGATTGTCGCATATCTATAACTGTCTTCTTGTAAAAATATATATTCAAAACAACACCGACAACGCTTGGGAGGTGATTTCTGACATCAAGATAAGACAAAAAGTACAAAATAATCTGGGTGCACAAATGCTTCCTTTGGGAGTTTTAGGCTTCACAAAACATGAAAAAAATTGAACTTTACATGTCTATAGATCTAAAACTATGGGACCTTCCGAAGTCAGGTCAAGACTTCACTTAGGAACTAGTATATGCCCTATCCAAATATCAAGGCTTCACAATCCTGAAGTACTTCCGCAACAATTTTTATAGAAGTAGTTGGTTAGTACTTCAAATTATATGCCTGTAGCTATTCAAATTATATGCCTGTAACTAACGCTATTCAAATTGTTGCATAAGTACTTCAAAATTCTGAACATGGATTTTTGGATTGCGGACGTACTAGTTCCTAAGTGGAATCTTGATCTGACTAGGGTTGGTCCCATAGTATTGGAGCCATGGACCTTTATAGTTCATTTTTTCATGTTTTCGGCAACATATAAGTCCGAAAGGAAGCATTTGTGCAAACACGTTGGTCTATACTTTTTGTCTTATCTTGGTGTCAGGAATCACTTCCCAAACGCTGTCGATGTTGTTTTAAAACAACCTGGATATATACACAGATATAGATATAGAGAGATAGAGAGAGATACATCATATGTACAAGTTTGTTTCTTTACTCTTCACTATCAGGTACAACGACTCACCAAAGGTAGCCGTCAACCCTGGTTCGGCTAATAATATAAGTAAATCTTTAGTGGCAATAATTGTTTACACCTTAAAATATCTTCCGTAATTATATTCACTAGTATTATCACCTTTTATACTGAAATTACAAGTCCATGATAAGTATTAGATAATTTATTCGTTGATTCCCTTTTAACGTATATTCACACAAACTGTCTTGCAATCATACATGTTAATTATGTATCTATAAACAACTACATAGCAACCAACTATACAATAATAATGTATATTTCTTACATATATTAAAACATTCTTCTTTTGTTATCTTTAGTTAACATTATATCAGGTATAGTGCTTGTGTAGAAGCACTTTCTGCCCAAGATACAAGTAATTATCAACCGATACAAAGTATCTCGTTGTATAAAATGTCGCCCGACGATGGGACTGAATATAAAAGTTACAAGGTAACTTGACTTTTATATTTAAGAACCACTGGTCCGTTTATAATAATGGTATTATATTAATTATGTCCTTTACATTTTGATCGACCCTCGTATCTAACTTCATTAAGTTTCCTTCATATAAATACATTTATAATAAGTCTTTTATTTCATTAATATTTATCTTTTATTATAAAAACGTCGTCGCTTACTAATATAATCAACGAAGGGTGCGAAGTCAAAAAATGTAAGAGATAATTACATTTTAAAACACATTACAATGATCAACAATTTCGATCATTATTAAAAACGGCGATGTTAAAAAAAAATGTTTGATCTTTCTAGGGCGCATTATATAGTAATTACTTTAGATGATATTTTATCGTACACATCGTATCAATGAGGCGTCAGAATACAGAAGAATCTTATTCGAGTAACGTATAAGGTGGCGCATGTAGACAGTCGTCGGATAATTAGCTTAATAGAATGAATCTTATACTTAACCTAATCCTTGATAATTAAGTTTCAACACAAATCAATATAATATAAATAACCTTTGCTTTTAATCAATTATGAATCGAATTATAATTCTTCACATTAACAAGAAAGAATTAAAATCATTTGAAAATTATCATTTATTGAAACAGACGTAATAAAGTATCTACGGGTCCATTACCTACTCCTTTAATGTGTTGTACTTCAAAGTCATAAGGGTTGTTTTCATTATTGATATTAACACATAAATTTGAAGATAAATGTTCATAAGAATCTATAACTGATATGGGCTTAACCCTTACTACATCAACTGCAGTCAGTTTAAATTCGTACTTGCATATGATTCTAATAAAGTACATTGTACTGCACAATCGTGATTATGTTCCGCATTATTTTGTACATGAATTGCGTCATTGTTTTGATTTTGATATGAAGTGCCATCTCTTGAATTACGATTACGTCTATCCATGTAGTTTACTGTATTTCTGGAATTTCGCCATGTATTTCGACTGTTTTTGAGTCTACTTCGATTAAGTGATCTGACATAATTATTGTCACGATTGATTAGGTTAGGTGGATTCCCAACATATCTTTGTCTATTTTGATCGTTCTGATTGTTTAAATTTGCTCGACTTAGGTTATGTTCCGTATTGTTCACATTACGGATATTTAGATTACGAACAGGTACCAGTTGATCTGAATTGTTTTTAATTTTACCTACTCCCGCTTGATGATTCAGTGTCTGGTATTGAGTTTCATAACATTGGACAAGCATTAATAAGTGATTAAAACTCATGCACTGCGTAGAAAACAGGATCTGTTGTAATTTAAACGGTAGTAGATTTCGAATAGATGCAATCACTCTAGATTCCGATTGTAATGGATTTACGACTTTTAATTCGTTACACGCATTTACAACAAAATCAACAACAGATTTGTGCAAACGAGGATTAAAAGGTTGGTTTCTAATCGTGGCATCTCTGTTTGCAAGTAAAAAGTCGTTTTCGTAATTTGCAATCAGCGCGGCTTTGAATTCCTCATATGTATTGACATGATCCCGTACTGCTTTAAACCATAAAGAACATGGTGGGAGTAATAAATGAGGAATTAGTTTCATATATTGCGATTTATCTATACACATTATACTGCACTCATCCTGAAATTTTTCTAGGAAAGAAGTAGCATTTTCATTACATTTACCACTAAACTTACTCATAGCACGTATTTCGCTCATCTTTACACTTAACTTTACATTCCTTTCACCATTTCGTGTTCGCGTTGAGTGACAATTTCTACCTACTGCGTTATGCGTGGTTCCACCATCTCTTTTCCGCCCATCTGTATTCCTTGGATGAATTCTTTCCAAAATAATGTCCTCTTCGGATGGATTACTTGAAGAAGAGATAACGTAAGGTCCACGTTGATCTGCTGTGGGTGAATGCGAGGGCATCTCTTGTGAACAAGGAACTCCAAACGATCATTAACCATGTTGTTGTGGTATGCGTTGTCTTTAATCTGTAACGTCCTAATTTCCTCTTGTAAGGTAGATATCAATTGAGTATTTGCACGTATTTGGTTAGAATTATCAGTGACCTGAATCTTTTGCTGACGAACAGAAGATTCTATTACTTCCAAATCCTTTTTTACACAATTGACTTCTTGGATTACATGGTTGTAATTATCCTGGCAATCTTCAGATAATCTTTTTAGCTTTTCATCAAACTGTAATGTGATGTCTCTCACCGCCTGGATAACAGATTGTTTCGTCTCTTCTGATTTTTGATCTATTTGTTCTAATCCTCTACTCAATTCTTCTGACTTTTGATCTATATGCTCTAATCTTCTACTCAATTCTTCATATTGTCTACTTGATTCTTCGGATTTTTGCTGGACCGTTTGTTTTAATTCGTTAGACATCTGAGTTATATTTTGTTCCAGTCGTTGTTCTTGTCGCTGTAATGCCATTAAAATTTTGTCTTCTAATGTCAACACTTCGGGTGTAATGGGAGCTATATTTTGCTCGTTGTTAACACTGTCAACAGTTTCATTTTCTACTATCTCACCGATCATAATTTTTCTTGTGATTACTCTGCCACTTCTGAGAATAGTTGAGTTCGTATTCATGAACCTTCTTACTAAGGTAAATTCACCCTTACTTTAGACTTCGGGATATGAATTTACAAGAATCCCGGGTGAGGTAAACCAAAAATTTTACAACGACTCACCAAAGGTAGCCGTCAACCCTGGTTCGGCTAATAATATAAGTAAATCTTTAGTGGCAATAATTGTTTACACCTTAAAATATCTTCCGTAATTATATTCACTAGTATTATCACCTTTTATACTGAAATTACAAGTCCATGATAAGTATTAGATAATTTATTCGTCGATTCCCTTTTAACGTATATTCACACAAACTGTCTTGCAATCATACATGTTAATTATGTATCTATAAACAACTACATAGCAACCAACTATACAATAATAATGTATATTTCTTACATATATTAAAACATTCTTCTTTTGTTATCTTTAGTTAACATTATATCAGGTATAGTGCTTGTGTAGAAGCACTTTCTGCCCAAGATACAAGTAATTATCAACCGATACAAAGTATCTCGTTGTACAGGACATGTAATCTAAATGTCCTGGTAGAATGTAATGTATTAGGCGCCAACAGACTGGCCATAATCTCATATTCAATATATTCGTACAAACATAATGGCTGTTCTTTCGTACAAGAATAATAAAGTTTACGGAGAAAATTTCAAAGATATTTACATCTTTCTTTCTGGTTTCCAACTACCTGTTCATCAATAAGTACTGAAGGTTCAATTATATTGGAATTACACTCATAATATATGTTTTGTTATTAGGGGTCACAAATCATAGAACCCCATTTTATTGCCATTCTTGGGTACATGGGGAATATTTCTATAAGATTGTAAAGTTCTGTGCCTACTAGTTCAGATCTTGAGATAATAAAAAATATTTCCAAACTCCTTACCCCCTTAGGGAGTCATATATCTCGCAAAATTCCGTCCTATGTACAGTCTAGGATCCATGGAAAATAAGTATAGAAAATTTCAAAGTTTTACGCCTATTTGTTTCAGAAGTCTGGAAGAAGAGAAAATAATCATGCTCCATTTTAAACTTCAGGGAAAGAATCTCAGAAAATTCTATTTTATGTACATCCTTGGTTACGTTAGGGATATTTATTCAAAATGTCAAAGTTGTACGTTTAATAGTTTTTTTAAGAAGTGATGAAAGAGAGAAAAAATAAATTCTTTAAACACCGCCGTCGTTTAGGAATCACATTTCGCAAAATTCCATCTTCTGCGTAGCCTAGAATACTAGAGCAATAATTATACAAAATGTCGATGTTCTACTCCTAATAGGTTCGACCTCTGGTGATGAGAACGTGAGTCTGAGAACGTGAACGTGAGAACATGAGAACAAATCACTGAAATTGCTGTTTTGTAAATTTCAGTACCGAATACCGTTTTCTGCAACGGAAGCTTGAGTTTTATGGAAGATATTTAAAACGCATTATTATATACATTTCCTTTCTGGTTTCAAAATATTGTTGATGCAAATACAATTTCACTGGAGTTTGTAAACACTCACCCTCGTTTTCCCTCTTAGGAGTCACATTTCGCAAAACAAGTTATCGTCAACCAAAGGTATATGGGGAATATTTTACAAAATTACACTTTTTTAAGCGTAATAATTTCGAAACTCTAGTGTGAGTCAGTGAAACTTCAGTATTTAACATATGACGATTCCATCAATAAAATTTAGGCAATTGTAGATGAAGTTCACATTGCTTAAAGGCAAAAATGAAATATCACTGAATTAGCTTCGTGTGGCTCAAATAACAGAACCTAAAAGATGAATTGAAATATACATATTGAATGCTCTTGCGGTATGTTGTCATTAAACTCTCAACCGAAGGTTTAGCTAGTTACAGTATATCATAAAAGAAACAATTGTGACAAATGTCAGAGTGGGATATTCGAAACAATCCTAATGGTTATGTAAAGCAATTGTGTTGTACAGTCGCGAAATAAATATGTCATTCGGCCAAGAGGGGAAAATATTCCCAACCCTGTTCACGCGAGTTAACTTCGCCGAGAGACTTGCTTGTTTCACGTGAGGTCTGTAAGCAACTCTCTCAAACAAATTCAGCGTCTGCTTAAAAACAATGTTCTTTTCGATACTAAGCTTAGTGCTTTCAGACAGAAGAAAAACAATATTTGAATTTGTTTTCGAGGAAAACAAATAATTCACGCATAGTAGTTGACAAGTGCCAAATTATCTATTATAATTAATTTAGATATCTAAATATTCATGATCTACTCATAGGTAATTGAGATGTGAACAATGAGAAAAAGCGATTTCGGAAATTCAAGACTGCATTATTGATATAATAATATGAAATGAAATGAGAGTTTTAACATTGAACGATTATGTTCTGAAGGCTAAAGAAAACAGATGCTGAGTGAACAAAATGAATAATGAAAGGAGCTGAGGAATGAAGTGGAAGGAAATACAGAACTCTTAGAAACCCTGGGCATGATGCTGTTCAATACAAACTTACATGGCATAGCCTGAAACCGAACCTATGACCTTGAAACCAGAGGTGAATTCTATCACTGAGGCACCATACTCCAATTATGACATGGAAAGGAGCTCCCGATTCCGACGTCGATTGGTTGAGCTTTGGATTGATTTTGAGTTTATTATCCTGTTCAAATCCGAAGATATTTAAGATGTGGACCTACATCTTAACATGGAATTTGAACCACATAACTCCCACAAAGAATCGATCCCGGGTCTCCTGCGGCGAAGATGAGCACTCTATTACAAGGGAATTCCCACGGTTACGACGTAAACTTCATGAATTTTGCTAGTGTTGTTCACGGAAGAAATTTGAAAAAGCTTTAACTATTTCTATTGGAGGAGGTCGTGTTGTCTCGTTTCTTCAGCAACACTACTTTCTGCATACAATAACACACACAAGAGTAAATAGCATGTGTATGAGTTTTCAATATTGTGGTGCTTCGTTTACTCATCATACATTCAATGGTGGCTTTACCGGATAGGCCGGGTAGGCACGGACCTACCCCAAAATTTTGAAAAATATATAAATAAATGCTAAAAAAATACAATAAAGAGCAAATATACTTTTCACTATTTACATTAATGGTAGATACAAATGGTTAATGGTTAACAGATAGCATCAACCACTACCGTAAAAGTAATTTTCTACTGTCATTAATTAATGAAATGTGTATATGTATCCATAAGGGAGAGAGCGGGCCTACCCAAAATTAAAATTCTAAAGCTGCCCCTGCATAATTTTCAATTAAAAGATCATAGTTGTAGCATCTCTACTATCGTATACGTTGTGTATAGATTAAAATGTCCTAATCATCTATTGCGTAATTGCGGCTCGTGAAATTTTCACCAATATTGTTTGAAGAGTTAAAGTCAACAGCTTTCATTATTTCTATTTGTTAAAGGAGAAGTTTGGGCAACAAATTCTTTATAAGTGAGATAAGGAGGTAATAGGAGAATAATGCTTAGTCTTGAAAGAGTTAGTGAAAGAAAAAAAAACTTTAGTAACAGGAATAAGAGAGATTTTGTAGTTAAATATTATGCTGCAAGCAAACACACTAAACGAAAAAATCAGATGGACAATGTCCGAGACGTCTTTATCTTCCATTAAATAATCAAGAATCAGAGCTTATAGAACGCTATAACAAAACTGTTGATTGCAAGTGTTGCGAAACAAGATGTTTCATCCACTATATGTAAGGTGGGGACTTTTGGTCAAAAAGGTGTAATATCTTTTTTAGTCCAGCCATTCTGAGTGAGGTTTTTCTTTGGTTTTCCTCATTTATACCAGGCAAATGCCGGGATGGTACCTAACAAGCAGGTCCTAGTCCATTTTCTTCCTTTCTTCCTTCATCACTAATTGATCCCACGTCTCGTCGAATCAATGCGGTAACAGATATTCATGGTGCGTGGACACGCTATTATGTTTAAAATTATAAGATTTTCATGTTTATTGGAGAGTTTTTGGTTCAAGACTAATATTAGTTTGTAGATATGAAGTGTTCACGAGAAAAAAAAAACTTGTAAACATTTGGAACTGCCAAGACAGACTGAAATATTTTATATTGTTCTTTTTGTTTAATAAGTGTAATTATATTTTTCTTTCTTTTTCTATGGGAATTGACAATTATTTTTATTTCGTTATTTTTCTATCGGAATTAGCTAAAACATTATGAACAATTTTGAAACACTCAGCGTCAGATAAGTAGGATATTTTATTTCGTTATCTGTGTGAAATGTATTTTTCTTCCTATATATGAGAATTAACATTTCCATTTATTCTTGTATGAAAATTAGACAATGGATACTCAGAACAGGTTGAGGTTTTCAAACACTTAATGCCAAGAAGTAGATAGACTTTTTTATTTCTCTCCATGAAATAAAGCATACCTTTCTCTTTCTTTCTTTCTTCATGGTGGCTTTTAACAGTCTTATCTAGTCGATCGCTAGTAGTTCGCCTGAAGGCAAAAGTCCCACAGCAAACAAGTGAATTCGACACGGCCAATATACCTTCTAAACAGGGTTGGATATGCTTTTTATTGTCTTTCATGCTTTCATGAAAAAAATATATGTTCGCTTCTGTAAAGTACAACAAAATAAATAACTGATTCCACTTTAAAAATTTGTTGAATATGCTTACGTGAATACAGAATTACGGTACAGGTATTTTAATGATTATCGAGGTCAGAGTACCAACATTATTTTTACGATAGAACATAAAATCTGTAACCAATATAATAGCTTAGACTGACTGGTGGATTAGTTTTTTCTTTTTTCTTTTTTTACGTTTCCACTCGCATTGACTAGTACCGAATTCGGTCGCCAGGAGGCAAATTAAGGAAGAATATAGAAGCAACATATAGAAAGCAATTTATGTAGTGGAATATCATGGAAGTTTGTGTAACGAGGCATACTTCGTCCTGGATCAATGCGAAATCATTGTCATCGTTCGGTTGGAGAAGTCCCACTTCATTTTCACAGGAAGTCTGTGGCAAATGTCAACTAGCATTTACCGCAGCAATGCATTATTCACGATGATGAGAAATAACAGTTACTCATCTTGTCTGCTTCATTTCTAGATAGTTAGTATTATTTGTATTATAATGCAAGAAAAGGATGTTATTTTCTCTCGAAAAAGTCATAGAAGGAAAACGTACGTTTAACTACTGTTAACAACAGCACTACTCACATGTTGCAAAAAGTTTCGGGTGAAATGAGTTATTGTGTTGATATTTACACATCAAATAAATTTATATCGAGTATTTGAAAGGTTTGTTTCAAAATGTATAGAATTTTCTGATAAAGTGAAAACACAATTAGAATGTCACATGTACTACTTGCAAGAAAAAAAAAGTTATTAACAATTGAGTTGCTCAACTCCAAAACGTTTCTTGTCCACTTTTTAAGAATGTTTTTCATCGTTTATGAGTTGTTAATACTTCATTGTATTTAATGTACTCAGGCATTTATTTTACATTTTACAAAATTTATTTTGGTTATTTCCAGGTGTAGAAATTAGGGTGGTGACAAAATAACCCCGATTCCCCGAAAGTTTTGCAAAGTTGACAACTAAATTAGCTGTAATTGAATTTTATGTAAACGGATTTGTTGATGCAATATTAATTTGATTGTTTTCACATTAATATTATTTTAACATTAATATCCATGTTGCTAAATTACCTTGTAGAATATCTAATTCGGTACTATAAAATAACTCTCAGAAGCTATGGAATTATTTTATACAACCACTACTTTCTCGAACTCTCGTGTCTCACATTATGAATAGTACTTCGGTTAAACTCAAACGGCACAAGATTCATACAAATGGTCCCTTGCACGAGTAACTTCGTCGAAGATTCAGAACGATCTTCTCCGCTGATTATTATCGAACAAGTGGAACAAATTAAATTCGGAGTGTGCAAATTTCAGGGGAATATGAATGTTGCATTACCTAGATAGTATTTCCTAACCAAGTCTAATAAAGGTGATGATTCACCTAACCAAATTAGCCAGACATTGTCATCAAGCAGAATTACTCCTTTGCCATTCACTGAAAGTGACTGAACGATTACAGCTTTCATACACATATTCCAAATGCTGCAATTACACAGTTTCATTCGTCATCTGACCAAGTAGTTTGAAATACAACGCCAGCCCTGACAGAAAGCACATGTATGATAAAATCTGATAATTTCTAGGAACCGTATACAGTAAGCATGACTCCAATCTACTCCCCAGATTTTCAAAGGAGTTCAGTTCTTCTTATTTGGGCTTGAAATCTATCAACCGTAATAGAATAAAGGAGGTAAAATCAAACCAATTTCTGTACTTCCGTATATACATAATATAACCAAACAAACAAAAGGCGGCAAGGTAGCTCAGTGGTAGAGATCTCACTTTGGTGCTATGGTTCCCTAGTTTGATTTAAGGCCAAGTGAGTTTGTGGTGGTCAGCATATTATTACCTGTGGGGTTTCTCAATGTTCTTAAGTTCTCTTCCAGACTGTCATTCCACGGATTATTTCATTAATTATCCTCTAGTCTGAAGGTCATAGCCATGAAAACTAAACCTTATTTCTTTTATTTCATTTCTTCCAAACAAACCAAACGCTTAAAAGTATAACTTCAAAAAAATTAAGGTTTAGGGTACATTTTCTTTAGAAGTTTCTTATCATTTCTATTTGAGTTGAAATTGGTCAAGGAAACATAATAATAAAAGAGCTAAACTCCTAATATAAATTAATAACATGATAAAATCAATCAACCACAAATATGAGTCTATTTTAACCAATATTGTGCATACACACTTTAAGCTTTAAACACCGGCCAGAGATTTTAACGAAATCCTAGACTCTCATGTTAGGGGCCCTAGTGGTCCTTCTAATTATCACAGAGTCATGATTCATACATCGATGGAAAACTTATGGATCACAGATTCTAAAGAGATAACACGTATGCAATTCCCGCTTTATTCGCAGAAAAATAAGAAGTGGAAAATCCTGGAAAATATTTAAAAAAAATTGCAAAAAATAAAAATTGACTTAAAAAAATGGTCAACTTGGCCAACCCCTTATTTCACACACAACCAACAAGTACTTTTGCAGGATTATGGTGTGTAGTGGACTACTTCATCGTTTTGCATACCAATTTTTATGACTGTAGCCCCAAGGGGAAGGGAGGATGTTCCCCCAAAACTTATAAAAAACAAACAAAACACAATTTTAATCTCCCCTCCCTCCGCCGTGATACCCCTTAAATACATAAAATGCGTAAGCTTCATTCTTCGCAAACATATTGATATTAAAATTATCTATGTGACTCAATTAGGGGCTGAGCTATGAAGGTTTAAACCCATGACGCAAGATTGCGTCAATAGGCGTTTAAAGGTAAAAGTTTTAAACATAGCAGTCACAAAAGTAAGATCTCTAAAACTTTGGGGACGCATAAAAATCGTTCGTGTAGTTGTTAGCAACAGTGTTGTGTTCATTCTTTCCTTACACCTAAACAAGCCTGCCCGCACTTGGCTAGGACGCTCAGTCTTTGGCAGCAGCCGTTTCCTACGACACAATTGCGAACGTTGAGCAAACCAGTGATTATACCTGCTTCCTAAGTTGCAAAATAATTTGACCGAAACGCGCTTCAGCAATGACGAGGTGAAAGATGAATGTAGAGGGTCCTTTCATATGAAACTGTGGAATGCAATCCGCACGCCTTTCATACTTTCTTGTCTGGAAGCTCCACGTGTATGTTTGATAGATGAAAATAAGTTTTGAGCTTGTCTCAATAAACTAGATTAGCGCTTGGAATTAATTTATTCAATTAAGACAGTTGGTATTTTGTACAAGAAATCCTTAATTATATTTTACAGGGATAAATTTAAAAATTTATAATTTACAATAATTTCATTTTTCTAAATATTGACATACTATTATATTAATTCCTAATGAAAACAAACAAGTATTATACACAGGGTGTTTCAAAACAACACCGACAACGTTTGGGAGGTGATTTCTGACACCAAGATAATACGAAAATTACAGACCAACCTACGTGCACAAATGTTTCCTTTCGGAGTTACAGGCTGCCGAAAATATGGAAAAATGAACTTTAAAGGTCCATAGCTCCAAAACTATGGTACCTACCGCAGTCGGGTCAAGACTTTACTTAGAAACTCATATAGGCTATACGCTATCCAAAAATACATACTCATGCAACATTTTTTATAGAGGCAGTTTGACTACAGGCATAGAATTTGAAGTACTTGCAAACTACCTCTATAAATATTGCGGAAATACCGCAAGATTATGAAACATGGATATTTGAATAGAACACATACTAGTTCCTAAATAAAGTCTTGACCTGACTACGGGTGGCTCCATAGTTTCGGAGCAATGGACCTTTAAAGTCCAATTCTTCACGTTTTCAACAGCCTAAAACTCCGAAAGGAAGCACTTGTGCGTCCAGGTTAGTCTATATTTTCGTCTTATCCTGCAATCAGGAATCACCTCCCAAACGTTGTCGGTGTTGTTTTGAAAAACCTTAAATATGTGCTTGTTTGTCTTCATTAGATATTAATTACAATATATATATATATATATATATATATATATATACAGGGTGGGCCATTTTAATTAATCCACGGAAATATCTGAAAAATGATAAAACATAGAAGAAATGTTTGAAGTAAACGTTATATATTGCCAAGGGGAAAAACCATTTCCGCCAAAAGTACCCCTCCCCACCCCCCGGAAATGGGGGTAACGGGGGGTAACTTTGAAATGTCAAATGGGAACATGGGTCGAGTAATACCTCGTTCGAAAGGTCTTGGAAAACTAAGTAACGCTGTACCAAAATTTGTTTCATATGGAGCACCAGTTTCAAAATGGCCGCCATGATATAGTTCGGAAACTCCAGTAGCCGTAGTATGAAAACCATGGGAGGTAAATGAATGGAACAAAATTGAAATACGTAAATATCATAGGGCATATCGAATGATGTGACCCCTGCGATCCCAGCGGCTTCCCTGAAGGGATCTTGTGAGCTAACTTCAAAATTTCAATGTCCGACCGAACAACGGTTCGGGCGTACGCTTGACCTACCATATGCTGTTTGGAAGGCAGACTTCAGGGATAGAGAATTAGTGCACTCAGTTAAAGCGGATGACCACAGTCAAGGGCGCCCATAAGGGGGGCAAGGGGGGCTCTCGCCCCCCTAGAGGAAATTGTGCTTCGGAATATCGAAAGCTCAATAGCTACAGCAAAATTTGAAACTATATTTGAAATGTCGCTTTTTCTTGCCTCCCTTGGAAACCACAACATGGGCGCCCTTGGCCACAGTTACATTTTGATTAACTATTAGCACTCATGTCATATTGTGAGCTTGAGGGACGAAACAGTGTGTACGTATATCCCCGAAATGCTTTCCGAATAACCAGCACGCATTGCATAAAAGTTTCTGTGGCGACGGAGATTAGCAAATTCACACGTTTGTAAGTTCCAGCAACTGCATTATTCGACAACTTCTTTCGTATAACGTTCCTTCTGTTTTCGCATCAAATTATGCTTAGCCATACAGATATGCGTTACCATTCAAATAAAATTTCACCTTTTTTTAGTCACTACAGCGTCGTCCTTACAAACAAATGTTTCAACCATACCATACCTATTTGTAAGGTAGCCTTAATTTGCGAATTAAAGTAGAGTTCTTATTTGAACTTTCACTGTTACTTTCCACCCCACTCACATACAGAGCACAGGAAAAGATTATTTTGCAGGACTTGGATATCTCTCTATACATTATGGCAATACATTTTTATCTCTGTTGTATCACTCTCGAGCCTTGGAACGCCTCCGTGGTTTTCCTATTTAATTTTCGTTATTTTCATTTATCTCTACCCGTATTCATACTATGGGCACTAGACGTTTTCTTAGACACATTCACCATGTCTTGGTGATCATTTTGAAAACGGTGTCTCATGTCGAAAATATTCTTACAGAAGCTGTTTGATATTCATTTGTCTATGTAACATGATGTTACTCGCTTCAAGTTGCTATTTGAAATTTTCAAGTTGGCCCCGGATACCTTTCAGTGGAGTCACCCCGACAACACCTCTCGATGTGCCTTACGTCTGTTAGCTACTCCAGTTTTTCTTTTGTTGATTTATCTCCAATCGCTTTCATACTACGGATACTAAACCTTTTCTCTGACACTGATACTATGTTTCGGCGGCCTTTTGAGAACACTGCCATTTCACCTCAATCGTTTTCTCCTGCAAGATGTTTGATTTTGCAAGATTTATCGAACGAGGTACCACTCGACTCATGTTATTATTTGAAATCTTGAAGTTAGCCCCCAAGACCCCTTCAGGGAGGCCATTGGGATCACAGGGACCACACCATTCGATATGCCCTATGATATTTACGTATTTCAATTTTGTTCCATTCATTTACCTCCCATGGTTTTCATACTACGGCTACTGGAGTTTCCGAACTATATCATGGCGGCCATTTTGAAACTGGTGCTCCATATGAAAAAAAAAATTTGGTACAGCGTTACTTAGTTTTCCAAGACCTTTCGAACGAGGTATTACTCGACCCATGTTCCCATTTGACATTTCAAAGTTACCCCCCGTTACCCCCATTTCCGGGGGGTGGGGAAGGGTACTTTTGGCGGAAATGGTTTTCCCCCTTAGCAATATATAACGTTTACTTCAAACATTTCTTCTATGTTTTATCATTTTTCAGGTATTTCCGTGGATTAATTAAAATGGCCCACCCTGTATATCAAAAGTAAGCCTACGATTAATGGAATTATTAAGAAAGAAGAGTTTCCTTGTTTTTGTATTACAAGGATCTTTTCACTACACTAGTAGCTGGGAAGATAAACATTTGTAGATGTGCATTGAATAAAATTAATGAATCCGCTGAACATACGATGAAGTGTCTTCAAAGAAATAGGGGAAATAATAGAAGAAAGGGTTTTCATAAACAACTTGAAAGGAAGAAGAAAAATGTATTTTTAAAGGAAGCTTCAAGAAGAATATCAAAGGGCATCATTAAATATACATACAGAGACTCTCGTGGTTCATCAGGGAAGCTTCAATTAAGTAATGCTCTCTATTTCGGTGTGTGTGATCTTAAGGAAAGAAAATATTCCGAAAAGAAAGAACATAGAATGTTTCGTACTTCCTGGAGGTCAATACTTTCAAGCTCTGAGTAAAGACGTTTCTACCTAAAGCATAATACATAATTAAGCTTTAAGTGGAAACTTATTTTATTTGCAAATATGAAATGGAAATGAAATATTTCTGTTTAACGTCCCACGTTATGCATTTTAGGCTAAGGAAAACAATGTTTAAGGCAAATGAATGACTATGGATGAATTGGTGGGATGAGAATATGGAGGAAACGGAAGTACTCATTGATATGATGTTGTCTATCACAAAATTATTTGGCTAAGGATCGACCCTCGTATTTGCACCTGCATTAAGCAATTATTTGCCATTATAATGAACTGTTTAAGGATGGATTTATAATAACAAAGCTCCTCGTTTAGAATGTCGCACTCACTGCCTGAGAAAACAAATATTTTTGAGATCTGCAGTTTCGCATAATGCTGTAGGTTTTTACTGTATGATAAACGCTGGTAAACGATACTGAAGTAATTAAATAATTACTTGATATAGTTGCTTTTGCACTAATAATTGAGACTTTCGTTCCAACTCTCTTTGGTATCAGTTGGAGGGCGAAATCAATTATTTATTTTCAATACCAATAAGAGTGAACGATTTTCACCCACACTCCGTTGTGGGTAGTAACTCCAAACCAGCCTAACTCCGTGTGGTTCGCTGTATAATGTGTAAATGAAAACATGAATGCATTTTGGTTCTAGGAAATTTAATGTGATTCTAAATTCTTCAGAAATGTTTGAAAAGTGTGTTTTTTCAAGTGTCTGGATTGATTACACGGTTTGCTAAGGAATTCAACTGTACACATGAACAAGACTAACCTTGAACTTCCAACTGGTCCTGGAGCACGTCTGCCGTCTTCTTCTTTGTCTCCGGATAGATGGAGCTGGTTACTCCAAATTTGTGTCCATGAACCTGATGAAGGTGATGGTTTCTATCTTCCTCTTTATGTTGACTTGATCAGATTAAGAAGTATCTATTGATATCGGATTACATCTTTGAGCGTACAGTAACTAACATTCAGTATCTACGTAGATCTGACTCAGTGTCAAGACAAGAAACTGAGTTGTACTGTCTGAGTGGCGACCAACAGCCAACGCCTAATTATTAGAATGTTGAAGCTGAAACTAAAGACGAAGACCACGTCTAACAGACTTCCAGCAAGGATAAGGTAGAAAGACCACGAAATCTCTCAATCACAACGTTTTATAGAACTTAACACTTCCGTGTTTTCATCGCTCCTTTTCATCCTGAATTGGGTTCTTTTATTATTATTATTGTAACATCAGACGTTTGTCACCTTATGGCTTGCTCAATATGTTTACATAAGAAGATTTTTTTTGACAACTCGTGATTCTACCAAGCATTCCTTGAAAACACACAGGAAATTACAAAGTCAGTGTTTTCTCGCAGTTTGCGTTACGAGATATCCATGCGTTTGCATTTACATTCTGTTTGAGTATAATGTTTTCGTATTGTTTTATCTTTTAAATTTCCTTCCTTGTTCCCGTGCATTGGCCTAATTGAACATTGTACATTGAACTTTATAATTTGGAATAATTTTTACAAATACCGAAAATCAAAGTGATAATTTGTAATAAGTGCAATAAAGACCCTTGATTTCACTCATGATAAAGGCCTATTAGGAGGATTACTAAGAACGTTAATCTAACCAGAGATCAGGATAATGTGTTAGTGTTGTTAATAGTAATTGTTATTGGAAGTAGAAGGGCAATTTCTACGTCGAAAATGAGGAAAATTACGGCAATGAGGAAGAATCGTAGAGAAAAGGGAATTCGGGCCGATGATTTAGGATCGAATCCACATTCAAAAGGAGAATTTTTTTCTCGGTCGTTAATAACTTTCTTGGAAAGAAGAGTTGAAATGGCTATAACAATTAAGCAAATAATAATAGTTAGTAGGCCGGTCGTTAAGATTATATTAATTGCCTATTTCATTTAATGATCCTTTTGATTGGAAGTCAAATATACTATATATATTAAATAGGCTTAACCTCCTCATCAATAAATAGAAATGTAAAGGAATAATCATACTACATCTACAAAATGTCAATATCAAGCAGCGGCCTCAAATCCAAAATGGTGAGTAGGAGAGAAATGTGATAGGAGGTGGCGTAATAGACAAGTGGCTAGGAATGTGGAACCAATAATAACGTGAAGACCGTGGAAGCCCGTTGCTATGAAAAATGTTGAACCATATACAGCATCTGCGATGGTGAATGGTGCTTCATAATATTCGTATGCTTGTAGAGCAGTAAAATATAAGCCTAGAAGAATTGTGAGTAGTAGACCTTGTGTAGCCTGAGTGTGATTACCCTCTATTAGTCTGTGATGAGCCCATGTTACAGTAACTCCTGAGGCTAGTAGAATTGCAGTGTTAAGGAGAGGGATGTGTATTGGGTTAAACGGTACAATTCCTGCTGGAGGTCAGAAGGATCCAATTTCTACTGTTGGTGCTAGTCTGCTATGAAAGAAGGCCCAGAAAAATGAAACAAAAAAGAATACTTCAGAGATAATAAATAGGATCATACCTCACCGAAGACCTAATGTAACTTGTAAAGTGTGTAATCTTTGATATGTTCCTTCTCGAGTAACATCTCGTCATCATTGAATTATAGTTAATAATGTAATTAATATGCCTAAGAAGAATAAGGAGGGATCATATTGGTGGAATCATTTAGTGAGTCCTGTAGTTGTAATTAAGGCACCTAAGGCCCCAGTAAGTGGTCAAGGACTTTGATCGACAAGGTGGTAAGGATGATTTTGTGGTGCTGACATAAGTAACTTCTCTTGAGTATAGTGTAACTAGAACTGCAAATACGTATGATTGGATTACTGCGACGGCAGACTCTAATATTAGGAGGGCAATTTGTCCAATTATTAGTAATGAGAGTATGGAGAGAGATAAGGAAGGGCCTGTATTACCTAATAAGGTTAAGAGAAGATGGCCTGCAATTATATTTGCTATTAGTCGAACAGCTAGGGTTCCGAGCCGAATGATGTTGCTAATTATTTCAATACATACTATGAATGGTATAAGGGGGGCCGGAGTTCCAGAAGGGACAAGATGGGCGAATATGTGTTGAGTGTGGTTGATTCAACCATAGATTATGAAGCTTATTCAAAGAGGGAGGGCAAGAGTTAGTGTGAAAGTTAGATGACTAGAGCTGGTAAATACATAAGGGAATAGGCCTATAAAATTGTTAAACAGGATGAAGGAGAATAAGGAAATAAATAGGAAGGTTCTTCCTTGATGGCTAGTAGGACCGAGAATAGTTTTGAATTCCTTATGAAGAGTTAAGGTAATTTTATTTCATAAAATGTTTGGTCGTCCTGGTAAGAATCAGAATTGAATTGGAATGATTAGAAGTCCAATTACCGTTCTAAGTCAGTTAAATGATATATTTATAATTGAAGTAGAGGGATCAAAGGTTGAAAAAATGTTTGTTATCACTTTCAATTTATGGTTGTTTTTTTTTATATTAGTGTCACTTAAGGAAGGATCGGGCGTATTTGAATTAAAATATATAATAGATGCAAATAGAAGGTAACATAGAGAAAATATAATAAATAGAATGAGTCATTTTAGAGGGGATATTTGTGGGATAGAAAAATACTATTAGGTAGTAATTTAAGCTTGACATGCTTATGTTGTAATTTAACTAATTTTTCCATTGGAAGTAATTGTTATTTTACTATCTTTTGGTTTAAGAGACCATTGCTTACTTTCAGCCATCCAATGAAAGTTCTTGTATTATTTTTGTTATTCATTTAATGAATGAGGGCAGGCCTCAACAACAATTGGTATGAAGCTGTGATTTGCACCACAGATTTCTGAACATTGGCCGAAGAATAGGCCTGTACGGGTAATATTGGCTGCTACTTGATTTAAGCGTCCTGGAGTGGCATCTGCCTTAATACCAAAGGCGGGCATAGCTCATGAGTGGAGAACATCGGCAGCGGTAATTAGGATACGAATATCAATATTAATGGGCAATACAATACGGTTGTCTACATCTAGTAGGCGAAATGAACTAGGATTTATTTCGTTGATAGGGATTATGTAAGAATCAAATTCTGTTAAGGAGAAGTCAGAGTATTCATAACTTCAGTATCATTGATGTCCAATTGTTTTAAGAGTAATTGCTGGCTGATGAATTTCATCTAGTAAGTATAAGAGTCGTAAGGAGGGAAGAGCAATGAAGATTAACGTAATGGCAGGTAAGATCGTTCAGATGGTTTCTAAGGTTTGTCCTTCTAATAAGTTGCGGTTAATATATGTGTTTGGTAGAAGGGAGGCTAGTAGATAGCCTACAAGAACTGTAATTATTGTTACAATGAGTATTGTATGATCATGAAAAAATATTATTTGTTCTATTACAGGAGATGCTGCATCTTGAAGACCTAGCTGATTCCAAATGGCCATTTCTAAGAAAGACGATTGTTCTTATGTTTGGGGCTTAGACCCAATGCACTTATCTGCCACCTTAGAAGTTTGTTAGTAGGGGAAGTTCTGCATAACTATGTTCTGCAGGCGGTAGGTTTTGAAATCATTCTAGAGATGTTGTTTGTTGGTCTGAAAAGATTACTGGTCGAGCTCTTGCGAAGGCTTCTCATATAATAATTACAAGCACTAAGACGGCGATGAAAGAGAGGAATGAGCCAATACTTGATACTATATTTCATGTAGTGTAGGCGTCTGGGTAATCTGAATATCGACGAGGCATTCCTCTTAGGCCTAAAAAATGTTGAGGGAAGAATGTGATATTTACTCCTATAAATATTACTAAGAATTGAATTTTTAATCATGTGGGATTTATTGTCGTTCCTCTAAATAAGGGGAATCAATGAATGAGTCCTGCCATGATAGCGAATACGGCACCTATGGATAGTACATAGTGAAAGTGTGCTACTACATAATAAGTGTCGTGGAGGACAATATCTAAAGATGAGTTTGCTAGTACAACTCCTGTGAGATTTCCCACAGTAAATAGGAAAATGAAGCCTAGGGTCCATAAAATTGAAGGTGAATAAGTTATTTGTGCTCCGTGAAGTGTGGCGATTCATCTAAATACTTTAATTCCTGTAGGAACAGCGATGATTATTGTGGCTGCAGTAAAGTAAGCGCGAGTATCAACGTCCATGCCAACAGTGAATATATGGTGGGCTCAGACAATAAATCCTAAGAATCCAATTGCTAATATTGCATAAATTATTCCTAGAACACCAAAAGTTTCCTTTTTACCACTTTCTTGGGTTACAATATGTGAAATTATGCCGAATCCTGGGAAAATTAAAATGTAAACTTCAGGGTGGCCGAAGAATCAGAATAAGTGTTGATATAGAATTGGGTCTCCCCCTCCCGAAGGATCAAAGAAGGAGGTATTCAGGTTTCGGTCAGTTAACAGTATTGTAATGGCTCCCGCTAGTACAGGAAGAGATAAAAGAAGTAATACAGCAGTAATTACTACAGATCAAACAAATAATGGTATTCGTTCTAAGGTTATTCCAGGAGTTCGTATGTTAATTACAGTTGTAATAAAATTTACTGCTCCAAGAATTGAGGATACACCAGCTAGATGGAGGGAGAAAATGGAGAGGTCAACAGAGGCTCCAGCGTGAGCAATGGCTCTAGAGAGAGGGGGATATACAGTTCATCCAGTTCCTGCACCACTCTCTACAATTCTTCCTGTTAATAGTAGGGTTAGTGAGGGAGGTAGTAATCAAAATCTTATGTTGTTTAGGCGAGGAAATGCTATGTCAGGCGCTCCTAGTATTAAAGGCACTAATCAATTACCAAAGCCCCCAATTATAATTGGCATAACTATAAAGAAAATTATAATGAAAGCATGAGCAGTAACAATTACATTATAAATTTGATCATCACCAATTAAACTACCTGGTCGACCAAGTTCTGCTCGAATAAGAAGACTTAGAGATGTTCCTACTATTCCTGCTCAAGCCCCAAAAATCAAGTATATTGTACCAATATCTTTATGGTTTGTAGAAAATAATCATCGTTGCAACTGAAATTAAATAGGGTGGCCGAAGTATTAGGTGGTAGATTGTAAATATATTTTTGGTTAGTAAACCTCCTATTAGGTTTTATAGTCAATATTTATGATGTCGGACTGCAATTCAGGAGTAGTAGTTAATATACTAAGACCTAAAAGATCGCCTTTTATTTATAGCTTTGAAGGCCATTAGTTTTTTAACTTAAAGTCTTTATTAAAGGATGTTGACAGCTAGGGGTAAAATAACTATGCCTCTTAGTGAAGTAATAATGAATATTGATCTAATTGATGTTTCTTGATTTTTTTTCGTTAAGGATGTTCATGTTTGGTTATGGTGATTAATAATGAAGGCAGCATAAGCAATTCGTATGTAATAGAAAAGGGTAATTAGTGCTGTTATTACTATTAGGGTGAGAAGAATAAATGATATTTGTTCGGCGGTTTTTATAATAATGATTCATTTAGGTAAAAATCCTAAGAATGGTGGAAGGCCACCTAGAGATAAAAGACTAGTAAAAATAGCTAATTTTGTTGTTACAATGATTTTATTAGAAAAGGTTTGATTGATATGAAATATTTTGTTTATTGCGAAAAGAGTAACTGCTATTGTTGAGAGTAAGGCATAAAATAGAAAGTAGAGAGATCATGCCATATCACTTAATAGTAGAGCTATAAGTATTCAGCCAGTGTGATTAATAGACGAAAATGCTATGATTTTGCGTAATGATGTTTGGTTTAAGCCTCCGATTGAGCCTACTACTAAAGATAAAGTTAGGGTTAGGTAAATTAGATTCGTAGGTTTTAGGCTGTAAGAGAGTAGACCAAGAGGAGCTAGTTTTTGTCATGTTATTAAAATAATGCAGTCTATTCGGAGTATGGCTTCTATTACTTCGGGCATTCAGAAATGGAGGGGGGCTGCTCCTATTTTAAAAAGTAAGGAAATAGTGATTAAATAGTATGTAGTTTGCAGTCCCATATATAGTAAAATGATTGCTATTAAAAGTAAGGATCTTGCAATGGCTTGTACTAAAAAATACTTTAGGGCAGATTCGGTATGACGTTGATTGTTGGTCTTTGAAATCAGGGGGATGAATGATAGGAGGTTAATTTCAAGACCAATTCAAGTACCAAATCATGATGAGGAGGTTAGGGAAATAAGGGTTCCTAACACAAGTGTTGTAGAGAATAAAAGAGTTTTAGGATTAGTGAGCATTAGAAAAAGAAGAATAATCTTCATGTGCGGGGTATGAGCCCACTAGCTTATCTTAGCTTATCTTTCTACGTCTTAGTGTAAGGTGCACGTTGATTTTTGATGTCAAAGGTGAAAGCTTAATTCTTTTAGATGTAATAAGAGTATATTGAAATACTTGATTTATCCTATCACGATAATCCTTTAATCAGGCATCTTATTATTTAATGATTATTTATAGCGATATATGGGAATTTAAATAGATCAATATTCTATTATAGTAATTAAATTTAGGAATATTATATATTAATAATAATTAAAACTTGAAAATCTATTAAATCCTATAAATTAACCTGAGATACCGGCTAAAGGTATATTAATAAGCTTAACGTATCCAGTATATGCTAGTTTTTACAGCATATGTGTGAGGAGAAAATAAATATACTTGTATAGGATACAATTTTGTTTGAGGGGGAAAAAAAACAAAATTGTATCCTAGACAAGGGGGAAAATAGGGTTTATTTAATACTAATTTTTATTAATTAGACTAAATACATAATTAATAATTATTTATTTTAGCGTTATAGATTAATAATAAAGTATTATCCTGGCTTTTCTTCTCTTGTTTAACTAGTTGTACATGTAACCTTTTGGATGAGAAGTAAATGTTATTTATCTTGAGGATTATAATGAAGTATATTGGTCGCAGTACTTGTTTTTGTTTATTAATTAATGTTTGAAGCAGTTAAGGTTTAAGGAGATCCGGCGAAATTCGTGCCAGCCGTCGCGGTGAGACGAGGGGGTTGAAGGGAAGAATTAGTAATGGTTAAACTGTAGTTATAAATTTAAATTGAAGAGCTTGTTTTATTTATTTTTAGGTGAAATTATTATTTAAAATAATGAGTTCTATATTTGAGGCTATGAAATTATTTTTTAAACTAGGATTAGATACCCTATTATTTTTAATGTAAAATGTAATACCTGGGTAATAGTAGTTATGTTCTTGAAACTCAAAGGATTTGACGGTATCTTAGGCTGTTCAGAGGAATCTGTCCCGTAATCGACAATCCACGATATATTTTACTTATTGTTGTTTAGCAGTTTGTATACCGCCGTAGTTGAAGGTATTAAGGAGAGGTCAGGGACCTTCATTATCTTTATTGAGGAAGACTTCAGGTCAAGGTGCAGCTTATCAGTAAGAGGAGATGGATTACAATAAGATGTTTAGACGGATTTTATTATGAAATTATTTAAATGAAGGTGGATTTGAATGTAATATTAGTTATGTTGCTATTATGAGTAGGGCTCTAAGATATGTACACATCGCCCGTCGCTCTCATTTGTTTAGGTGAGATAAGTCGTAACATAGTGGGCGTACCGGAAGGTGTGCCTAGATTGTTTAGAGCAAAATAGAGCTTGTTAGTTGAGCTATTCGTTTACATCGAAGAGGTTTCTGTGCAATTCAGATTATTTTGATTGAAGGAGGCACTTATTTATATATAGCTTTTATATTGAGGTTAAGTGAATCAACTTTAATTGATGTTATTGTATAGGGTATAGAATTAATTTGTTAATATTATAGTTAATTAGTACCGTAAGGGAATGTTTAAATAGATGAAATTTTTTTGGGAGGAAGAAAACATGAAATATTGTACCTTTTGTATCAGGGGACACTAAATAATATTATTATATAATTATTTCCCGAAATGGAAAGAGCTAAAATATTATGGTATTATAGGTGGCATATTATTTATGAATTTTGTTTTAGTGGTGAGATGCCTTTCGATTTCCATTATATCTGGTTGTGCAAGAATTGAATTTAATTCAGTTGCAGTTAGACTTGTTGTGAGTTTAATTCATTATAGTTTTGCTGCGAGTAATAGTAAGGGGGATTTGCTCTTTACTTTTGTTTATTTATAATGTGGTCTTATATTATCTGAAAGATGTGGGCTTAGAAGTAGCTATTTGTAATTTTGTTATAACTTATTTGAGTTATTTATCATATTTTATTGCATTTAATTTATTATTGTACTATTTGTCTTAAATTAATTAAGGCAATCTATAATGGTGTTATTAGTATATTGGTGAGAATAATTAAAGGAATTCGGCAAAGATTTCCTCCGCCTGTTTATCAAAAACATGTCCTTTTGTTAAAATAGAAGGTCTGACCTGCCCAGTGAGGTTTAAACGGCCGCGGTATTTTGACCGTGCGAAGGTAGCATAATCATTAGTCCTTTAATTGTGGGCTTGTATGAAAGGTTGGACGAGTGGAAAACTGTCTTTATTTGTAATGTTGAATTTTACTTTTGAGTGAAAAGGCTTAAATGATTTAAGAGGACGATAAGACCCTGTAGATCTTTATGTTTAAGTAGTAATTTTTGTATTTGCTAATGAATAGATTTGCTATTTGATTATTGCGTTGGGGCGACAAGAAGATAAAATAAACTCTTCTTAATGTAATTACTTTTAAGTATTTTTATGATCCTTTATTAATGATTAATAGACTAAGTTACCTCAGGGATAACAGCGTAATTTTTTTTTGAGAGTTCATATCGACAAGAGAGATTGCGACCTCGATGTTGGATTAAGATTTTGTCTAGGTGCAGAAGCTTAGTATATAGGTCTGTTCGACCTTTAAAATCTTACATGATCTGAGTTCAGATCGGCGTGAGCCAGATCGGTTTCTATCCTTTATTTAAAAATAGTACTTTAGTACGAAAGGACCAAGTACTAGTAACATTTATTGTTGGGGAATGAAAATAATAGACAATTACTTTGGCAGATAAGTGCATTAGATTTAGGATCTAAGAATGGATGAATTGAGTCCAGGTAATAATGTATTATCATTATATTATAGTTGTGGTTTCTTACTTGATTTTGATTATTTGTGTCTTGATCGGGGTTGCATTTTTGACTTTGTTAGAACGGAAGGTTTTAGGATACATTCAAATCCGCCGGGGACCTAATAAGGTAGGTATTTGTGGGTTACCTCAGCCCTTTGCAGATGCAATTAAGCTATTTACTAAGGAGCAAGTTTTCCCTACTATATCTAATTACTATCCTTACTATCTAGCTCCTGTTTTTAGTTTATTTTTATCTTTATTGGTATGGTTAAGAATTCCTTATTTGAGTGTTATGTTGACTTTTTCTTTGGGTTTGTTATTTTTTTTATGTTGTACAAGTATAGGTGTGTATACTGTAATAATTGCTGGCTGATCTTCTAATTCTTCATACTCTTTGTTAGGGGGTCTTCGGGCGGTAGCGCAGACTATTTCTTATGAGGTTAGTCTGGCATTAATTTTGTTATCTTTTGTATTTTTAGCTGAGAGATATGGATTATTAAATTTTGGTTATTATCAGGAAGAATTACGATTTTTATGAATTACGTTTCCTCTGGCATTAGTTTGATTTGCTTCTTGTTTAGCTGAAACTAACCGAACTCCTTTTGATTTCGCGGAGGGGGAGTGTAAATTTTAATAATAAGTGTAAATTTTAATACAAGAAAGTAATACGACTAATTGAAGCATTGATATCAGGGACCTGATTAGACCATGATTTCAGTTTTCTTTAGGTAACAGAAGAAACTGTTTTTTCTTTTTAACATAAACAACAGCAAGATTATTGTTCTCTATGATCTAACAAGATAGAATATGCATTACAGGACCTAATTATATCAGTAAGTGTGACTTGGAACTTAATACATAGCATTAAAAACGTATTAATATACGCGAATGTAAATTTTTACACTTATTGAAGTTCTATATCAGTCTTTCAGTTATTTCTAGTTTTTTTATACGAATATAAAATGTAATACTCTCATCCATAATGTCTTTTGTCTTTGAGCTAAGAGTTGTATTTCTCAATTTTATTCTCTTCATATCCCATTTTACAGGATACGCACATGTTATTGATTGATTTTGTATAGGTACATGTTCATCAATACTACTAACGAGACAAAATTAAAGTACACATCGTTTGAAAGAGTGATGTGAATAGTTTATGTTTCTGAAAGCTCTTAATGATCTCAAACATATTCAAAATGTGACACGTGTGTTACCTTACAGATGTCTGGTTGCTGTTCCTATTCTTGCCAAATCTTGTGCAATATGCCATGAATGATGTTCCGGATAAGGGTTTTGACTCGTCTTTGTAATTTCAGCACTGATTGTAACAGTGGAAGTGTGCACACATTGGGCTTTACGAGCAAGTAGAATGAATCTGCCATCCAGCAAAAAAAGTCACTTTGGAAGGGCAGCATGTTAGTGAAACCACGGTCAAAAAAGTGCGTGAAACGTTTTCCAAGATTTCCAGAAAATATCCAACAACCAACCAATGGGAAAATAAATATACCTAAGGTTCATAATTAAAATATCTTAAGGCAATATTTGCAAGTGTATCCGTACAAACAACATGTATTACAAACCCTAAAAACTGATAATCCAACCACGGACTTAGCGTTCTGCAAAATCTTACTAATTAAGTGTGAAAATGATAACTGTATGCCACAACAGATCAGAACATATTATCATTCCCTTGATGTAGATACATCTTTCTTATTCATATGATATAATGTAGCCGATATGACAAAGGTGGATCAAAACCGTAATACACAATGTCGCTGGTGAGATGCCGAAGATTGGATGTCTCGTAACATATAAAACACACAATGAATGCCTTACATCGACAGAGAAACATGTCCTCCTGCTCGCCAGTAGGCGTTTCAACAATGACGAAGTAGTTAAATCAATGGTCCAAAGCGGCCAATTTCTATGAAAAGAGTAAAAAAAAAAAAAAAAAAAAAAAACTTTTCATACTGTGACACACGTTTGAATATAAACAGGAAGTATGTAAAGAAAAGCCTCAGAAAGTATATAACATCTGATGATAATTATAAGATGTCCAGAATGATTAATAGTTTCTTTTCTACTGCAAAACAGCCGTACTATAAAAATAACGACCATAGTTAACATATTGTCGTACAGCCCTTGCTGGCACCTACTTTATTGGATGGCTATACATAATTTCCTTCCACAATAATAACAACAATAAAAATATATGGAGTTTAATTCAAGCAAGCGTGGAGAAACGAAATGTGGTTATCCTCCAGACATCATCGCCACGGAAAGGATGGTGGTTTTTCTACTTCCACAACGTCAAATATTACACGTATCATCATTGCTGTTACTTTGCATTTTATAAACCAAATTTACTTCAATCAAACTTTTCTAAGATTAAAAGCAAATATTTTATTGTAAATTAAAAAAATAATAAATCACAGGTAAGCAGCTTTAATCCTGTCACAAAAATTTTCCTATGGTTCAGAAATTGTTTTTTCGTCATTATCAGTACATTATTTAATCAGTGTCCTAAATGTTATTCTGCCGACTTGGGTTCTGTCGAAATCTCCATTGCCAGTTCAACTACTTTCAATGACTTTGCGTTAATTGTGACCAGCATGCATACACTTATATACATATCATCTTTTGAAAGATTGTCACAAGCTCTTCCATTGGAAAGTGCTGACGCCTGGATTCATTTTAGGTATTGGAATGTGTCAATTTCTGTGCCACATCAAAGATCTCCTGTGTTATGTCCTATCTTTCGACGGGACAGCTTGCCATTGGGTTTGAAAAACTGCTTAGTTGTAAGTTTACTTGGTGTTTGGGGCATTTCCATATCACAAAGTGATCACGACGTCACTCTATATTTCTTCCTGTCAGTCTACCTGATGTCATAACGCAAAAGTTCATTAGAATTCCTATCTGGGGCATCATGATTTTAATACAATGCATTTAATCTCCATGGATTGCTATTTTGGAGTGGATTTGGACTTACGAGGAAACGGTCTTAAGTGTAAACAACCGATTTGGCTGGGGTCCGGATATGTGTTACGGGTGACCAAAATAGGAGACACGAATTTTGGCGTTTGGGCCCATACGCAGAAATTTCCGAAATACGGGGCCCCAAAGTGGCCCTACATGCCATAACTAGGAAGCGAATGACGTTACTTGTATACAACCGATTTGGCTGGGGTCCGGATATGTGTTACGGGAGACTAAAGTAGGAGACACGCATTTTAACGTTTGGACCCATACGCAGAAATTTCCGAAATACGGGGCCCCAAAGTGGTTCTACATGCTATAACTAGGAAGCGAATGACGTTACTTGTATACAACCGATTTGATTGCAGTCCGGATATGTGTTACGGGAGACCAAAGTAGGAGACACGTGTTTTGGCGTTTGGGCCCATACGCCGAAATTTCCGAAATACGGGGCCGCAAAGTGCCCTACATACCATAACTACGAAGCGAATGGCGTTACTGGTGCAGAATGTTGGCATGGGTTGGAATATGTTACAACATATCCAAAGGTATGAGACTTGTGTTTGTTGTTAGGTCCCACAAAAAGGAATGTCGAATGTAGAGGGTCCGATATTGGTAGATTTTCAATAAGGCCATAAAGTTGGCGTATGTGGTACCCATGCAATTCTGATCAGATGTTCAGCTGGATCGAGCCGTCGAGGGGGATCTGCTGACCACGAGGGTGTCAACGGAGCGAAAGAATGTTTGCGTTTTTCGCTTGTATTTCTATGGCTAGGATGTGTGGAAACCGGGCGGTACGCTTTTGTACAAGAGTGAACATTAATATTTAATCGATACGGCGTGTGCTGTCAGGAAACCGGGCACAGTGGTGGAAGTAAAGTTTGCTGCCGTGTCAGGTTTTGTCGGAAGATAAACTACATGTCTTCGACTTGGGCTTATAATAGCCATATCCGGATCCCAGCCAAACCGGTTGTTTACAAGTAACGTCATTCGCTTCCTAGTTATGGCATGTAGGGTCACTTTGGGGCCCCGTATTTCTGAAATTTCTGCGTATGGGCCCAAACACCAAAATACGTTTCTTCTACTTTGGTCTCCCGTAACACATATCCGGACCCCAGCCAAATCGGTTATTTACAAGTAACGTCATTCGCTTCCTAGTTATAGCATGTAGGGCCACTTTGGAGCCCCGTATTTCGGAAATTTCTGCGTATGGGCCCAAACGCCAAAATACGTGTCTCCTACTTTGGTCTCCCGTAACGTATATCCCGACCCCAGCCAAATCGGCTGTTTACACTTAAGACCGTTTCCTCGTTAGTCTTTTGAACCACTTTATAGGACAATATGTGGTGAGATTTTAATTCTTCAGTTTCAATTTCGTTTTACCTAAATTTTTACACCTTAATTACTTGCTACCCATCTTTATTAAAATTCGAAAAGTGTCTAGTTTCATTTCTATGATAAATCAACCGAAATTATAAATTGTTAGATATTTAGATAATCTTGTATATGATAATCTTAGTGATCATAGCTAGATTTGGAGCAGCCTCAAATAATCTGACTTGTCTCTTTGCGGGTAAGTCTTTAACATATAACTGTTGTTTATCCCGAATATGTGTTTTTTAATGTAAACACAATTGTCTGAAATTGAACCTAGTACAACTCTAAAAGGTCATAGACTAGGTTTAAATCAAGGACATTTCTTGCACAAACGTTTATATTTTAACAAAGTGGAGGCTTCTCACGTGGAGTTTTATACGGTAACAGTACGTAACTCCTTCACTTCTCTCTATTAGAAAATGTTCCCATGTGCTAATGCAGGCACATACGTATTTTGCGTTCCTTCTCTTACGTTTTTAATACGAAATTTGTCTGAAAGTCCAACATCTTTATTAAAATCTTAGAACCACGCCTTTTTGTATTCTAGGTCAAGTATCAAAAAGCGCTGAAACATGTATTTTCTTATTTTAAATGAGAACTCTATAAACGGAATTTCATGTTTCTAATCTTAAGAGTTTACGAGATATGGACATATTAAGATAATAATTACAGGCCGCATTCCGTTTCTTGGACAAATTTAAAAAACTTTCTTAGTGATGCCTTATACATAAATCTATGTCCTGCCCAAGGTTCAAAACTTTCTAGCTTTTAAGCAGATTCATGGTATAGATCGCCCAGTTAGTTAGTCATGGGTTTCTCTTATATAAGGGTTATTTTAAAGAAAGTAATTCTTTTTCGTTTGGTTTTGGACCACCTTAATACATACATACATTTGTATATATATATATATATATATATATATATATATATATATATATATATATATATATATATATATATTAGGGTGATCCAAAACCAAATTGAAAACAATCAACTTGTTTAAAATAATCCTCCACAAGGCTTATTTTTCTCCTAGAGTCATAAGCTACTTACCTGCAAAATTTCAGTCCTATTGCTTAATCTGTACAGATCGCTCCATTTTAAACCTTTTTGCGAATTACCTAATGCTAGAATTTTTTGAAAGTATACGCTGGACTGTTTTGAAAATATAGCGTATGCCTACCTCAATATATACTTGTTCATTCGTAATTTAGGGTTAATATATGCTGCACTATAGAAATATTAAGTGGGTAATAGGTACACGCTCCATTACATTCCTGTATATACATTATAGGTGTCAAGACTACAATGTAATTTAACACATTAGTTATGCTAATAACCGGATAGATATAAGTTCGTAGCTTTCATTATGATCATTACATGACGAGATTATGCTTTTTTCCAAGAAGTTTGTGAATTATCAAAACAAATGGCTGTAGTGATAATGTGGCTGAAAGAGATATGTCTCATACAAAAGTATAGTGAAATGAAGCCTTGACAAAAGACGAGGAACGGAAGCAGTTTAATCTTCGATTGGTTGAAATCCATCGTAAAAATGCTCCTGCTCCATTGAAGAACGCGTTTTTCTAACTTGAGAATACACATACTGACATTTTACTCTGAAAGGTTTGAAAGAACTAACAAAAAATGGCAAATGAAGCGACCTGTAAATATGACTTAATTGTACTAAAATTTATTTAGGTATTTGTATATATCAGAAGGAATAAAATATGATTTGTAGACCGCCAACCAATATTAGTTTTGTTTTGTGGATCACCCTAGATAGATAGATATATAAATATAGATATATGAGTTCTGACTGACTAACTGACTGGTCAACACCTAGACCAACCTACGTGAATTAGAAACTTGAAACTTGAACTGAATATTGATTTTGTGACGTAAGCTACTACTAAGAAAGGATTTGTCTAAAATTCTAAATGGTAAGGAGTTATAGTTCTTACAATAAGAAACCCACATTTTAGAATCCCTTAAGAGCGCAAAATTTGATATTTTCTTGTTTCAATTAAAATAGTTAGGCACGTGTTGAAGAGCTTTTAAATATTTGATCTAAAAGAGGAAAATGGAGTAGAAGTAGAATTTCTATACTAAGATGTGCACATTTCGGAATCTTTTTGAGACAGAAAATTTGCTTTTTATTTAATACGATGGAAAAAGTCTTTAATAGTTTTGAAAAATATTTAACCCACAAGGAGGGAAGATATGTGACATAGTTGAATACGACACCCATATCTCGGAATTCCTTTGGTTTAGAGAAATTAAAATAAGTATTTAAACATTTAATATAAAATAGTTAAACACGCATTGAAGCGTTTGTTTAAAAAAACATATTTGACCTACAAGGGAAGAAAAGTGGTGAGTGGTTCAATAAGATGAACTCATTTAGGAATTACTTTGGTATAGAGAAATAGAATTCAGAATTTAGTATTTCGAAATTAAATTTGGAAGCTTTTAGAAATACAATTTGAAATATATACTTTATATTTAAAAAAATAGGACAGTTTTATCCCGTTTATTGATATTTGACACAGTTAACGAGAGAAAGAGGTGACTGCGATTATTCAATCACTCGGTCTGGCAGAAATGTCCCGATAAGTCACGAAACATCCACAAATAACCATACATGTGATTGCATAAATGTATTATTCCTAACACCTTATTCTTTCCGTGTGAGCACCAGAGACCTCTGCTTGTTATTACAATAGATTACATTATTTTCGTTGATCCAATTTACATGACTGAGTTCTACTAATGGACTGAGTGAAAATTATACATAACATATAGAAACGTTCAGTACTGAACAATAGAACAATGCTAAGAAACTTATGTCCAATCATGTCCAAAATGATTGTCGCATATCTATACCTGTCTTCTTGTAAGAATATAATTTGAGAATAATTTTGCAGGGTGTTCTTAATACTGATACTATGTTTATAATTGGAAAATGTATATTTGTGGTAAATTTCATAGGAAAAGAGTTGTAAATACGCAAATTAAAATGAATAGAACATAATGTTGCTAAATGGAGAAGAAAGTTTCATTTTCATTTTATTGTTCTTACTTACTGCTCTTTTCACATGAAATTTGCCACATACATGTCTTTGCCGATTATACACATACTAACATTATAAGAAATACCGAGCTGATTCGTTATCAAATTATATTCCTACAACAACGCACTTATAAACATGCGACATTAATTTTGGACATGAGTGTACGTGCGGTGACCTTCGTTAAGAAATTTATGGATATCTTATAACGTGGCACTAATAAGTAATTGAATGCAAAAGTTTCTTTTCACTCTTACTGCTTACGTCTACAGCGAGCTTTTTAAATTATTTAAATTATTTCACTAAGAAATAAGAAGTAGATTTGTTACCAGTAGACAATGTTTAAGATATCTGAAAAATAATGTGGGAAATATGGAATATATGTACGGAAAAATATCTAAAATACTGTAGTAGTAAGAAGATCCAAATGGCGACTGATAGATCATATCTTGTTCGCTGATAGCCACTACATAATTTACTATCGAATGTGGTCCACCAAATGGTTTCATTAAGATTGAAACACTTATTTCCTAACCTCCTCATATCCACTATTGATCCATCCGTTGTACATTTAGATCTCGAAAAGCTCAATTATACTGGGTATGCTTAGAAACGCATCTGTGATTGAACATTTAGCCGGAAAGAAATGAAGTTTCGATCACTCGAAAAAGTAACTGTGTTTGTTCTCTGTAAGAAATAAAAGCAAGTCAAAGAGAAATATCCTAATGGGCAAATGATTATTTTTAATGTGAGCGCTCAAGTTTTTACATGTTTGTATGTTGTAGAGAGATATTGCTTCTTTCATGTAGGTATATACCCGGAGCAGGGGAATATTATATACACTGTAATAGTTACTATGTAGACAGAAACAAATTGGAACAAAATCTAGGCTCTTTTTTTTTTTTTAAAAAAAAAAGCTTCCTGTTGCTCATGATCGCATTCTGCAAAGCTGAAGGCGTGTATATCGATGTGCTAGAGTTGTTTCATATACTATTCCGAGGAAACAGAAAATGCAATAAAGCTTCTTTCAGAGAATACAAAATTACTTCCATAAGTTTAGGGATCACTTGTTCCCATTAACTTTTGTGTAAGAATAGTTTCTTTTAATTATTATTTCACTGTGATACTGAACCTGATACTGATTAAATACTACTTCTTATGCGAACATTAATGACTGGAATATGTGGAAACATTGACGTTGGTATCATTCGACAGATGGGCCTGAGAACGGTCATAAATGTTGGTATTAGCCTGCCTGTAACACATATAAAATAATCTGTTTATGACCTCCATAGAATTGGGGTATTCTCAATAGATCAACGCTACTTTACTATTCGTGTAGTGCTGAACAAAATTCAATAGCGTTTCCTTGCAATCCTTTATTCAGTTTGTTGTAATTCATTGAATACCTCAATTATTTCTTCTTACTGTCTAAAAAAGAAAAGAAACTAACATTTAATAAGTGTATTAACATTTGGATGAAGTACCTAGTCGATTGAATGTCTCATATATCAACTTACACTAAAAATACAAGTTGCTTAGCAAAGTAACGTTTATTTTTAAAATAATAAGTGTGTAACTGTTTCGCCATCTAACTGAACATACTAGCTTCATCAGACACTATGAAAACAAGAGAGAGTTGCATCTAAATATAAGAGAAAGAGTTGTGTTTAGATGCAACTCTCTCTTGTTTTCACAGTGTCTGATGAAGCCAGTGGGAGACCCGGGTTCGATTTCCGGCGGGAGCTCATGTGGTTTGGATTCCACGTTAATCAGTAGGTCCACGTCTCATATAGCCTCGCTGCTGAACGGGACGCTAAACTAAAATCAACTCAACTCAACTCTGATGAAACCAATATATTCAGTTAGTTGGCGAAACTTTCACACATTTATTATTTTATAAATAAAGGTGCTTTGATCATCGATTTGTATTTTTTGTGTAAGTTATTCAAGATAGCAAAGCTAGTATGAATCAATTAGTCATATCTCAATCTTTCTAATTAAAGAGAGTAAATCGATTGAGAATTCGATCGAGAATAAATAAAACGCTGGAAAAAGAAAAAAGAAGCTTCATTTCGTACAAAACTTTAAGAACCTGTAACTGAGGAGGATAAGAAATTTCTAAGAAAAGACTATACATAGATTGATGTCTTCTCATTTTAATTTCATCTTTCAGACAAACTCTCTTCTTTTGCTCTTTTGAATGATTAATGAGAAGAATATATATCTGCCTTTTTTTAAACAAAAAGTCACAGAAAGCTAACTTCCAAGAAATTGAAACTGTGTTCTCCTGTTTTTCCAGATAATCCACAAAAACTTGTACTATAGATCTATGCTGCCTTGGTGGTTTTCAAAACCTTTTGAAATCTGACGTACAATTCAATTCGGTTGAGATGTTAGTTTGCTTCTTCACATGATCAGCAATTCTATTAGAAGCCTCTCTCATTCCTAACAATGTTTTTTTTAATTCTTTTGCATTTACACGACGTAGAAATTGAATAAATTTGCATCAGATTCTTTCCCAAAAATTCAAACTACTCTCTCAATATTTGAATTTTGTTTCCAGAGAGGTACAAAAAACTTTCAGATCTGAATCATTTATATGTTTAGAAAGGAAACTGGATGATCTGAATTTGTTCGCAAGATACTTTTGCTTTATCCTTCCAAACTGTGTAGTCTAAAATGTTAGAATTTACATTAGCACATTGTTTTATTTCATAAGTTGCTGAAATGTCAGTTCTTCACCCAGCGAAAGGCTAATGAAAAGAATGTTAAGCATATACAACCCAATATTTTTTGGATTGGCAAAATTCTTGACTTTGAGAACGAACTTATTCCGGTTCTAAAACGTCACTTGCAAGTTACCTTTTTAAAACAAAATGGAGATGTAGGTAAACTGTTTATTTTCATCTTATACGATTTTCCAAATCCAAAACTATCTTAAGGAAATTCAAACAATTATTCAATTTTTAACACTGCAATCAGTTTTGTAGGTATTAAGTCTGATGAATATGGAGTCTGAATTCATTCCATGACCTTTTGAATAAAGACATTGGTAAAGCCTGCATGCAATTTATCTCGCACTTTTAGTGTTAAATGAAACTGATCACATACAACTGCCAATATAAGCCTCTACCACCTTCTTAGCTGGTGAGGAAGATGAAGAATTAAATATATTCGTTATAAACACACTTTGATAATTTTGATAGAGACAAAAGGTTACTTAGTTGCAACAAAATTGACGTCGTAGGTGAATTGACCAAAATTCACCTCTGTTTCGTAGAAAGTAGAGAGACAATAATGAAACATTGTAATTTAGTATGTGATACTTGAAAATCAACAACTTTGATTTAAATTTTAAATGGTAATGCTCTGGTGATACGAATCAACTAATTCGATTTAGATACATATACAAAATACCAAGTGATAATCGAGAAGTTCTAAACTACTACACGAATTTTCATTTCCAATATATTAGGGATTAGCACTTACTTCCTCTTTCGAATCCTTGAATTACCTTTGACTTAGATGTGATAGAACAGTGTCTGAGGTATAGGCATACAATTACTTCATTGAATAACTTGTTAATATGACCCATAGTTGGTGGTAAATTATTCTTAATTTTTCAGTTTTTATATATAACACCATGCTATAGATAATTTGTTTTTCTGAAATGTGGTAAAGTTCTTAATATTTATGTTAGTAATAAGGCTAATACAAAATTAATTTATACCACACTTTATACTTGAAAGAAAAACTTATTGCAAATGACAAAAATGAGACACATTTTAATTGTTCATTATTTCAAATATTCTAATGTTTAGTGGTGAAAGCGAATAAAATCTTAACAAGCATGGTCTGGTATGTATCTTGAAACAAAAACTGTATTCAATAACGTCTAGATTAAGAAAAGAACTTCAATTTCTGATTAATTAATTTTGTTACTGACACAGAACGAAAGAAAAAATCTAACTACTACAATTTCAGACATTCATTAAAATAAAATTTGTTGGTGGTATAGCATAATAAGTGTTTTATCAGGTGAAACAACATAGTAAATAGACAATATTTGGCCTGCGCGTGCCACTTCCGTTTCTATTTGTTTTCTGTAATAAAAGTACACATCTATTCACCTTCAAGTAGCTTGAATACATCGTGCTAAGACCAACTTTTTGTAAAAGTAATCAGACGATAATAAATTTATACATTATTTTAGGGACTACAAGATTAATTAGAAATAAAGAAAAGAAAACTCTAAAATGTAATGTATATAATTTTATCATTTTCACCTTAACTTCTTGCTTGAAAGTCTTATTCGTCTCTCTTATTTCAAGGTAGCCTACTCTGTTATGCAACCAAATTTTCCTATCTGTTTTGATGGTTGCCTATGTACTAGACGTTTGTCGTTTTGTTACGTGCTTATGCGTTACACGAAGTTGATTGCAACGAGTTCTTCCAACAGTAATAGTCATTTTGAGTTGTTATTAATTTGATATCTACAACAGACTCCTTGAGTTTAACTCTAATGACCACAACTTTTACTATCTTTATAGAAAATTCCTCGTGTTTATAAGGCTAGCGTATGCGTCTTAGAAGACCCCGGTTTGATTCCCGTTAGGAGATCATGTGTTTCGGTTCATACGTTAAGTTGTAGATCAAAATCTCACTTAACCTCAACCTCAAAATGGACGCTAAACTCTATTCAACAAACTAACTTAATAGCACATTTTATTTGTTTAAATGATCTTGGCTCTATCTTTTCTAATTACAGTAATAAACGCGATAAAAGTGCACACAATATAATACAATGTATTTAACAGTTCTTCGATTAACATGACCTTAAACATAACATGAAAATACATCTGTGTCATAATAAATACAACATGAAAAAGTCCACAAATAAGCATTGTATTTTGAAGAATAGTACCTTTCCCGTAGTCTCATTCTGTCACTAAAGGAAGAAACATCTCAACTTTTTCAAATTTCGTATTATTATCACAATAAAAAGTTTAATAACAATTTCAATTTGGCAATCTCCCGAAATGGTTTGATAAAGCTACACTCAATCTAAATTAAAATATTTTTAAATATAATTGTGTGAATTTGAGGTACAGTATATCAACCCTTCATTCACACAATTATCAACCCCTAATTAAAAAATCGAACACAATATCATCAAGTTCTTGTGTTGGATGATGAGAGGTGAGGTGAATTATGATTAACTCTTCTAAACATTGTTTCTTTTTCTTTCTTTTTTTTAGAAAAGGGTCTAATGATATTGAAAATTGTTTTTGATTTTTTTATGACAGTACGTATGACTCATAATATTGAAAAGGTAGAATTTTTGTAATTCATTGTTTCAAAGATTGAGATCGTGCATTATCTCATTGTGCAAAACAACTACACAGTGAATGTGAGAATTGTTCTTTGGTTATAGGTATTTAGATAAGTATTCAGGGATCAATTAAATGAACTAATGATGGTCTGACATACGATTCTTGATAGTTTTTATTTAAGTACTTTTAAGGACGTGCAAAGTATTGAACATCATCGAAGTTATAGTTGAGACAGTTAACTCAGCTCCAATTGAAACGTGGCGAAAAGCGCGTAAACATGTTAAATTACATCTCTAAGATTGGGTTGGCTTAAATGGGGCTCATATTGATCATTATTTTTACCTGTAGTCTAAGTTAACGTAATTAAGGATCAAAGGTGACCTCTCACTTCATGGGTACCATGTATATTTCCATATTGATTCGTTTACTCAGCCCAGGAGTTTCAAGGAATTTCCTATTGTGCGTCCCTAGTTATGGCCTTGCTAAAATGTGCCATATTGTCTTGGGTTCGCACTGTAGGAGGTGTTTACCCCCTTCATCCCTTACGTTGGCCGATATAAAAAACACGTATGTCCTACTTTTGATTCCTTTATTCATGTCAGGAGTTTCAAATCGGAGTGTGACATTTGAAAATCGTTGCTTGTAAGAGGAATTTGGAACACTTAAAAAGAAGAAATCTAACATTGAGCAATTCTAATGTTCTGTTTGGATCTGAACCTAAACTGCTATCCTTATTCCCTTGTGGAAGATAGAAGAATTCTATAAAGTAGAACCGATACATTTATTATTATTCGAAATAACCGACCCAAATTATAGCCCAAAAAGTGATGAGAACTTTTCCTGATAAATTTTTCGAGGCTGCACAACTTGATGCAAGATTTGACTCTCACTAAGCATCAAGCTCAGGTGCGTAGGTATAAACTACAGGAATGGAATTTACTGCATTGCGTCACTAGAATGTCATTTTGTTAAAAAACACATTAACAATTTTCGAATACTTTGTCACAAAAATCTCTAGGGCACTAGATTTCCAACACACTTTCAAAAATAGTTTTTTTTTATCCTATCTTCTAAACTAAACTTCAAAGTACTACTATTACATATTAGGAACGTAACCATCAATACTCTTTGCATATTCTGTACATATGAAGCAAGCACAAATCAGATTGGTAGCATTGATGGCAAATTTTTAAAGACTTGTTTGAAATTAATTCCTATATTACTTGGATTTCACAGATAATTTAGCCAATACTGTTATTTCTTTACATCTGGAATAATAGGGCAATTGAGTTACTGTAAAAAAAATTGGGCCCTGACAAAGCGTGAATACCAGAAGATTTCAATTTTAAGTATATTAATTTAGCAAATCCAAAAAATACTGCCTGCTACTTACTCTACATACAAAATGAAGTATAATTTTAAAAAAATCGTTAGAGCCACGGACATCTCCGCTCAAAATTCACTTCCTACATTTTCACCTAGGCTTTCCCGCGAGAACTTAGGATCTATGAGCGACGAGCTAAAAGAAAAAATCCATCATCTTATTTAGGAGATGGAATAGAGGTAGATCCTCACATGATTAGCGACTACTGTTTGTTTTTAGTCACAAGAAGTGAAACCCATTGCAATTGGAAGGAAGAACTATAATTTTGAAAGCATTTAAAATGTTATAAGACTTTGTATATTCGTTGCATATTGTAACGCTGTTTAAGTAGAAAGAAATGTCACGAAATTTCGTCTTTCCTTATCCTTTTGTTATAAAAATGTCAAAGTTTATACAGGCTATAATACAATACATTTTACAATCAAGCTCCAAAGATCTATATGCCTCCCTTAACTCAGTATGATGTGGTGTATGATGAATCTTCGGTAAGGAGTTTCTCAACCCACAGCAGCCGAGAAAGGTTAGATTTGGTAGACTGTTCCAGCCCATAGGCGCCAACTTTGGGGGGCAGAGCACTTCTGGGCCCCCAATTTTTAAAGGTGGGGTCCTCGAATTTCCCAATATAATTCAGTCGAGAAAGAATTAACAAAGAGGAGCGAGAATTTCTGTCGTAAACTTCGACATGCCTTTAATTCAACATTACGAACAGCCTTCTTATTCGATAGAAAACGCCGTTTTCAAAACTGTTAGAATAGCACTGAAGCTTCAACCAACACTCTGGCAGCACTGATATGACAAGTCAAGATCAGTGCGCAAAAAAAGGCGGCGGGAAGGGGGGGCGTAATCAAGCAGTTGATAGCAAACGACTGAATATGATTATGATATTTATTCATTGTATGCACCCCTACGTTTTCTTCAAATCGGCGCCTATGTTTCAGCCTATAGGAGCCGGAACGGGATAATCTGGACAATATCAGTCTAGACTGGGGAGTTATCTTTCAGTCCACAGCAACCGAGAGGCTGTTAGGAATAGTCTTTCAGATCATACCACCCGAAAGAGAGTGAATATTAATTTTCATTCTAAAACAACAAAGAAAAGGTGGGGAGAGTAGTGTCACAGCAGACTAATGCTGGAGAGTGTGCTGCAGCTCATTTGATCCTTAAATTTCAGGAGTCTTCGATCTCCTTCGCGGGTGGCATTGGCGCAATATTTTGATTTAGTGCCACTGGAAACGTTATAAGAACATTAGTTCTTATTTTCTTAAATAATTATAAAAAATACGACTTTTCAGATCTGTAAGCTCAGTGTACTAACTAAAAATCGAAATATCGGTCAAACTTGTAATTTAAAACAGCATCTCAATTTTATAAGCAAGTTTTAGTGACTGTCAAATATATTGAGTCAAGTCAGAGACTTATTTTCCGAAAGTAACATTTATCTGCTGAATAAATGCATTTAGTCAGACTACGTAAATGAATTAGTGTATTAGTGATATAATTTCAGTATTTTTGCTAAAAGAAAATTATGCGAGTTCCTGGATATATAGCACTAGTCAACAAACTTGTACCTCTTCCACGTGATCTAAAGTAACTCATTTTAACTAAATGCACTTTCCTTAACATGAAGATGAAAATGAGAATAAAAAGTTCTTAACACGTAATGCTTTTGTGTGAAAGAAAAAAAGTTGAATTCTTGCGAAAATCACGAATTAATTAACTTTGCTAACAGAATTGTTATTACAATACATTCCAGCTTATAAATAGTAATATTATATATATATATATATATATATATATATATATATATATATATATATATATATATATAGTAAACATTAACCCCTTCCTAAAAAGTACCCACACTAAATGTAAGTGTTTTAAAAATATGTTTCACGTTTAGAAAACTTTCAAAGATGTTATTTAATGTATGTATAATAAGCATTATCAAAATTGTATTAAATGAATTTTAAGAAAGTGATTTGTGGTCTAATATTTTTAATAAAATTATAGAACCACGAAAAGGATGCTGGGAAGATCTTCTGAGATAATTTCCTTACCATATTGCTTTGAGTATCACAGAGCAAGTAAAACAGGAAAAGAGACAGACGAACATAGAACATCTTGTAATATGATGGTTGTAATAGTAGTAGTATTAGAGCCTGTGACTATTTAATCCTTTGGCGTACGGCATATCTTCCTGCTTGGAGCGGTAATGCCAGCGATTACCTGTGAAATTTGATTACCTAGCACGGGTAATGTGATTTTGAGAAGTATCAAGTCACCACCGTTGCCAGGCAACGAAAATTCTTAACTGCCAATGCAAAGTTCATATCAAGGCATTATCTCATGCAAGATTCAAGTGGTTGGTTGGTGGTGCTACCTACTACCGTCAGCACATTGCGACCATTTGAGAACCATCTCACTTTCACCTTCGCTAATTCTGTATCTCAGTATCTCTCTCTCTCTCTCTCTCTCTCTCTCTCTCTCTCTCTGTCTTAGTGTTTTCTGCTCTTGCACCATGACGAAAACTCTTTCCAGGTTTTGGAATTCTGAAGACTAAAATATCTTAAGAATTTATTTCAGAAGTTTCTTCATTCGTAAATCCTAATTAAATTAACTCTATTTTGTTTGTCTTCTCTAGAAGACTATTGCTACAAGTGGGTACTTGTTAAAATATACAAAGGATATTGTTATACTGAGTTGGTTAAAATAGGAGAAACTGAAGCTGCTAAGAAAAGAAAACATAAATGTGTGATCTTTGTAGTTCCTTAAGTTTCCGAAACGTGTTACATTAACATTTTCTTTTCTTGTAGCTTATATTCAATACCTAGGCCTATCATTAATGTTATAAACAATTAGAACTACACATTTCTATAATAATAATAATAATAATAATAATAATAATAATAATAATAATAATAATAATAATAATAATAATTATCATCATGGATATTCTGCCATTATCGGCAAGTCATTTGTCGCTTGCATACTCCATGCTCTTCCGCTAGCCTCTTCGTCTCCGCGTACGATTTTTATGTTTTTATATCGTCCATTAATTGGAGTCTCCTTTACTCCCTCCACCTCTTTCTTGCCACCATACCCTCTAGCAACCCCCTCATGATTCAGTTCCTTCTTGGCCAATATCCAACCAATTTCTCTTCCTCTGCTTAATAATATCTCAAATTGTTCTTTTCTACCAGACCATTTCTAACACATTTATTCGTTTCCCGCTCGGGCCAGCTAATTTTCTTCGTTCTCCTCCACGCCCACATTTCGAAAGTTTCCAGTCGTTTTTCGTCATTTTTGCTTAATGTCCATGTTTCTGACCCATACAGTAGAAAAACACAGTGCAGTTATAATACAGTACATTCTATAGGATTACTTAAACCTAAAATTATTAAGCCTGTTAACTTTCTAAAATTATTAAGCCTGTTAATCTCATTTGCAAATACTTTTATTCATTTCATAAGCTTATATAACAAGACGTGTTTGAATATAGCTATAATCGAAACTTATTTTGTAATGTTTATACCTTGTATTATCATAATAAGAATCCTTCAGGGGTAGTTTGTTACACCTACACATTATTTTATGTGGCATATTTCTAATTTGTCAAAAGATGTTACACATTTTTGTAGCTTCATGTTTTCTAAAATCCAATTCAGTTTATTACAATATATTTAGGTTTGGCTTCTAGTGTAAATAAGTGTGTCATTGTAATTAGTCGTAAAAAGTGTTAGAAAAATATAACAATTTATAACGTATATGTGCGGTGTTAATGTATCACCAAATTAAGAACCCATATCACCAAATTAGGTTCCAAATCAACAATATTTAGGTACCAAAACATTAGAATTTTATAAGCACATACAACTTCCCTCACATACATTCGAATGAAATTAATTAGTAATGATCATATGCATTATATCCAAGACCTCTTTAATAATAAGAGGAAAATATATAAGAGGAAAATAATATACCACAATTATTTTCCTTTTACACTTATGACTCAGAGACAGGCTAGTTATAAAAATGTAAATTTGTCACCAAATTAAGTTCCTTTACCCAACTATTAAAAATTATAAAATATTCATTAATATGTATAGCTTAGTGATAGAGCGTTCACCTCTGGTGCTTTAGATCCCCGGTTCGATCTCAGCTCGAGCTAAGTGAATTTTGTAGTGAACAAGCACCGTGATCATGGGTTTCCTCAGGGTTCTATCGTTCGCTCTCACTTCCTTCATTCCACCCTTTCATTCATTTTCATAATCACCGTCTCCTTTAGCCGAACCGGCATAACTGTGGGACAAAACTCAAAAATTTCATGTAATTTTTATCACTGTATCAATCCAACCCAATTGGGCTGTTCCCCTCTCTATTAATCCAATAGCAATATTATATCCAATCCAATCCAATAGCACACACACACACACACACACACACACACACACATATATATATATATATATATATATATATATATATATATATATATATATATATATATATATATATATATATATATATATATATATATGTATATATAATATATATATATATATATATATGTGTGTGTGTGTGTGTGTGTGTGTGTGAGTGTGTGTGAGTGTGTGTAAGCAGTTTTACTCTTCATCCGTTGTTTCCGAATTTTCTGCTTGAAACTTACACCTAACATAACTACAAATTCTTCTTGTATTTTAGTCTATGTTGCTCGGGTTTTTTTTTTCCGAGAAGCAACTAAGCCCTTTCGTGACTGAGGCTTTGATCTATGATACAGCTCACTTCCTTTTTCTTTTGTTTTTCTTTCTTGAGAAAAGATCATCTTTCAAGGAGTATAAAAGGGAAAATCTAAGCGCTGATTTCGTTATTGTATCGCTTGCTCAAAAGCACCGTTTAATTAGTGACTACACAACTCTGTCATGCGTATATCAACATCAACTTCTCTTGAACACAAATCAAAGTGCCAAAGAAATTATTTCTCCGAGTTGTAATTCATTGCAGTAATTTTGTCTTCAAAAATCAGACAAAAATACACTACCCAATGCTGAACTTCACAATTTATGTTCCCTCTTTTGAAGTTAAAGATGTAATAATGCTGCTCCATATATGTAAGAAGTATTAATACTTCTCTCGGTAGTTCACTTGAAATATCAAATTAGCTACGATATTGTATAAGACATACAAAATATTCCTTAACCTGCTATTATATTCATTTCTACTACTTTACATCAACTCCACTCGCTGAGTTTTATGATTCAGTTTCATACAACACGTACAATCCTATAAGATGGTCGCATTATCCATCATATAAACAGAAACTAATAATTTCTGTTGCTTTAATATCAGTATTCTATCAAATAACGTATCAAACATAATTACTGCTTTCTTCTTCCATAAACTGCTAAAGCGATCCCCGCTACTACATTCTTCACAAATACAATGTGAAGACTACATTTAACCAACAATACCAAATTTGAACCAAATTTGGTATTGTAACCAAATTTGAATATTGTAACCAAATTTGTACATCTAACCAAATTTGAATACAATAACTACATTTAACCAACAATTGTGTTCTTCCTAGAATGTAATGGATAAAAGAAGGGAGAAATGACTAATTTGAGCGGGACATCTCGCCAAGTTGATATTATGTTATATACATACAGGGTGTCTCAAAAGTCCTCTGATTTAGGGTAACTTATTATCGGAGTTACAACAGAATGTAAGAGGAAAAACCATCTTCAAATATGATACTTTCAATCTAAAGTGAAGGATTGTTTTAAAAATTGGACGAATGGTTTGGGTTGTACATTCTTTATGCGCCAAACCTTAGATCAAAGTGCGACGTTGCCACTTACCTGGACCCACAAAATAAGTGAATGAAGTTATTGTTTGAAATGAGGGGTGGCCATCGGCCCGTTAGCATAGAAAAGAGTAACTTCATTCAGTTATGTTGTGGGTCCAGGTAAACGGCAACGTTGCATTTTCATTTAACTTTGGACGCATAAAGAGTATACAGCTCAAACGGCTCGTCCGATTTAAAATAAAATCTTCACTTTAGATTGAACACATCATATTTGGAGACGGTTTCCCCTCTTATATTTTGTTTTAACTCTAATAACGGAGTTACCCTATGTCAGAGGACTTTTGAGGCACCTTATATATATATATACGTAGATTAATACAAATAGGTCTTAGAATAGATTGCTTTTACATTTATAATTTAAGGAAATACTTATGTTAAAATAACAACAAAAAGAAATTATCTAATGCTCAGTATCTTGTTGGATCTAGTCTGATATTGATTATTAGTCCAGGCTCAAGGCATAAGACCCGTAGGATCGGAGTGTCTGACGGCTGTTCTCTTCTAATTTAAAGTTTAAACTTAAAAACTAATCAAAAAATCGTGGGTAGACATTTTGAAAACCGGCGGTTTGGTTGCAGTGTTGCCATCTCTTATCTTGCATTTTCCTCCTTGTCGGATATTACTGAATGAAATTTCCTTGCTACGTTCATAAATACTCTCTTCTAATATGGAATTCGGGCTTCAAAACCAATAAAATAGCTATGAGTAAACATTTTGAGAAGGGAGTTAGTTTGTTTGCAGTGTTGCCATCCTTCATATCACGTTTCTTAATCATTACATGCTGCCGGGAAAATGTTTCTTGTTTTGTATCTGACAGTACTCTTCTGATCTAAAGTTTATGCCTCAAAACTAATGAAAATAACGTAAGTAAACATTTGCTAAACAGATTGTTGTTTCCAGGGTTGTCAACTCTCATCTCACATTTTCTCATTGTCTGATGTTGCACGACAATTGTTCATAATTTTGTGCATTGCTGCCGTTAAGTAGCGTAATTTCTTTGTGGGACTATTATTCTGTTGAGAAACGCCTTTTTAACATGTCCTTAGTAGTTTGAGCGGTTGAAAAGTACTATGCTGTACTAGGATAAAATTATTATAAAGATGAAAATAATTATTTATGCTCATTTAAATCTTTCGTTTATTGTGTATGTCCATAATACAATTTGAGTTCTACAGTAGGAAAATTTACACTTAGTCACATTTCACACCATTGAAAACTGGAGAATAGATATAAAATTTTTGTAGAATTCTGTATATCTATGTATCTCTTTGTCTGTCTGTCTGTTATTTGTGATTTTTTCAATTCTGAACCCTGCATTCGATAGAGCATCAGAAACTGTATGAGAAAGTGATTAAAGTTTTCGCATCACTTCTACAATTCCCAAGATATTGACCAAAATATTGCCGATTTTCAGAGATTTAAGGAGAAATATCTCGGGAACCGTAAGTCATAGAGAGATCATATTGCAGTTGATCAATACCTAGGAGAATGGTAAACATTTTGGTACCAAACAGTAACCGGTGGCCAGTATCCAGTTGCCCATTGGCTACCAATTAATATCGTTACCAAAATATTTACCATCCTCTTAGGTATTGATCAACAGCAATATCATCTCTCTATGGCTTACCGTTCCCGTGATACTGACCAAAGCTGTTGCGATTTCAGGAGATTTAAGGAGCCATATTTCGGGAACAGTAAGTGACAGAGAGATCATATTGGTGTTGATCAACATCTAAGAGGATGGCGAACATTTTGGTACAAATTGTGACCGGTGGTTACTGATCAACTTCCTACCGGCCAACTGGCCACCATTCCCCAGATATTGGCCAAAAAATGTTGAATTTCGAGAGATCTAAGGAGCTATATTTCGGGAACCGTAAGTTATATAGAGATGATATTTTGCGAGAAACAGAAGAAGGTGATTTACATGTAGAAACAATCACTCTTATCCTTCCCGCTCCAACTCTTCATTCTTTCTAAGTTCGTTCTGGCAATGCTCTTGCAGCATTCTCAACTGGTTTCTAATTAATCTCTCTTTCGACTGATTCGAAGTTTATTTAAAAAAGCAAAAATAAAAATAATGTAATAAAAAACTGAACTTACGGTAGCAGAGTAGATGGAAATTATTTCAGTGAAACAATTACAGATCTCACAATAATTGATGTGGTTTTGGGTTCCCTGGTGCACATATGTACACCTTCGTTCAAAACTAAGTTGTGAGTTGCTTAAGCAGCCCATGTCAGTTGAGAAATATCTGTCACATTTGTGTAACTTTGTTAAATAGTGGCAGTACGTTTCCCGCGTTAAACTGCGTAGTATGATTGTGATTTGTTTGGAAGAAGATAGAGTTATTGTAAGTGCTTTGAAAAAAAAAAAAGACGTCTCGAAGGTAAGTCTGTTATTTTATATATTCCTTTTACCTGGGGCATATATAGTCTATTAGATGTAACGTAGAAGATGTAGAGTTCATATTACGTATGCGATCTATATTGCGTTTTTTTTAATCACCCAAAGAATTGCAGGTATTCATACGTGTACTTAGGATTTTAACGAGTAGATTGGATGGATTAATGTAGCCTGCAATGTCAGAGTATTTATCTGTTGTACATAACTGCATTCACTAAATATTATTTTATACTAAGATCGTACTTAGCGTATGTGTTAACTATTTCAGTATGTCGAACAGTACTGCCAACTACCTTATACAAAATGGCATTGCGAAATTTCACATTTCCTTTTCTTTTTTTTTTTAAAAAGTCCAATAATGAAAATCTTTTTGAATTTATTTTATTGCAAGACTGCTTTCTTTTTTTAAAAAATATCAAACTACTTTAGTTTTCTTTTACAGAAGATATGGACGACGATGAAATATTTGTTTTCTTAACAACAGTGACATCGGTGATTGTTAGGTAGTCAAAAAATAGAATTGTGCCTATGAAGATTTATGATGTGTTAGGCATAACAAGCACTACTTAATTAACTATGTAAATTTATCTAAAATATAATGTTGAAGCAGTATATAATATATATAAAACATTACGTATACTTGTCACAATATATTTCTCGTATTTTAAAAGTTAAAACCATATACAAATAAACGAATACATGGAAATTATACAAAAGCTCATTCTAACCCAAGATGTAACCACAGTATCGTCTTTTAACTTTATTTTCCAATCTTAACCATCATAGACATGGCCCTTATTTATGAAACATTTCTGATCAACAAACTACTTATATTTTTCGTCCTAACACTCTCCTCCCTTCTAAATGATTGAGACTTCCTTATGATCTATAGAGGATCTCAAGGTCGATGAAGGATTTTTCTGTACGATTACCAGACTCATCTATTAAACCATTACTAACACAAGAGATTTCTTGTCAATCCACGCAGTTATACAACCAACCACACAAAATACTGCTTATGATCCGCACTGCTCAACGAGCATAATATTCATTCACGAAGGAGTGATGTTAATGACGATCAATCTAATATTGTAACAGAATCAACCGGTAACAGTATACCAAAAGACATGGATTCAACCCAGAGAGCGCTGAAATGGAAAACAATCAAGTGAGTTTTCTTATTTATTTTAGTACCAGGAGTTATATTTGTTTTTCAAATGATATCCGAATGTGCATCCCGCATTTATTCCATTTAAAGTGTATACGAACGAGGATAGTTAAGAATGAGAAAAGTGACTCTTCAAGCCGTCTTCCAGTGTATTATTCAAGGCAAAGTGTGCACTTTAGTCTAATGTGAAACCAGGAAAAACTACGTTCGCCACCGGGAATCGAATCTGGGTTCTGATTGTAAAGTGAACATATCTATTTCTTCAAACGTTTAGAATGCGAAAATTGGTCACAGAAAATTTGATCAGCCCTTTTTTCATGGTGCTTTTTTTTTACTAAAGGCATGGAATAATTACTAATAGCTTCGAAAGATATTTCACGCTCTTTAAAACTAGTTTGAGAATGTTTAAAGCTCGTTCAAACACTCTTTTCTGTGAGATAAACATTAGCTAAAGTATAATGATCTAATAATATTTTAATCACAATAACCCCGTAGACAATGAATTTTATTCAACCTAGCACGATTTAGTATTTTTGCAACTTTTAACAAAAAGTATACCTATGTTTTTTTGATGAAAATTCAATTGAAATTGTTATAAATTTCAATTTCTTTCCTATTACTTTTAGAATCTGAGTGTTATCTACTTTGTTTACAGAATTAAACAAACGGGGCCAAATTTTGATGAAGTTCTACCAGCTGACTCGAGACAATTTATATCACTGTTGGAATATTTCTTTGGATATTTTTGGCTAGACTTTTAGAGATAGAAGAAGATTCCTATTAAAGATAAACTTCCTTTGATTCAATACCGTATGAGACTTGCACACGTTCTTGTGTGATTTCAAGGTAAGATGAGTGATGTCAGCAATGCAGACATAACAATGAATTACGATCTGAATATGGTTGTCTGACTCTGAATTATGATCTAGGTTGTCTGACTCTGAAGATGAGCCATCCCGAAGAACGTGTAACAAACTTAGGAAAGTCGTCAATCATTATCCAATATTGACAGGTCTGAAGTGAGATACGACAATATTGGACACATACCGAAATATATGAAGGATAAATTTGCTTCCAAATGTCAATACCTTTTGTACATCAAGGTCAAGAATAATGTGCACTAAGTGCGGTATGTACCTTTATGTAATAAAGAGCAATTGTTTCCTAAAATATCATACAAAAAAAACAACAAGTAAGATGACGATTTTGTACTTCTGAAATCGTGATAATTAAATGTTAACAATCTGTGAAAAGTTCTTTTTTTTCTAAATGTAAACCAACTATATAATAACGAATAAAATATTCATTGAAAAAATGTATGTCCCTTTTCAAGCACTCATTGTCACACTTGTGACTCAAAGTACACTTAACTGTACCATAGGTCCCTAACACGTAGTTCGCTATATTTTCGTGAAACCGAAAATAAAGTCTTCAATCAATCTCAATGCAACAGAAAATGACATTTAAAAAATTGACAGGTATTACAAGCTTGGGTCTCAAGAGGCTATTGTTACTAAAGAAACGTAACATTTTATAGAAATTACCGTTTTCTCAAATGAATATTCCTTTCGTCAGATTCGAATTTTATTATAAAAACAAAAATAGAAATAATGTAGAAATATGAACTTATGGTAGTATAGAGTAGATGGAAACCATTTCAGTGAAATAATTACAGATCTCACAATATGTGATGTGGTATTAATTTCCGGTAACCATAGAAACCAGTGGAAAAACAAAATATTTAATCCCCTAGTTCTCATTTTTCGTATTCCAATTGTTTTAAAATAAAACATACACAGTACAGCTAAAGCGTTTTACTCGGAAGTTATTTATATATACCGCAAATCAAGCATATACATTAATTGCATCTAGTTTCGTGGACTGATGCATGCTATATAAACGCAAAGTTATACTTCGAATTGACCAGCTAACTATATAACGCAATTATTTATCCTCTTAATTGCTGCTATAATAGTATGTCAATTTAAATAACTATTTTTAATTCAATATTTATTTTACTTTCTCACCTCAATTGACATTACGTGAGAAAGTAAAATACCTCATACAATAAAAATCAAATAATTTTCTTTTAAGTATCAGTAAATAAATCTACAAATATAACCTGACAGGCCAAAATACATGCAAAGTAAATCGTTTTCTTGTTAGAAATCAAAGAAGAATTCTTATGGAAAATTACTTGGTTCTATGTTAATTATTCAAAAGTGTAAAATTAGTTAAAAGAGAACTGCGTTAAAGCTTCCATAGGAAATAATCGTCTTCAGTATTGTTTTATAGAAATTAAGAGTAATTTAACGTACGAAATGTCGTTCAAAGTATATCGAAAAAAAATTTCTTTTTTTTTCCATATAAATGACATTTTTGGAACTACCGAGACCATCTTGTTTCCACTTTAAGAAATTAGATTATGCCATTACTTGGCATTATGAGTTTTTATAAATAATTAATATGACATTACGTTACGTTATTACATATCTAAAATCTACATAAAAATGAAAACCTAGAATTTAACACTTGTCAATCTCCTACAAAAATAACTCTTCTTACTACAGATTTTACTTGAAGTCAGCAATATCGAATATATGAATGCTATTTACTTATCAAATGGAAACTGAATTGATATTTCAGTTCAGTATATAAAAACTGTTTTGCCTCGATTTTAACTTAGAAACTGATATTTTCGTTAAACATACTTACATTCACTGCTTAAAAGTTTGGAAAAATATTCTTAAATTGAACAAAACAAATACTTTTATCCTTGAGGCTGTTAAAGAATAAAATATTATATTAATTTCCCATAAGCGAAAACTTACGTTTCTTCTACTTTAAATTCTCTTTCAGTGTGAAATTATTACCCGCAGATATTATATTTTTTACTCACTAGAGGTGGTTACAATCGTATCAACACATGTCCACATGAAACCAATATCTAATAAGATATCATAATATTCCGAATTTTATTAATCAGACTTCTAAAGCATATTTAAGACAAAAGTATTGCTTTCATTAAATAGACTTTCTACTGTAAGAAAAATTAACAGTATCCTGCGAACTTCTTACACTAGCGATATAAAATTACATAAATTAAACACACTGAAGCCATTGGAATTACTAATCATCTAATCCAACTACATTCATGACATTTCACATAATCCAACGCAAAAGCATAAACTATTATTTTAACAATAAGAAAAAGCAAATTATCCTGGCAATAACATATCGAGGTTGACTATAGCAGACGCACGACAGTGTGAACAGGTAAGCAGGTGCTTCTTTCGTCATAAACTGACATGAATGTATACAAAGACGTGGCAACGTTGCATTCTCATACAGTAATAGCGTGAAAGGGAACATAGAGCATCATATTCTAACGACATAAACGTTTTTCTTTGGCACAAACTAAAATAATCAAAATTAGCATTTCAAATGGATAATATTTTCTTCATTGTAACAATTATCAATTTATTTCTTTTTTATCTAATCTCTTTTTTTAATCTAAATCAGAACTAAATAAATCTGATTTAATATTTCTTTTTTCCGGACATGAATCGACATTAATATGTTCTTTAAGTTTCAAATACTATCGTAACAGTGTAATAAAATTACACAAAAATTGGATAAATTTGCTAAATGGAAAATGTAAAGCATTGTTCATTAATAAAAAAAAAATATATCAATTTCATGATTTTGTTGTACATTTAGAAACGTCTTACTAAATAAATACTATATGTGAGAGTGAGTTACTTATCTGAATGCCCTGTAAAATTTTCTATGATACAAATACCGAAAGGGTCACATTGTATGACTCACTCTACGATACCACCAAATAAACTGTGTTATCAACTTAACACATTTTTAAAATTGTGGCCGGAACGGTAAAATGAAAAATCGTAACTCTAAATCGAAATGAAAGGATAAAAAAACATAGTGCTTATTGGGAGCTTAAATTCCATTAAATTAACAAGAAATGTGGAACAGGTGCGGCTACAGAGCTATTCGCGAAAAACACAAAGATATTAATGAGGTCTTCTAGAATGAAAAAAAAACAAAGGCTGCTTAGATCAGGAACTGAAAACTGGCACATATTTCATATTCACTGGCACACAAACGAAAACCACACGTACTGTACATAAAAACGAGGTTACATGCGTAAATCCTGTAGTTTCTGGACTCAACCTACGACTGTATGTAAAATCCTGTAGCGAGCGTATAACTGAAATGTTTCCAGTGTAAGTGTTCCATCTATATGCACTTTCTGTATAGAAGAACGAACTGTACAGAGCCGGTAAAGATCTCACATACAGATGGACATATATAACATATAGCTGACGTATCTAATATACGTATAAACATGTAATGTACGGAAGACTGTTAGATGTCAGACACCCTGCAGCGTCATGATGCAACATCTAAGCGGGAGACAGGCAGTACTATGTAGCATATGGATAACGATGCTCCGTACAGATTTCCAAAGTAAACATGAATATTCTGTATATTTGTACAACATACCGCTTTCTGAATAACATACTTTTCTCAGTGCACATTAATGGAGTCTACGTACAAAATAACTACTATTATCTTTTATCAGATATTTCATTCTCGTGTTATTCAGTTATAACTTCAAAGTGTATAAATAAATGATATGTAGTTGTTCTACGTTTTCGTGTGAAAATTCATTTCCCAAAATTCTGGAATGTTGTTTCCAAACACCCTTTAGCGTACAATTAGAACTATCTGTATTCGTTCGAACATCAAACAAATATCTTACAGCTTTTAAAAATTAAATAAAAGCCACAGATACTAATATACTCTTAGTGTTATTATTATTATTACCCTAAGGTGAAATGGTTGATAATGCTACATGTTTTTATTGTTTTAAAAACTAATTAATCACTGTTGAATTAAATTTACAAAAATAAATAACTATTATTGGTATATAATTAAAAAGCATATATAACCTTTGAAATAACGCTTATATTCATTATATTTAGTTTTCAATGGGAAGCACAGAAATGATATGAAATCATTGGATAGTTTCCTGACTCATATTCCAGTAATAAACGTTTTTGTTTTATACTTGTTATTAAATTAGACAAGCCCAATTGACGTTCTGTATAAAGGGTTCCAGAATATGGTTTATGTAGTTCGTGGATAATTACTCTCCCAGTCAAACACCCACGTTTGCTTTCTAAATAGTAAATGCCATCACATTTAATTATAAGAGAGTATATTGATTAGAAGTAATGAAATGTTTCCTTTATGAATACAAGTTCTTTGTAAACAGTAATTGGATTGGTGTATTCACATATACAAAAGATATTTCGTTGTAAAATATGCAATCTATAGATTCTAAATTAGCACAAAAAGAAAATCTGTTATAGCTAACACGATTCGCGATACACAATTATTCTTAGACTTTGCATTATGAATCGGGAAATTGTTCATATTGAGAAGCAACTAGTGTTACCCACGAGACAATATTTGAGTCTGTCTCGTCTCAAAAAAATGCTGTGAAAACTGTCAAGTCTCAAAAAGTGTACTTGTTTCTACTGAAAGATGTATGTCTCGTGCTGGTCTCATCTCGTCTCTTGGGAAACATTAAGATCAATAAACAGTCACATGAAAGGTATACGGTAAAGTTCTTGAGAGAAGTTACATCGCTACAAACCAACTGAAGGAAGCTTCATACGGCTTCCGAAATATGTAAATAAGAACCAGTACCTTGGATAAGCTTTCTTCGGTTAGCTTGTAGCAATAGTATTTAATTTCTTACCAATGTGATTTCATTCAATAGTCGTTAAGAAATATCAAGTAGTTAAACTATTACATTCTTCTTTGGATCCAGAAAGACAACTCACAAAGGATTATATATCTTTAAGATTTTAGTTGGTGAATTTGTAGACCCTTTCCTCACCGAAACTGCATGAATCGAAGATATAGAGCTTAACGTCAAAACTAAATCACATGAGCTTCCACGGGAAATTTCCCGCACCGAAAGTGATACAATTCTGTCCAGTTATATATATATATATATATATATATATATATATATATATATATATATATATATATATATATATATATTGGGGGGGTACGATGTATGGTAAGTACATATACTCTCATTACAGTGTCTTCACGAGGAATCAAAGCTGTGACTGTGTAGAAAATGTACCATTCTTCTTGAATATTCTTTGATTATTGAACTTAGATACTTATGTTTGCAATCTTAATTTTTGGAAACACTTATAGATTATTTATAACTATTGAGTATGAAAAATTATTTAAGTATGCTAATACACTTTATTGAAATTGATATGAGAGTTAGAATCAAGAATATGACGGTTCTGATCTTAAAGATCGGAAAGCATTCCGGTCTCTCAGTTCATGAAAAACAAAACCTATTTCTATATATACAGGGTTTTCATAAAGTCTGGACGGATTTAATTCGCTTATAATTTACATAAAAATGCTCATATTGAAATCAAATAAAGTGCAAACGGTAGCGGAAGGATTAAATTTTTACCTGTAATCTGCACCAGCTCAGTTCATTCACCGCCACACCTCCAACTGGGCGCAGAAACAATTAATGATCCATACAGTGCGTTTAAATGTAACTTCTATTTTTGCACATTAGACACAATTATCTGTTCCCTGAATGAAAGATTTCAACAACTGAAGCAGCACAGCGAAATATTTGGGTTTTTGTATGACATCCATCCAATAACGGACAAAGAGTATTTACTAAAGTGTGGACCACTATTTACGCTGTGAGTGGATTCCAGCGCCGCCTACGCGAATGTGTGGACGTAAATGGCGCCCAGTTGGAGGTGTGGCGGTGAATGAACTGAGCTGGTGCAGATTACAGGTAAAAATTTAATCCTTCCGCTACCGTTTGCACTTTATTTGATTTCAATATGAGCATTTTTATGCAAATTATAAGCGAATTAAATCCGTCCAGACTTTATGAAAACCCTGTATATAAGGAATTGCACTAGAGATTCTCAGATTCTTCTTCACTACTTTATTAAAATATAAACTTCTTTTATAGCAGTGTAGACCTAGGTCCCATTCACTGTGTTTTTAGTTTATCTTTAAAGTTCTTAAAATGTTTTTTCAGACACATATATACTAAATGTTGATCTTTTATCTTGAAACACCTTGGTAACTTTTAACTTAATCTATAGAAAATCTGAAAATTTGTACAATATATTAAATATCAATAGAGAAACATTCTTGACATACTCTAAAATCCATCAGATTGACAGTGCTGCCAACTCGATAAAGTTTTGAAAAGTTTTAATACTTCTACGTCAGAATATTACATTTTTCATATGTTCATGGTTAAACGAAAACTCAAAATACAACACATGTTATTCAGTGTTACAAACTAATATCACCACCAAACACTAAATAAAACAGCACCATTCACTAAATTGCTACTCATTACAAACAAAATCTCAATTTCCAGAGCTATCCCTAGAAAGTTACCTCCCTTTCCGGGATTCTAAACTTCCTCGTTACTACGTAGTGCTTACGAATGTCTTCTTATGAAATTCTACGTTGCACCTTCCTGGATAGGATTACTTCCTACTTGCGGCACGATATCAACGTTTCTATTTTATTTAATTAATCAAATCAAGTTATTTACAGATTAACTTATTCATTGTCATGACTGATGTATTGTCAGAAAACATTAAAAGAATAATAATAATGGATTTATCTTGAATACTTTATAATACTACCAGAAAACGAACGTAATGATGTGAGTACTCTTGATATCTTCAATTTATTGACCCATCCGTGGGTTTACCCAGCTCTTACTTGGAATGTGGGTAGGGAGGAGTTTCGAAAACGACATAATCTATCAGATTTAGCACCAACACTCTTTGTTAACCCAATGTTTCTCCATATATCTGGAGGGTACGGTGGCTCACTGCGCAGTAGAACGTTCACCTTTGGTGCGTAGCGTCCCTGGTTCGATCCTAGCTCGCGCTAGTGGGCTTGGTGGTGGACACACACCGCGTTCGTGCGTTTTCTCATGATTCTCCCGTTTATTTCCACTTTATTTATTCCACCATTGGATTCATTTCTCTTCATCACTGTCTCCTTTAGCCTAATTGTCAAAACGGGAGAAGTAAAGCTGGAAGATTTAATTTTTTCTGTATGTATCTCTCGATAGTGTCATTAGGGAAATTTTCTCTAAGACTCGGATTCAATTAAAGGCTATGCGTTACATTAAGTAGGTTACTATCTGTTGTTTATTTATCAATTCTTAATTTATAAATGAAGTATGTAATACGCGTAATAAAGATATTTCTGTCTGTCTGTCGCCGAAACAAGACCCTCTAATAAGAGCCAGTCAGGGATGTCGAACAAATTCATCAAATTCTTGGACTTTGCTACCTAATTTATTCACAGTAGAACACGGTGGATATCCTTTGTGGATATCTTTTGTGTATATCTTTAACGTCTCTGTAGACTGAATGTATTGGTTAGTCCATTGATTATTTTCAAACTACTTCATAATGATAGTCTAGGCTTATGGAACGGGACTAGGAGACAATTAGAGAACTTCAAGGATAGTGTGAAAGGTAAAGAAAAAGGCATAAGCTTGGATATGGAATTGGAAGAAAATGGAAGAATAAATTTTTTAGACATGACCATAATAAAACAAGAAGAAGGCTGGTTACGAGGTGGTATCAGAAAGAGTGCTCAGCGAGGGTGTACTGCCATAAGAGGAGCGTCGTGGATTGGAGTACTAAGAAAAAATGTCATACTAAGAAAAATGTCATAACAAATATGATAAGAAGAATAGAAATGCTGGAGGACAAAGAGGAAGGAAGGCAGGAGAGCATAAAGAAATTCTACAGGCAGTTAGAGAAGAACGGTTACAGCAAGAAGGAGTTAGAGAAGGAAGTGGGACGCAGGAAGAGGAAGTGAGGAAGAAAGAAGAATGAAGACGATAAGAGTGGAAAATGGCATGGTATAGAAAGTATGGGAGAAGAAACGGAGAAACTGAAGAATTTATTGACGAAAGGAGGGGTCAAAACTTATAGAAAGAATGGAGGAAGTTTATTAAGATCAATAAAGAATAATAATAGAAAAGTCACCAAAAAGATAAATGAAGAGGAAGAAGGAGTCATCTACAGGGTATGGTGTAAGGACTGCGATATGTCATTCGTATATAGGAGATACAGGAAAGAGAATGAAAGAAAGAATAAAGCAACAACATACAGATGATATGAGGAGGAAGAAAGATACCAATGCCATATACAAACATGTTAAGGAGACTAATCACTGAATTAATTAGGATAAGACGGAAATATTGGAGATTGAGAAAAGAATGATAATAAGGAAGTGGAAAGAAGTAGATTGGATAAAGGTAGGAAGGAAGAGATAAACTAGTGAACTGAACAGGGGGCTTACCTATTTATGAATTATGTGAAGGAAGTTTGGATAGCGTAGACAAGAAGAAAATAAAAAAGGCCCTTATAAGATCCAAAAATGGCGGCACGTGATTTGTTGGGAAGTGAACACGGAAACTTACAGGATTGGCTGAAGGCCTCAGAAAATAGAATATATTTTTTATAACAATGACTATATATATGTCTGTTAAAATAATTTAAACTTTGTCATAACAATGACTAGATATATATCTGTATTTTCATTTATGTTTGATAGTGTCCAAGAAAGGTATGTTAGATATCCGAAACCGTTACATATTATAATTTAAAATACAATGAGTTTTAAGCTTTGCTCAGTGTTTCTTTTGTTAAAATAATGATTTAGTACAACAATGTAATTTCTGCTGGTTTAATAATGCTATCTGGTTTCTTCTAATATTTAATTGATTGCAGCTTCTCTCAGCGTTACTTCTATGGATCATTTATCATTCTTTTCTCCTCTTTATTTATTTTGCCATTTAAGAAAAAAAGAAAAGAAAACGAACGTCAGGCTACGGCGAACAATATCCAGGATGAGTGAATAACCAACAGAAAAGAAAGAAAAAGAAAACAATAATACTAAAAAATGAACGAACTGGATGGACGATAGAAACACGTACGCGAAAGGAATAAAAGGAAATACCCTTAAAATGGAGGAAGCAGTAGCTTTTGGGGGAAAATACGAAGAAGCTTTATCCGCCTGACTTGCTTTCAGTTTAACGGAACTCTTTTCTCCCTTTGCATCTTTTTTTCTCCTTCCATGTGAAAGAAATCGAGTTGAAATTCTTATCCGTCTGTCCGTTTCTCTCTTTTCCTTTCTTTCTTGTTTCTTTTTCATCTCCTATCATCCCCCGTCATTCCATACAAGACCATCTGAAGCACTCGAAAAACTACACCTAAGAGAATCAAAAAAGAAACTTTCAGAGAGAAAATAAAAAAACAGAAAGAAGAAAACAAAAATGAAAATAAAAGAAATCAGAAATGAAAGAAAGGATACGTGAATAGTTTTTTTTCTTTTCGGCAGAGATTGAAAGCGCATTGCTTTCCTTCCATTTACAGCTGTCGGAGACGTCTCCAACTGTCCTTAACATCAAACAATTTTCGCCATCACCTCTCCTCAAACCGTCTCTGGTAGAAACAAAAAAAGGCAGAAAGTGGAAGAAGGAAAGTAAGACAGAGAGAGACGAAAATAATGTATTGATTTCAGCTTTTATTCGATAATAGTATTCTTTTCACATCAATCCACTGACTGACAGTCAGGATTATTTTCCTACCTTTTCCAAATCTTCTTTTTAACAAGGTAGAAATAGGTCTGTGGTATATATGACTTTCAGGCTTTTGAATTAATAGTTTTAGTGGAACATTATATTTATACTAACATATTGAACAGAAATATCAGTGCTAGGGGACTCGTTTATAGTTTTATTGACCTCAAGTAACCCCTAAATTTATTTTGGGAAAGACATGGACAAGGACACTCCTCCCAAAATTTTTGGTAAAGATAATGGAGCAAGGCAACCCTGTTATAAATCAGAAAGAGTGAGGAACCGGTCAAAACCCCCACAGCCAAAACACCCACACTCAAGAAATGTCAAAACGCCCACACAAACGGTCATAACCCCCACACAAATGGACAAATCTCCCAAATACACGAACGGTCATAACCCCCACAGCCAAAACCCCCACACTCAAGAAATGTCAAAACGCAAACAAAATCGGTCATATATGACACCCACAAACGATCGTGTGGGCGTTTTGACATTTCTTGAGTGTGGGGGTTTTGACCTAGACCCAAAGAGTGTATCTAACATACTTGTGTTAAGACTTTACTATTCTGCCAAAAGTGTAGAATCTAAGTATTTGTTCCCCTCTGACAAAAAAATTATAGCCCTGATCCTATGCATGTCTGCTAAAAAGGTAGTATTTAGTGGATGTACTCTGAATCTTCTCGAAATGGAATAGCACAAGATGTTTTTGATTAGGGCTCATTCATTCCTTGTGTCTAAGACTACACCTTGGAGCTGAGCACAGATTGTCTCTTCTATAAAAAGTTACAAGTCGGACTACCTAAAGGACAAGACACCCTTTCTTAAGACTTTAGCAGCAGTTGGCACTCTCTGGTAATTCTTTATAGGGTTCAGAAAAAATCTTTTGAACATGTTGTCAGTTCGTCATGTCTGAAAGACAAAATCGAGAACGACTTCGTGAAGGACAGTCTTATCTCATTGGCCAAAGCTACGTACAAGAGACATTATGCAAATGATCATGACCTTAAAATGTTACCGTTTGACTCTGTAACCTATTTAGAGGGGGCGTAAGACACTCTACGACAAAACTATCAGTTGGTTCATGAGAAATATATATCTTTTTGGCTTTGAGATACCTATTTAGAACTGCGACGACTCGAACTGCAATGTAACATTAATACTTATTTTTAAATGAAATTTACATTCACTTATTTCTCCACACATTCTATGCCAAACGTTACTTTTCTAAATTTTTGAAAGAGAGTAAACAATACAGCTTTCCACGTTATTTACGCCTTCGTTCATCTCCTTTTTCCATAAAATGTAGAGACTATCAAAGATAATTATCAGGTTTTATAAGGGTAACCTTAAGATGCCAAGGAATTTTATAAATATACACTCCTTTAAATGGAATATTCATTACATTTCTCTCTAAAAGTGTATGTTATTGGTGGGGGGTACGGTGGGTTAGTGATCGATCGCTTCCATCTGGTGTATGGGGTCCCTGTTTCGATCCCTAGCCAAGTAAGTTTGTGGTGGACAACATTGTGTCTGTGGGTTTTCTTGGGGCACTCCCGTTTCCTCCCACTTTCTCATTCAACCAAATCTTCCATCATCATTCCCTTGCGTTAATGGTCGCTCTTCTTAGCTTAGAGGACATAAACATGGGATGTTAAACTGTAAGATTTCATTTCATTTTTCTGTGTTATTGGTCACGTTTATTAGTAAATACATCAATATTGCTATTTTAAAAATGATTTTAAGTTGAAAGAAATGTATCTGTATCAACAAACGGGTGGTGGTGAAATGGCGTCTTCCTTTGTTACAAAGAAAAAATTCCATGATCCGAACAGATTTATTTTCTGTCTCCTAGTAGCAAGATTTTGAGTAAAAACCAGTGGGACACCCATGGGTTCCATCACTTCCGTTCCTCCCCACCAACTCAAAATATATTTGTTTCGAACTCAAAATATACTTGTACATTTTCTCGTAAAACTATACTTGTTTAACAGAGCAAATAATTGCAACAGCATGAAAGTTCGATCTTATATTTCATTAGTACTCTTTCTCTTATATAAACAATCTCTACCACTTTTATGCTGAAAATATAGCTAGAAGTATTTTACAATTACTTGCTGTCTTTTCGGGTGCAGAATAATACTACATAGACGTAGTGGTCTGTAGTATTGCACCTTCTTCCCAAAGCTTGGCCCCTGCTAACAAAAAAATTTAGGTGCACGCTTAGTGAGAACACAGTTTTCATAATTGTGGTATATACTTCAGATTACAGACTCAGTTCAATTTCAGTCTTTACTGTACACAGAAGAAATGAGCCCCAGAAAGGGCGGGAAAATATGAAAGCGCGAAAGGGAGAGAACTAGATGGAAATTATTAATCTCCGTCATCATTCTTAGGTCATATATATATATATATATATATATATATATATATATATATATATATATATAATGCTTCTCTTTTCGTGTTTCTAGATCATACGAAATGAACTCGGGATTATCGGGAGGAAGAATTCAGGCAGTTTTTTGTTCAAAAAGAATTTGTTTTGCTGCAATATCCCTGGCTTGATTCGTCGTCTTGGAATAGTTTACCAAGCAAAGAACTGGCGTCTATTTATTGATTCGAGTAAAATAAGTATCAAAGTGTTCTTCTGCACAATGGGAATAAACTTGCTTCATTGCCAGTCGCCCATTCAACATCTCTTCGTGAAAAGTATCACAATTTATATGTGGTTTTGTAGAAACTGCAATACAATCAATACAGATGTTTACTGTGCTGTGATTTAAAAGTATCATATTGGGACAGCAAGCAGGTTATACAAAGTTTCCATGTTTTCTGTGTGAGTGAGACTCTCGTAACAAGGATAGACACTGATTAGTTTCTGTGTGTCCCAAGAGGAAAAAGTTCGAGCCAGGAGCAAAAAATCTTGTAAATCGTCCATTAATTGATCCTCAAAATCTGTTATTGCCCCCTTTACATATAAAATTATGAAGAAGTACGATAAGAGTTTGGATAGAAGTAGTCCGTGCTTTCAGTATCTCTGCCAGAAATTTCCAGGACTGTCGAATGCCAAAATTAAGGAAGGAGTTTTTGACGGCCCCCAAATTCGGAAGTTTATGAAAGATACTACCTTCACTACGACGATGAACGAAACACAGCTTCAGGCATGGGAATCATTGAAGGATGTTTCCAGCAAATTCCTGAGTAATGTTAAAGATGACAACCACCAACAGATTGTGGAAACCATGCCGCACAACTTTCAGAAATTAGCTTAAAATTACATTTCTTGCAAAGTCATCTTGACTATTTTCCTGCAAATTTAGAAGCATTCAGCGAGAAACATGGCGAGTGATTCCATCAAGACAAAAAAAAAGGAACGAAGATATCAGGGGCGATGGGACGTCTCCATGATGCTAGATTACTGTTGGTCTTTAGTGCGAGATAATCCTGCTCAGGAACACAAACGCAAATAACACAGCGTTAATTCACATCAAGCGGAGCAAAAATGTTCTACTGTAGTAGTGGGGTCTGTACATTCTAGCAAGGAACATGTTACATTAAGTAGTGCTTTTCTATATATTCCTTTACAATTTGTTCATGTTCTATTCACATTGTAGATATTGTCTATAATGGTGATCTTTGTGTTGAAATTAAAACAATATGAAAAAAATTAATTTTATATAGTAGCAAACTGTATGTGATAGGCAAAAATATAGTGTTCTTGTGGTGAAATTTATACTTTTTACAAATGGACCTATTACATAAAGTAGTGTTTTGTACATCGTTACAATTTGATCATGTTCCATTCAAATTACACATATTCTCTATTACGGTATTTTCTATCGAAATTACAATATAAAAAATTTCGATTGAAATAGCAAAAAACAGATATAAAAGAAAAAAACTACGTGATAGGCAAAAACGCTTTCGATATTTGAAATCAGCACACCTAAGTTAGTTTAATTCACCTCTCCAAGCTTATGCCGGAGAAAAAAAGTTTTATTTCGCAGGCCGGTGTATCAGAAATATAATTGTAGCGTATTTTCTTTGTTCTCCTGTCAACAAGCAACATGAACGGTTATTCCAAAGTTTGAATCGATAGAAAAATTATGATTGGAAATCACTGTGTACTATTTCAACAACAAACACGCATTAAGCGAAGAAGAAGATATCCATTCATAAAATATTACAAAAAAAGTATTTTGTTCTTAATAAGATGAGGGAACTGCATTTTAACACTATTTTGTTCTTTCATAAATCTAAGGCAGTGTTCATTAATGTTGGAACTACGTAAGTGTTCTTTTAGCCATCTACTGCAAATTGCCCGCAATTCGAAAATATTCTCTCGAGAGAAAATATCTCCTCTTACGTTGATTTAACCTCTGCGGGTTATTTGTGTTCGACACAAGTCTTTATCTTAATGGCAACCGAAGTAGATAAGGCAGGATGGTGGTTGCCCCAACGAACTACCATTACATTTCTGGTCCATCAATACTCACAGAATTCTCCTCCTTCCTAAACTGGTAGGTAAATTTATCTTAGAGAATGCTGGAAGAATTTCAAAGCCTAATTGCCTTGGTAGTAATTTCTTTTAGATTTTGATCTGGGACCGCACAACCATTTAGATTCATATTTGCATAAATTACCATGGCGGAAGCAAATACGTTGCACAGATCAAAATCTAAATGGTTACAAGTAAAGTTGAGTGTACATACTTTACTCAATAAATTTGAAGACGTCATAATGACTCAGTGGAAGACGCACTGTGATGTGGAGACTCATGTGAAAAATTCTTGGTTCGATTCCATGTTAAGACAGTTTGTGGTACTCAAAATCATTACTATATGATTTTGTTTCTGTTCTCTACTTTTTCGTTCCACATAATCATTAACTTAGAGTGTACATGGCAACAGCAAGACTTGTCTGTTGCCGGTTAGAATTTCTGTATTATGTACAATGTATATTTTCGTCGTAATTCTCCTACTCAAATGTGAACCAGTGATCTTTGATAATTACATATGACTCAAAAACAAAATAAGGATATGCGTAAGTAAATGATTTCAAGTAAAAACCGGTCACTACTCATGTCCTGTAGAACAAGCAGTCAGTTTTATACAATTCACAATTTTGTACAGTGGTAACACAAATTAACTTCATTGGCATAAACCACTGACTGTCTTGCGTCGGATGAAGATTATGGTTACTGCTGATACCGCTAGGACCTTCAGTTAGAAACAGATGCACGTCTCTCTGGTCTACTTTCAATCACAAGCCCTTAGAAATGACATCAGAAATATAACTATCAGAACCATTGCGCTTGCCGTTTCTCTCTCCAGCATCACAAAATATTGGCAAAATTTCAGATTCTAGTAAAGTTAACATTTTAAGTTCTGAAATTTATTGTTTACAAATGTTCACTAATATATTTAATTATCTCTTTTTCTGTTGTTTTTTGTTTATGGACAATCTCGAATGGTGGGAGGGTCAACATTTATTTTCTTATTCTATCTCCAATATAATTCAATAGCTTTAAACATGATCAAACCTCTTATTCAGTTGCATTTTGCACGTATGTTTGCGAATACGCAACTCTCTTTTTTGTATTTAGAAACAAAATAATAATAATAATAATAATAATAAAATTTCTATGCTCTTTCTATTTCCTTTAATTTCTGTCGAATTTTATTTCAATTTTACGTTTATGGAATAGTGGTGAATAAATAGTACGCTATTATTATTCTGTACACAAAATTAACTAGTAAAACAAATGATTATATGCTGTTCTTGTAATGAAAAGGTCACCATTTTACGAGTACCGTAAGTATCAAAAGCAGTTATCACTCTCATCGCTGCCGCTAGACTTCTATATATATATATATATATATATATATATATATATATATATATCGTACGGTGTTATCTCTGTTACGCATTGACAACGAGTGTTTACTATTTTTAAAACAAACAGCACGTTTCTATCTGTTACCAGTCCTGAGAAAAAGATTGAAATTTTTATAACTTGCATGCACCTCGTAGTTCACTCTCAACCTTCTATGTGAAAGATGCGTCGGATGAATCACATGTTATACCAGAAAACAACAGAATGTTTTCAAATATTCTCGCTTTTAGCCTGCTGACATCAATAAATTTTTCAGGAATAATTATTACTTCTTACTTTTGACTCCAAAGAAGGTAACCGGACAAAGGAATATATTGTGGACACTCGTATTCGTAGTGAAATAATTAGCAAATTACGTAAAGCAGATTGTTAATCACTGTAGTTTACTTTTAGTTACGATGTTTTCCCTACTTTCATCACATATTTAATCGTTCTCAATTAAAAGTATAAATAATGGATCACATTTGCGACTAGAAAGGACCGTAATCTTATATATTGTAGCTATTTTCCTTGTCTACAACAAAATTATCATATGCATATAGCAATGTTATCATTAAATTTTCATCCCTGACTATGGCAAAAATACAGGGAAAAAGAACTAGACCTAAAAGGAATTCGTAAAGATCTGGGTAATTTTTGGTACTTAGTCTATGGAAAACATCCACGTTTTCTGGCCAGGACTGTAGTACAACAGATGTAGTTGAAATTGTTAGCGGATGTGTTCTGTATGTTACAGGAAACAACAACACGGGAGGAACGTTTCGTTGCAGGACATAACACAAGTGTATGAGGAAGTGGTTGTTGTAGATGTATTCATCACATTAATCATAGACGTCGATGGCACAGATGATGAGGACATTGAAATTGATTTCGGCGATGATCCATCGTTGTCAGAAGTAAAGACGCTGCTGCCAGAACGAAGTTCACCCGTTGCTAAGCACCACGAAAACAGTAGTTCGTCATATACTTCGTCCAGAAATTTTGTATACTTTTTTGGTGCTGATGATTACCTGGTCGAAAACTACAAGATCTAGACAAAGCAGCCCAGAAGCACGAAGCTTCCCTAGCTGTACCTTGAATTATTAGCGGTTGACATACCACAAGGCCTTAATATCACTACTCGTATACCGCAAACACGCAAAATAAGAAATAAGACACTTCAAAACAAAACCAAAGTAATTTCACGCAAGATTGCACATACGTTAGTTTAGGATACAATATTGATGCCTCAACTATTCAAACAACCGCCGCAGACTTTGTTAGAGAAATCAAATCTTCCTTTACAGAGCACGAGTTGATTTCAGAGCAGATCATTATTGTAGATCAGTATAGATTTGATAACGTTCTGGCAGTTACGTTCTGGCAGATCTCTTCCCATTAAAAGCAGCAAGACGATCTTTATTGCTATGGGTTCAACCACATTTGAGACGCATTCATACATGATTATACCGATGGTATGGTGGATGACACATTGCTTTCACACATATTTGTTCTTCTTCAGAAGCCCAGTCGTCACTTTCTAGCGAGCATGGCCGCTGAATTCCCTAGTGTGAAAGCACATGGAAGTAGATAAGCGAATATGACAAAACCTAATTTATAAGTGTTCCTGAAGCAAATGTTGTTGGAGGTTAAAAATTATATTTTGCTTTTGGTTGATTCCTGCGCAGCAAACAAGGCTAATGATCTTTACAATACTACAGTTTCTGGTAGAGTTGAGTTCTATAAGAAGTTGATTTCTGCGAAATGTACAAGCCTTGTGCAACCGGCTGATGTGTTCTTTTTTCTTTGTTTAAAAAACATGGTTAAGTCCATCTTCGATACATTGGTTTTATCACCTAACATTAAAATGTGGCAATGCAAGATCTCCCTCTCCCTTCAAACATTTGTTCATTACCAGTTTTCTATAAGGCGATTCAAAAGATTGACCAACTTCATGTTCTTCAAATGTGACTATTCGAGTGAACATTCCGAGCTATTCCAAACATCTTGCGAGTATTCTTTCGAAACAAAACTTACAGAAGAATGATGCACAAGTACAAGTGATCACCATAATTTCTTTTGCTGCGTTCACTGCGAGAAATGTTTATGTGTTGACAACGCATTCAATACCAACATTCATGTCAACTTCAGATAAATTACAACGGGTGGGTATTGTTTTCTGTTTTTTCCTGTCCCTCACGTGCGATATTCACACAGGAATATTAATCGCACTTCTCACACTTTGTAATTAGTCTTGTGTGTTAGTTAGGGATTTTCCTAGTGTCCGAATTACTATTTTATACTGTTTTTTGACATCAATTTTCTACTGAATTGGCAACACTGCATTCCAAATAACAACCCTATTTATGGTCTTTTATAGTCATTGTTCTCATTATTGTGGGTGGTAGGTTAATTTTGGTTTGCTTACCTTCATTGTTTGTAAGATATTCAGTTTCACCATCATTACTGCATTTCATTTCCGCAACATTCAAAGTTCTGCTCTTGTTCCCCTTTATATGATCCGTAGTAGCTTAAATTTTGGTGATGTTTATTTCTTTTAATGGCCAATAAGATGCTGTGTTTGCATCTGATTTGCGTGACATCCAAATCTGATGCGTGGACCCTTAATTGTTAGTACGCAGCCTGTTTCACAAAGGGACTTAGTGGTTACGTTGGAACAAAGGTTGATAGAACTTAATGGTTATGAAATGAAATGAAATATTTAAGTTTTACGTCCCACGGTTATGCCGGTTAGGCTAAAGGAGACGGTGATTATGAGAGATGAGTGAAATGGTGGAATGAAGAAAGTGGGAGGAAACGGGAGAACCCCGAGAAAACCCACGAGCACGGTGTTTGTCCACCACAAAGTTCACTTGGCGGGGGCTGGGATCGAACCCGGGACCCCAAGCACCAGAGGTGAACGCTCTACCACTGAGCCACCGCGCCCCCCTTAATGGTTATGTCGATGGACGTAATAGTTTTACTGGAACTTTAAACACGTACGTATTATAACCTTAAAAAATCAACTGCATCTTATTGACTAATGTTATCAATAGTTATTGTGTCTACTAACTCATGTTAATAAAAGACTCATGTTAATGCGTACTTAGACACTGCTCTTCCATCATTTTTATTTTTCACTCGTTGATAAGTATTCTAAATCTTATTTGTATTGGTACAGATTTAAATTTATTTCAGTTCTGAATATTATAACAATAGTAATTTCTCTTCACAACTTGCCACAGTATTGGCAAAGTATCCAACTAATATCAACATATTATGAAAACCGACAAGAAGTCGTCTTAATACTAGATGCAATTTACTAAGTACAAACCTTAAGTATACAGGTATCACAGTACACAGGTGATGGTGTTAAAACAACCTAATTTCAATAAATGCCACTGGTCTCAACTTGATTACAATTTCAGCGTGTTCTTTTAACATCAAGAGTCCGCTGTTGCCAATTTCATACGGAGTTGAGACGTGTGAAAATAATATGCGGCAGTGTTTCAAAACTAGGTGAATGAACGAAGAAACGTGAAAACACGAACAGAGTCCGTGGCAATCTTTCTATATTTATATCATGTATTGTTAATAACATTCTAGCTAGCCTGGGAATGGAAGCCATAGAGGTACTAACATCAATAACGTATTTTTAGTGGTCAAAGAAATATTTGATTTACTAAGAAGAATGATTTTGCAAAAATATTACAGGCGCCTCAAAGTCCTATAAATCAGATAGATACCCCTATATTGTACTTTAGAGCTTTCACATTGCCTTCAAGTACATTATAAATATCTAGTAACTGACATTTAAAAGTGTGTACATTATTTTATTTCTTGCTATAACTACACGGCATAATTTGTCATTTATACCAAGTAACCAACAACGTATTATATTTTCTGCAATCTTTTCATGAAATCCGTTTTATGAATACATGTATTTTCTGATGACATTTTTCATGATTACAAATGCTGCCGACATTTTGCATGAACACAAATGCTGCCATCTGTTGTTCTAATGTTCACTTTATTCTTCTCCGTAGCCGACCATATTTCCTTACATGTAACCACTTATAAACAATTTATTCACACTTTATTATGTCTCATGAAAGTGATGTTTGTTTAATTCAAAGCAAACTAATCCAATGGTATGTTACTAATATGACTTTCCATCATACCGATAGTAAATTTAACGATGCTATTTTAATACCTAACTCTAAAGTGCAATGGATTTGAAGTAACACCAGGCTCATATCAAAATTTAACACAACTGTAGTAACACAAACACACTGTCATCTTCACTGTGTACATAAATGATATCGCCATTGTTAAAGAATTGCTACAGGAGTTTACTATGTGCGATGCAAGGAAAAGACTACCTGAAACTTTGACCCAAACTTTTGAGAAAAATTCAAGGTTTAACAAGTACTAAAGTTCTTTCTACAAGGAACAATGTATAAATTAATAATACATGTATATTAACGTTTGTAATTAAATTTTGCTAATATAAATTCATAAAAAGAGCTTCTAAAAGTTATTTATTCATGAATGTTCCGAATGTTTTGAAATGTAACTAGAAATTTCCTCAAGTGACGTTCAAATTTGAAGAATTTATTCTGTAACTTTTCTTCCTAACAACCATTCAAGGAGTAAGATGTATCTGCTTGCGGGCCATTTTGCATAACCTCTAGTTGCATGACTTCACTATTTCTAAATTTTTCGTCGCTTTAACAACACATTTTCTCTTCACATTGTGAATTTAACAAAAGATGTTGGTTATGATGTTAGAAGTGGAAAATTAAATAAATAATAATATCTACAGATGTGTTTGAGTTTAGTGGTACTTTCACGTCTAGTAAGACATATGTGTAGGAACACATCTACGTTACAGTTATTCACTGCACGTTTTAGCAACCGTTACAAAGAATATAGTAAGTTCCTAGTAGTACCAAGAGACCAGAAACCTCTTTTGATGGCAGGTTGGTGATTTCATATTTGTGAAAGAGAAAAAGAAGACAAGATATCAGACGAAATAAAAGAATAGTGGAAAAGAACTTGAAACTCGAGGGTAGAAAAATTATGTGGTAGAGGGATATTTTTCCCTGGGGATCTCTCAGTGTGTGGCTTATCCCACGTTTTCTTCTTCTCATGCAAACATAAAGACAGGAAACTCATTCATATTTACGTAATATCGATTCTGGACAGGGCTCAACCTGCAGGGAATCCGACAACGGTTGTAGTTGTAGTGGTACTGAAGGGACATGTTCTCTCTTCCTCTTGTCTGTTCTCTTCTACGTGTCTCTTAGTCTGTGAGTGTGTGTGTGACAGAGAAAGAGCTGGTGCTTAGCGATGCTAGAGACCTCTATGTGTCTCACATGATGACCGTCATCCCTTTGTCTCTTGGGTGCATGTTTGTGTGTGTGTGGACTGTTCGAAATCTTTCGCTTTTTGATACGCATATATGGAATCTGTGATTGCTCTTTTTGCTTTGGAATGAAGATTTTATAGCTTATAGCCTCTCTTTCAAATAAACAATAGAAGTCAAATTTATGCTTATCAGTTTGTACCTTTTACTATATGATACGATATGATATGTCTTCATATCTCAGCAATGCTTTTCATATTTCCGGAAAGGTTTGAGATATCGAAGTGTTGTAAACGGCAAAATGATTTGTTTGCCAATTGATTTGTTTTCATTTTGAGTTTAGCATCCTGTTCAGCAGCGATGCTATATAAGACGTGGACCTACACTTTAGTGTGGAATCCTAACCACATGAGCTCCCGCCAGGAATCGAATACGCGTCCCCCATGCCAAAGGCGAGTATTCTAACGGTTAACCATGAGGGACCTCTGTTTGCCAATTGGAAGCCACAAGTGATAACTAGATATGATACTTATCTCAACATTTTTCGAAATAAAACTTTTAATAATTCATTCTTCTAGCTTCGTTCTTCGTCGTTCGAAACAAGTCATACCATGACCATGTATCCAATACTAAATACTTTTGATGTGCATTAGCCTATCTGTCTCCGTTGTGCTGGACCTGACAGAGGCTTCCAAAGTTTTGATGTTTGTGATACTATAAAATCATTAGTGTGCAACACTGAACAATAAATATGGTATTTTATAGTTTCGTTTGACATGTTGATTTGTGAATTATATAATAATCTGCCGTAGTGCCATTTGAAAAAAAAAAAACACTTTATAACTTTATATTTGGTTGACAACACTGTTTGTTGGGTGTTTGTTTAATATGTGCAAAGATGCCCCCTCCATATAATTGTTTCGCGCAAAGTTTCACTTTTCTTCCCTTTTTGTTTTCTATATAAACATAAGATAGAAAACATAAACATAAGATAAACATAACATAACATAAACATAAGATATAACGGTTGGATATTATAAAGGAGTATCGTAAATTGAGTAATTCACAATTAAGAGAATAATCGCAAGTTTCACCAAAAAATATTTGTTATGAAATAATATTGGGTGTTTGTTTAATATGTGCAAAGATGTCCCTCTTCTTATAGTTGTTTCGTACAAAGTTTCGTTTTTCTCTTTCTTTTGATTTCTCCGTTATCACGGTTGGACACTACATAATTTAGAGTGTATCATTTATAATGTCTCATTAAGAGAATAACTGCTGGTTTTACCAAAAGTTATTAAAGTCTATTTTAATCCTTTTTAGTACAACAGAACCTTTTATAACTGAAGTAACTACAGACACGTAGCCAGGATTTCGTAATGGGTGGGGTCCGCGACGAATTACTATGATTATCACATCAGGGACTCGATCACTCATTTACTGGTAACATACTGTACTGTATATTGGTCCGTTTAGCCAGGCTTTCGTAATAGTTGGGGGGGGGGGTAAGTGACATGAAATACTGTGGTTATACTTCAGAGGCTCAATCAGTCTAAACTGTTTTACTGGCAATGGTTTGTTAAGATAATAAAATGGAGATATGTTAGTAAGTATTTTAACGGAACCTCCGGACCTACCCCTTGGCTACTGCCTGGTAACTATCATGTTATCATTGTTCATAATAATGGAATTCTTATGTCTTAAAGTTCTTAAAATCTTTCTTAAAAAGGTTAACTAGAAAGTCGTTAAATATATCTAATCAGCGTTGGTGAAATCAGTCCTAATTCTGATATCTGGTCATATACTACAATGGCACTAACTATAGAACCACACAACATAAGTCTTTTCTTGAATGCCCACGGGTAGATACCCTGTGGAAATCCTAATGTTCGCTTTATCACGGAAACCAACATTTCTCCAGGATATCTGTAGGACTTCTCTGGAATGTTTGCGGTATAATCGCACGATAACTCATAGGCATGCAAAATTTGTTCCGTGACGGGCACATTCCATTGAAACTCAAGAGAAATCCTGTGGATATTTCTACTGCCTTTGTAGTATCTACTATGGATTCCTACTGAATGGCACGGAGCACATACGATAACTAAATGATCATCCATGGTCATAACGAATTATGTGAAGGGACAGATTGAAAATGAATAATGATTTCTCTTCCTTATAATCACATTCGTTTAAGTATCATAGTTACTTAAAAGATAATTGACGTTAACTTCGAACACTACACAATAATTTCGTTAGTTTAGCTGCTGGGAAATATAGGTGATAGCGTTAGTGTTCACATGCGTTTTGTTATTATTTATTTAGTAGACAGTATGCAAATATAGATAAAGTATAGGTAAGTATTTAATTTTCATAAATCTATTTCACATAGATGTATTAAGATGTATTTCAATTTTGCTCACAGAAATAAATATTAGCTCAAAGATTGATGAAAATTATTCTGATTTCTTTATCAATTTTAGAACACGAATTGTGGGAGAAGAGACGTCATAAACTTGCTAAACTTTGACCTCTGAAATCTTAAGTAAACACAGTGTGTATTGATAATAAAACATCCCTAAACTTTCTCCGTATGAAAAATAATTTCTTCGTAATTAGGAAACTCATTACTGATAATGTATATGCTATCTGCTCAATGAAATCACTCTATTTTCGAGATTTTTTTAAAAAAAGTACAAATGGTAGTAATTTTACCTTTCTTTAACGATTACGCGAAACAAACAATAATGGAAAATGACACTCTTTGGACAATGGAAAAAGATGCGGGACACCAATAAATTATGAAACAACAAAATAAATACTATTGTACTTTGCTCTAAGGATTTCATACCTACCAATCCATAGTGATCGGATAATAGCGTCACTCCATCGATTTCCGATAAATTTTGCTTCCCTTATTAATTCATCTTAAAATGTACAAAGAATATCATTTGCAACAACACATAATTACATTTTCTCCAATATAATAAGATAAATTTCAAATTAAATCAAATAATCGTTTAACAAGTTATAAAATAAGAATATTTCCGTGTCTATGAAATGAGGATATATCTTTCCAATTTTCTTTCTACCTAATAGAAATGCAATTTAAACTGTCTTCTTCTTGTAAAACATATTGATAGATTTGCAGAGAAAATGGATTGTGTTTAGTTATCTGTGAAGAGCGAGTTACAGCTATTTGTTTCAAAAATCTTCGAAATTAAATTCACGGCCATAACTCTATATAGCCCATTTCTTTATTGTTCAGAAATAAAACACATATTTTTTTCCTTTTAATGAATCTCCCAAAAGATTGTGTATATATTTTTTTCTTGGCAGGTTCCATCCATATTTTCTGTCTTTTAAGCCTTAATCTTATTATAAATGCGAAACCAAGAATATTTCTTCCCCACTAGTCTGCTGCTCCTCTTAAACTGAGTTTGTCTCCATGGAGACAAGCAGATTAGTTTTAGGTTTTATAACTGCATTTGTATGTGGAAGTATTCTTCCGCGGAGGGAGGTGTTGGTGTGTCCAAGCTGCTAGTTTCTAGAATTGTTGTGTGTGTGTGTTTGAATGCCTGGGGAAGGAGGTCAATGGAATGTAAGAAGGAAGGGGAGATTAGAAAATGCAGTAGAAACCGACAGGAAATAATTTCGGAGTTAAAAGGAAAAGGAAGAGTGAGAAATTCTAGAAGAATAATTTTGAAATTGAAAGTGCTTTCGTTCTGGAGGTCAACATTGAAAAAAGCCACGAACTTCTAATTTACCCATCTATGTTTCTATGGAAATAGAGAAAAAGAATGTCTGTGGGTTGAAAAAACTAATTAGTAGTTATTCATTAAATGACCTCTAACAAGTATCATCTCCATTTAATTAATTTCAGTGCCAAGTTGTTAGTTTTCTAAATAAAAAAAAATAAAAGTTGACTTTTCATCCTTTTTGTTACTCAAAGCTGACCTTTTTTCTATTAAATATAAACTAATTATTTGCTGAGCAAAACTATATATTTTCATTAAAATTAGACACGTGTTGCAGTTTCGCCAACTAAATCTTTGGCTTCATCGGACACTATGTGATACAGTATAACTGTACAATCGTATATACATACAAAAGCTAAGATATTATTCTTCTATTTTTTCTATATTTATTGTTCATGTTTCTCTTTTTTTAATTTTACCTCGCAAAATCAACTGTAGAAATTAAACTCCAGATTGGAGTTTATCTAAGTTCAAGTACAAGTTTTAGACTTTATAAAATTCTCAATTTAATTTTCTTGTGCTGATGACTGTATATGCTTAACATCTATAGGAACACATGTTCATTATAACGTAAAGGTACACATGCGGTTACTTTGGCCATGAACGCATTTTTAATGTTTTTCTACCTATTTTAGTAGTTAAAAACATTATAAAACCATAAAAATATTAATGAACATTAAAGTTAACAAATAAATATTATTAGACATGACTGATAATAAATGTATTACAATTTTGAAACGTTTACGAAAGCAGAAACTTGTTGTTATTGAAAATTATCAAACATTGATATATTATATACTGGTGTAAGGTAAAGTTCACGAACTCCCTCGGCTTCTTTACTGACACTCACATACATTCTTCTGCTCACAAGGGAACATCTTATATTGATAGTAGTAGTGCCCAGTTAAAGAATTTGCTATCGATAGAGGAGTAAAGAAAAGTGAGAAATCCAAAGTTTTACGATCCGACACTCAGAAACACAGGAGATATAGCAAGACACAGATGACATTATGTCTGAACTCCAATTTCAGTTGTGGCGCTAGGATCAACTAGGCGGTCAGAACACCTTCCGCTTTCGGTTTGGCAAGTCGCTGTTGCCACGTTTTCACCCTACCCCTCTTCCCCGTCCCTTCCTTCTTTATTTTACCTAAACGTCAAAAACTAGAAGGACTAAAAAGTGTTTTTACTAAGGATTATTTAATAGTGTTGGTAGTGGATACAAAATTTGTTTATTTTGTAAAACTATTTTCAGACTACCGCATGTCTGTTAGCATCTAGCTTCCGTGTAGGTATTTGTACGAGTTCTTTACTCGTTTTAGGCCTATATACTGGCACGTTTTCGTTTAGGTATGCATTATGCCGTGCCATTATTATAATTGATTTACGTAAATTCGCTTGCACTTCGTTAAAACGGAAGATAAAAGACTACGAAAGAGTTACTATATAATGATGTAATAGACTAGCTTTCCTCAAGGGCGCCGATCCTGGAGGGCCCGGGTCCCCCAATACTCAAATGGGCCCCTATTGTATTTATGAATATTCAATATTTGACATAATTTGAATGCAAATTGTCTTAAAATCCTCATATATATTTATACCTTCTGCATCTGAATGAGCCCATCCAAATTTACAGAGAACTCGGCACCCTTGGGCTTCCTCATCTATTTATTTTATATCACGACTCCCTTCTATCACGCCTTCTTGCCTGCGAGCCTCACAATTAATTTCCTGTTTATAAGTTTTTTGATTATTGCTGTTCATCGCTTACAATTGTAAGTTCTATTTGTATTTTTCTTGTATTTAAATGTACAGATTTTAACGAGTTTCATTCCTCTATTATTCCAACTGTTTTTAAAACGATTCTCGTAATTCCTCAATATGCTTCTTTTGTATTTGGAAACAAGTGTACAAATAAAAATATGTCTATCAAAAGAAGTTCAAAATATTTTTAAAAAAATTTTTCTGCTACTAGACCCTAATTACATTTATCATTTACATCTCCCTTCGCATCCTCATATCGGGCCTCGGTGGCTCAGTGGTAAGCCAGTAGCAATTGCCGAGTGGTCTCGGGCGTTCGGCTTCCTATCCTGAAGAGCATGGTCGGCTTTTTAACTGTCCAGGACCTTTTTTGTGTTCGAGTCTCTGTCGTGTTTGGATTAAGCAGAAATTACACAAACTGTCTATGGCGAATAGTATTCCGATTGGGACAAACTTTAAAAATGGAAAAAGTGGTAGAGCTTTCACCTATGGTGCATTGGGTCCTTGGTTCGATCCCAGTTCGGGCCAAGTGAGCTTTGTGGTAGACAAACATTGTGTGCATGTGTTTCCCCGAGAATCTCCCATTTCCTCCTACTTCATTTCACTATTTAATTGTTTTCTCATAATCACGTTTCATTTAGCGTAGCCGGTATGATCGTAGGACGTAAACTTAAGATTTCGTTTTTTTCAACCCTCATATTCTAGCGAGTCCAAGGTTGAGAAACCTCACAATAGACAAAGTGGACAATTTATTATAAAAAATGTCCCACGACTGTGTCCTTTAGGCTAAATGAAACGGATGATCAATAAAAGTGATTTACAAAATTACATGTACTCTTGTACTTTCACTGGAAATCGAACCCGGGACTATGTGCAACAAAGCCACAAGCGGTAGCTACTAGACCAGGGGGAAAGGCTATTTTAATATCAAATAAGGTCTATAGTGAAATATGCATGTGATATAATACGAAAGACCTGGACTAAAGGCGGGATTTTCAAAAATGTCAACATACTTAATATACCGTTAGGAGGCAATGATGATGAGATAGGGGGAACGAATATAATGTTCTGTACATCAAGTAAGTTTTCCTTCATGGATATTTTTCTTTATTTAATAATAATAATAATAATAATAATAATAATAATAATAATAATAATAATAATAATAATAATAATAATAATTGTATTTTAATTACGTGTTCATTTGTATCTTACCGACTACGGAGTTCCTCTCTTTCTCCTCTCTTTCTTTGTTGAGAAGGACAAAATGAATCGTACGTGCTTGAGGCAAACGTGTCATCTGAGCGCCACGGACTTCGAAAAGAAACTGAGAAACACACCACGTACATGATTTGTTCTTCCGTCGGCAGCCGTCCCGTGTAGGGTATCTTCATGTTAAATGTGGCAACGAATCTCTGGTGATAGTCGTGTTGGGGGTAGGTAGTGTGCTTGCAACTCCTATTGGTTGATACCTTCTTGTAGTCTGAAAAATAGTGCTGCAAAGTAATTGAGAACATTTCTCTACCTTGACGGAGTGATGAGGATAGGTTCTACAATATTGTAAAGGAAGTTTACTGTGAATTTCAGTACATATTTGGAGCATTGCGTGTCTTTTAAGAAAACATAGCAATTACAAATAATCTTTAAGAATCGAAAAAAGACACTAGATTATTTTCAACAACTATTTTAATTTTATACAAATTTACTACATACAGAATGAGGCATTTGAAATAGTAAGGACTAACTCAACATCTGGCCAACTTTTTTATTTACCCAAAGTATAATAGTCATAACAGAAATTTCAACAATAATAATAACAACTAATTGAAAGATGACCGATTTGTAGAATTCTTCATTGTGAAGAAAGTTTAAAATGCGTCTTTCCCACAGTAACTCTTTGTTGAGTTCACCATTATTACCCGGAATGCTTCATGTTTTAAACTAGTGTATATTGAGCATGTATTGAACGCTAAACAACTTCCTGGTACAGCCTGAGACGCCAGTTTATACTGAAAACAGAAACAATCTATAACAATATAAGACGAAGTTGAAGGAAGCTGGCCAGTGGCTGCACTGAAAAATATCATTTATTTGCTTGATGGAACTTGAGGAAAGCATCTGGAGAAACCTCATACATGATAAATAGTCTTCGGATTTGTACCTGGGATCATTACATTAAGAAAGAAGATCGCTAACACTAGCCTATATTTTTGATTGATTATTTTTTATTTGATGTTAAGCGTTTCTTTCAGCAGCGAGACAATATGGGACGTGGACCTACAGGTTAATGAGAAATCCGAACTACATGTGCTCCCGCCGATAACCGCTTAGGCACGAGGTAGCTACTACCTCTATAAGATATATATACATTTTCCTAATTACATTTTCTAGATGTTATAATTTGTGTTATGTTCCATTCAACAAAACTTCATCTTGTGCTCAGTTGGCAACACTGCATTTCATATGATGTTATGTCTGTGGATACAAGGTTTGCTTACTATACTGTTGTGTAAATGTCATTTTGATTACTTTAATCAGTTTGAAGTTCTATCTGTGTCAGTGTATTTTTTTTCTTTGCTATCTTCACATGATTCTAGATCCTTCTTTCCTCTGTATCTCCTATGTTTCTGGGTGTCGGCCCGTAAAACTTTGGATTTCTCACTTTTCTTCACTCCTCTATCGATTGCACATATTTTGATTGGGCACTACTACTATCAACATAAGATATTCCCTTGTGAGTCTGTACATACTCTTCTTTGACATTATCCACACATTGCGAGGTTGTACTTTGTACATTTGTGCTATCTTGATGCATTTTCTATCACTTCCTGGTGGGCACTTTCCACAAGTTTTCCTTTTCTGGAATTGATCATCAGGCACGCATTGAACGTGGGGAGCAGCACTGCTTTACGATATTCCGCGTGATGATAGAGGTGTGAGAGAGAGGGAGGTATTGAAAAGAATGAGCACCAAAATTAAGTAGTGTTGCCAATATGAGAACTTAAAAATGCCCATCAGTGTAGCAGATCAGTGTTGCAAAGTTTTCGAGAAATAACCTAAAACGCGTTAAATGAAAACGTCGTGGCGCCGAGGTTCTTGTGTTAAACATTGACAAGAACTGTTTACGCTGACTTCAAGTCTAGAAAAAATCTGTTGAACAGTGTTGCCACCAACAAAAGAGAAAAGTTGAGTTTGGAAAAGGTGCAATAACTCGAAAAATGTCACTAGTGCAGTATGGTTTAAAACCTATAATGAACGGTGGTATAGCATGAGGAGCAGTACCGTGGTTGTGTGAGATCGATACGCCACGTACTGATCGAGATAACTTGTTAAAGCTGAGAAGTAAGGTTTCTAAAAGATGGCAACGCTGCTTACTCCAACGGCGTTTGAATTTAACACATGTTTCACCTTATTTCTCCAAACGTTTGCAACACTGATCTTGGTTTATCATCCATTTAGTGTTAAATATCATTGTTGGGTCCAATGATGTTATCCAATTTAGATCATTCGATCTTCAAAAACGTAACTTTCTCCTGGGTTGGCAATATTGTTCATCTCGTGATGTTCGTCAATACACTGGCAGATATCATTCTTTCCCTAGTTGCTTATTGCAAAGTTTCGTTTCTTGTCTCTTTTAGTTTCTCCGTTATCATGGTTGGACATTCTAAATTGTATTATAATGTGGAAACGTAATTTCATGTCTTTGTCGTCAAGTCGGCAATTGTTAACATTCTCGTAGAGAGCTGCTATTTTACTAATGCGTGTTTCAAGTCACATAGAATACCAGTTAGCGGGTGTGCGTATCGCAACACAAAATTACCCTAAATAAGGGATACCCTAATAATTGTGTTAGGTTCACTTTCAGAAGCAGACCATGATAATTATATTAGGTCTTCCATGGATTAGGTTTAATTCTATAAGTAGGTAAGTATGACTATGCTGAGCATACTGCAGATATTTGGTGCATAGTAATCGCAAAAGTGTTACGTAGCTCTAGATGTTAAGTAAATATTGTTTCGACAATTTTAATTTAATAGAGGAGTTTACATGCACTAAAGGAGCTAGTTTAGTTAATTTGAACACAGCCTATTATTTCAGGTAGCATAGTGAAATACTGGTATTTAAATACGTACTTTATGATACTTAACGAAGGATAAAATATTAGGGTTAATTCAAATTCCGGTGTGTGTGTGTGTGGGGGGGGATATAGGTAAAAAGCAGAAATTCTAGAGAAGAAATGAGTTGTTGATAGTGAAATATAATTATAATTAATGTATGAGTAATATGTGAAGTAAATTGAATAGATTATACAGTGCATGCAATGGAAAAACATCAGTGAAACAAGATAATATTGTGCACACCTTTTTGAAAGCCATTGCCGATCTATACCTAGGTACACACCATGAAGGTAAATAGAACTTAATGTAGCCTAACCTATCCAAAATTAGGCTATAGTTATGAAAAGTGTGAATTCTTAGGAAAAAATTCTGGTCTCCCCTAATTAGAATTTATCCAAATATGCCTACACCAATTACATTTAACACCTTACAAATGCAAGTGCTATATATAATATTAACAAGTATAAACTATCTTAATCTTAGTCATGCTATTAGAATTAGTGCTATCATGGTAGACCTCCACATTTCTCAGAACTTCTTGTTTTAAATTGGGCATAATGTTTATATAACAAAGGTATAACTTACAGGATTAAGGTCGGTAAGTCTTGGTTTCTGAAACCCATCCTAACTCGTTCCAAGCCAGAAGGTTCAAAAGTATAAGCGTTTCTGAATTTCTAAAGACTGACGTGCCAACAGTACTACTTGTAGGAGAAGAAAGACCATTTTATGCATTTCGGAGATCGTTTATATACTCATCGTTCTTAGCTTTCACTTGTTTACTATCCATTCTCATGCCTTATTTAGAGGCTTTGTCTACTTATTTATAACTTTTTTTCTGTCTTTTGGTTGTTTTTCTCTTTCGAAATACAAAACATACATTTACAGAAAAAATACAAAATTTGATTATATATATATATATATATATATATAAGCTTAAGCTATATTAGAATACAGCAAAGTTCGTTATTTTTCAATAAATTCATATTTATAATTTGTTTTCATTTATTAATGATTACTACTACTGTCTTTTTGGGTTCCGATTTGATTCTTTTATGCCCCTTAAGCTTTTACGTATCCACCGAACTTCAGTCAAGTCTCATGTTTACAACAATATATAATATTTCATAAATTAAATTATGAATTTCACTTATTTATTTACTTTTCAATATAATTATTTCAATTATTCATTTATTACTTTAAAACATCTACTTCATTCTACGTCTACGTGATGTAGAGTAATTATTTACTTTCAGGTATGATGATTTCCAACATCGACAATGAGAAAATTATCCCTTAACCCCTTGAACCATCTGGACCCGTGGTGGCTCAGTGGTAGAGCGTTCACCTCTGGTGCTTGGGGTCCCGGGTTCGATCTCAGCCCCCGTCAAGTGAACTTTGTGGTGGACAAACATCGTGTGCGTGGGTTTTCTCGGGGTTCTCCCGTTTCCTCCCACTTTCTTCATTCCACCATTTCATTCATTACTCATCATCACCGTCTTCTTTAGCCTAACCGGCATAACCGTGGGACGTAAAACTCAAAGATTTCATTTCATTTCCCTTAAACGATCTGTATTTTATTGAAGTTAAATAAGTCATTTCGCAGTACATGTACGTATATAAAACCTTACTTAAAACCTCGAGATTCCTTTAAACGCTACATGATTATTTGTAAATTCTGTTCACTTAACAATCTGCAGTAGAAGTAACAAAAGAAAATAAAATAAATAAAATAAAATAAAATAAAATAAAATAAAATAAAAAAAAACATTGCTAAACATTCTAACAAAACTGCAGCATTAAATCAAATTTGCGTATTTAGTGACTTGAAAGAAATGCTATTACCTTTTCCCACGGAAGGTAACAAAATTTTACTTCTCTTTGTATAAAATTACATCATATATTTCTGGAAAAGAGGAGGAAAACTTTTGTTTAATTCTACAGGTTTGTTGACAGAATTCATGAGAGAGCAATTTGTCATAGCTTTTTCTCTTCTTCGTTCTTTTCTTTGCTTGTTCACCTTGACATGCAATTAGGAACCCTTCCTCTCGGTTCCTCTTGCGCCATGCAGATGAGGAACTTCGCAAAGTCGTAGCAGTTGACCCACGAGATGCAGTGTTTAGACAGCAAGTGCTAGTGACGATGTCAGTTTGGCAATTACTAAAATTAATTTTACCTTTTAATTATCTATTATAAAGTCTGTTATACTACAGATGTGATTTAGTCGGAAGCTTTGTACACTAGTCCAGAAAATCACTTAAATGACAGATTGAATTACTCCTGTGCGAAAGAATAACTGAAGAAAATATTTCTGAATGTAATGCATTTATAAAAGATTCCTTAGAAAGGAGAAAATACAGGGTGTCAATAAAGTTACTAGACAATTTTATATAGGCAATCTCTATTGGCGTAAGGACATGCGTACCAAAAGATGCGTTCAATATAAACATGAATCGGTACATTATGGTAATATCCCTAGTGACTGATACTTTAACACATAAGTACAGACTTACACACTTTAAGAAATCAATAAAGTTCAACATGATGCCTTTAAAACTCTACACATTTTTCCCAGCGCTGTCGTGGGACTGGAAGCACTTGTTCAAGTATAGCTGGCATAACTCTGCCGCGTCTTCGTAGATGAATTGCGCATAGAGTTGAGTTGATTTGAGTTTAACGTCATCTTTCAGCAGCGAAGCTATGTGAGACGGGTCGTACTGTTTAACGTGGAATCCGAAGTACATGAGCTCCCTCAGGGAATCGAACCCGAGTCTCCCACGCCAAAGGACGCGTACAGTAACTGTTTAGCAAAGAAAAAGCTCTGTTGCGTGTAGAATTGCAAGGTCATGAGATCGAAACTTATTGGTTTCTTAAAGTACGTATGTCTATAAGTGTGAGTCAGATTAGAAGTTGTAGTTACCTGGCAATCTCGTTAAAAAGTACTGGTTCATAATCACAACAAATATGCCTTTTGGCTACTTGTTCTTACATCAATAATTTTTGTATAAATGGAAAATGTTCAGTAACTTTACAGACAACTATTATTTTTAAGTGGAATAAAAAGAAGAGAATTTGGAATACCGCAAAAGCTAGTAAGATTAACTAAGATATGCTTAAATTAATTGCAGAGTAAAGTCCGTGTAGGAAAAAAATACTTGTCCACGAGCTATTATGTCGAGAATGGCCTGACACAGGGAGATGAGTAGTCGCCATCATTATTCAACTTTCATTTTCCTTATAGCGTACTCCAGGACAGTGATAGTACCAGGACCTAGAGCTAAATGGTATTCACTAGGTTATGGCGTATGCTGATGTAAATTTAACAGGGGATGATAGGAGAACAATAGAAAGAAATACAGAGATCTTATTAAATGCTTGCAGGGACAAGGGTTTAGAAGAAAATGCAGAGAAAACTAAAAACATTGAAGTTTGTCGGTATCATAATACTGCAAATTATAAATGTATTAAAATATCAAGTAACTTTTTTGATAAAGTGAATACTTTCAAATATTCAAATTGGATCAACATTAACAGACCAAAATCATATTTACGAAGAAATTAAATGTCGAATAAAAGCACGGAGTTTTTGTGATTATTCAGTTAAAAATCTCTTGTCGTAGCGAATTCTGTCGAGGAATGCGAAACTTAAAATATAAAACGATAACCATGCCAGTTTTTCTGTATGTTTGCAAAACATGGTCGCTTATTCTGAGGGAAGAACGTTGACTGAAAATATTAGAGAAGAAGATCCTAAGCGAATAGGACCAAAAAGAAACGGGAATGGAGAATTGCGGAAACTTCATAACGAGGAACTACATAATTTATACCATTTACCGAACAATGTTAGGATTATCAAGTCTAGGAGGGTCAGATGGCAGGTCATGTAGCTAGAATAGAAGCAAATAGGAGCGCTTTCAAAGTTTTAACTGGAAGCACAATGGGAAATTGACCATTAGGGAGACCTAGGTGCAGATGGAAGAACAATATTAAGATGGATCTCGCAGCAATGGTAATAAAAGAGAGAAACTGGATCCAGTTAGCTAAGAACATCAGTCAATGATGAGCTTTTGTGAACGCAGTATTGAACCTCCGGGTTCCACAGGCCATAGAGTTAGTTAAAATGTACAAAAGGGATAAGAACAGTAACAATTGAATGTCTTTAACAACACAATTTACAACTGAAGTTTCTAAGGATATTAGGGAAGTGATTCGCCTGCATTCAATGACTTAATTTATAGTTACACTTCTTCATATCATCCACATATATAGTGTATATAATCTCAACTTTTCTTATTAACGTAATAACATTGAATTGCTCCAGTAAAAAAATTGTTGTGTTTCCCTTTATAGTGCATTTTGTAAAGGCATCATTTTTACAACTTCCTTTTAAGCTGTAAGGAAAAATTAAAGATAATATATTTAATGTTTAATATCAGTTTTCTATCTCTATATCTATATATGAAATTATAAATTTAATCGAGATTCTTTATCACCACTCAAACAAATGAGTCTGCCATTTTTACCTTACAACAAAAGAAATAAACTCCTCAAGAAAATAAAACGTCCGCTCGCTGTCGTCTAGGTAACAGGTTCTAAATACGACTGAGTAAAAATGAAAATTCAAGGAATTTATAGTGGATAAATAGTTTATTATAACTAAAATTCCTCTAATTTAGATATGAGTAACTAGTAATTTTTAGATTCAAAGAACGTTACTTTGCCCTTAAAAAGACAACTTTAATCTCTTGCTCGACTTCCCAAAGAACTTATCGGGAAGGTAGAATGATCTCAATCTCTAATTTGAATATCTCTAAAGTTAAACAATAAAATTTTCTTTAAGTTTCTTTGGAAACTGCGGTAGTATGGAAACTAGTACTCTCTCTACTCTAGGTCCATATTTCTTGCTTTCAAAGATTGTTAAACTTCATTACAGTAACAGTCTGGCCTACACCTGGTTTGGACTCTCAACACGCAGAGAAATCCAGGTAGGAAACTAACTAAAATCTTAATAGATGGGTAAACTTAGAGAATTAGGAGTAGCAGCCGTCACGCATGGCCCAGCTATTATATTACGTCTATCGTTTAAGACTCTAGGTTAGAACGGTAAACCGCACACTCTAATACTTTAGTACACGAAAATCGCAGTGTGAAAATAGAAACACCAGCCAGGCTTCACTACCGCCTGACTGTACGGAGATCGAACCCAAATCGCAACCTGGATTCAAAAATTTCACGGGGAAAACTTCCAGCACCTGGAGATTTTTTAAGAAACCTAAGTGTCCTGGGTTCACTCTCTCCCTAGGATCACCCCAAGAGCAAATTACTTTTCACTACTTCTAACCATTAAACTAGAGCTCATTTAAGCCATTATTCTGAAGTAGAGCTCAAAAATCCTACTTAATTCTTTAATTCCTCTAAAGAAACTCTAAAGGTAAAAGTAACAAACATTAACATAATTACGGAAATAAAAATAGCTGTGTCTTATAAATGTTTGGACATTGAATATGAATATCAAAAATACAACGTCATCCTGGCACGCTATCGGTGTAACATTTTGCATATAGCGCTACAGGACAAAAACTGCATTGGTAAAAGTTACCTAAAGTATTGGTTTAAACACGCCGTCTCTTTGCTTGTTTCTTCTGAGGAATATCCGGAGCATCTCCAGGAATCATCCAGCAGAAATCCGCTAACATTGAAACCGACTACTTTCCTTTGTAATGTTGTTCCATCCCAGAAATGTCCTGGTGAAATCGTTCTTCTTGCTCGTCACTGAAAGATCCACAATTCAATAGAAAGGCATCAAGGTGGGAATGGAGGAAGTGCATTTTGAGTGGCATATTACACCCAAGTTACAAAATACTAACTCATTTTATATTGTACAGCAGAAATATTTTGCAAGATCTTTTTGACGATCGCGCAGAGTTGATACCCTAACTATATCCTCCAGAAGGTACCACAGCTGTAACCTAGATGCTAAGAGCGCAGCTTTAGAGATTTGGAACTGCCAAAGAATAATCAGGTGCTGAAGCTCCGCTTGTGTGAGTCGATGTGGTTCTGGATAGTTGGTTTTCGGCTCAAATGAAGGATCAGTGTCACTAGTATGTGGAGCAGGTTCACCTTCACTTTCATTCCCTGTATTACTTTCCGTTGGAATGGTAGCCAGGGGATCAAGAACAGGCAATCCTTCTCCATAGGTTACTGAACGAATGACAGATAGTATCACTGGGTATTCGATCTTCCTCTCCTTCTTCGTATTTATGCCTTTCTTCAAGCAGGGTAGCATGCAAACGTAGCAGTCTGTACTATGGTTTGTTGGTTCACGCCAAATGTCGGACACAGCAAAGCGCATTGAAACGTTTTTCAAATGCATCCATTGGTTGAGAGTAGATGAACAACTCATACAACAAACGTGGGGAACCCATGATTTATGCTGGTCTCCAACACGACATCCAAAGTATAGAAAATATGCTCTTCGCACTGCAGCAGTCAATGGCTGCTTCCTAGAACCACAAATCACGTCGTCCGCATATATATATATATATATATATATATATATATATATATATATATATATATATATATATATATATATATATATATATATATATATACCACACAGTGTCCCCCGAATTTTTACAAACGCGGGGCATTGCTGCACTTTCCTTGAATCACTGACCCTTCATAATGAAAACAATATGTACAACAGCGATAATGTCCTCACTCACTACTTCAAACTGCTGGTTCACCAGTAACACAAACAGTCTGCCAAATTACTGCTTGAAGCACGCCACTAATACGATTAGAGACGTTAACTGGAGCTAGTTGCAACTTGTAATCATTGACTCACGTGACTCATGAGATTCTCGCACTAGCTGTTGATAACGTACAACATTGCCAAGTCGAATATGCAGCAAATACTTATCAAGAATGACACTTTGTACCGTGTAAAACAATAATTTCAAATCATGTACTTATAATGTCCCATAGCGTTATATGCAAAATATAAAACGCTAAATTACTCAGAAACCTGACACAGGAGAGAATTATATATGCGATTTTCGCATTCTGTGGCCAAAAATGAATAAAGAACGATTACTTTCGTTTCTGTAAAAAGTAAAAAGTGATAAAATGTTGAACAGATCTTAAACATTGCGCTTTCCACTATTCTCAAATACATTTAATATTTGTAAGTACAAGAATTTGTTTGCTCTTATTATTAAAAAAGCTCGAACGTGTTGATAAGATGCCAACAGAACATCTAACTGTCTATAAACTATCAAATTTCTGAGAGTCTGTGGATTATTTAAGCAACAGGCGCTCATAATTACTTCTAGATACTCCTTAATTTTATTAATTTGATAGTAAAACTATGAGCTACAGCAGAAATTATGTGAAATATTTTATTGTTATCAGGCTTAGGTATCTATACAAAAATATTCAGAGTTCTTATTAGAGAGGAATTATGTGACAATTAAGTTCCAAGTCTTGAATTTAACAAATAGAAAAGTGGCCCTAAGAAAAGAATTGTACAAAGTTAAATTTGTAACTATTCGGAATGATTACATAGAATTTAACATCCGCTGAAAATAAATCGTTAGTGTTTTGATTTGGCAAATAGTTTCTTAAATATAAATATAGTAATGTACCACGTGCTTATGTATACAGGTACGTACAATAATGTGTGCTCTCGTTTGTACACATCACCACATGGATTTACTACAAATCAGGTAGGATTACTACGAGCAGCAAACGACGGACCACTGGCACCTCCTACAAAGCACATGATGACAGGACAACAGCAGCGTCACCGTCAACCTTGAGGCCTATAAATTCGACACTAACAAGCGGATCAGTACCAGTTCTCGGGTGTCCTTTCTACTGCATGCTTTGGAGCATTAGAAGAACCTAACCCCAAAGCCTCTAATCTGCTTCGGGACTCTTGACTATTTCTTTCCTTCTGGCTTAGCCTGCTTCGGGGTTTTGTTGGGAATCTCACCACAGTTGCTTAGCCTGCATCGTGGCTTTGTGACTTCTAACCCCTTCCCTGCTTGCTTTGGAGCATTGGGGTTTCCTTCGCCACTCTGCTTAGCCTATGTTGGGGCTCTGTGGAGATCCTGTCCTCTGTAACACTGCCAAGGGCTACGTAATTTCAATCTGATAACTAAGAAGAAAGCACTTTTGTAACATTTACTGTAAATACTGTTATATAGTAAATTTTTATAAAGTAAACCGGTAGTGGGAGTCCGGATCTTGTTCTATTACTAGCTATATCTACCAAGAGGTTTTACAATAGAGATGACCATATCACCATATATCCATTTAGGCCTATCCAATATAGATGGCACAGTTTATTTTGTCATGACGTTTTCACTTCATCACTAACAAACTCGACCGAATTATTATATGATATATATTGTAAGATAGAGGAAGGAAGATAATATAATGTACAAACCGTAAGTTGTCTTCTTCTAGCTTGCAGCAATGAAATTTTAAGTTTACTAATGTGACATTGCTCAAGATCTGCCATTGGATTGATGCCTCAGCATTTTCAGCCTAACCTAATCTTTTACATTATTTCTCCTGTATTAAAGACCAAACTGTAACACCGAACATTCCACAACACAAATAAAAATACGTAAAAAAGTATGCACGTATACAAAATGAAATGTATTCAATGTTTAGACTATTATGGAAAAGTAAAATAAATGAAATAAAATCTTCGAGCTTTACGTCCCATGGTTATGCCGGCTAGGATAAAGGAGATGGTGATGATGAGAAATAAATTAAATGGTGGAACGAAGAAAAGGAAGGAGATGGGAGAACTCCGAGGAAACCCACGCACACGATATTTGTTCACCACAAAGTTCACTCGGCGGGAGCAGGGTTTGAACCTGGACCCATGCACCAGAGGTGAACGCTCTACCATTTTTTTGAAATACTTTATTGTACTCTTATTAGCCAATTACATCAGAAAAGATTAACAAACAAAATTGTACTGTGAGCATCCAATTATACCAAAGAAAAAAAGGTACAGTAGACACATCAATAAATTGCTGCTAGAAAATTAGCAAAATTTTCTTTACGAATTGAAAGTGTTAGAGTTTGCATACGGAACAACAGTTGGTTGACATACAAAGTCACATTACTATTAAAATCATTACATAAAAGAATATCGATAGTTTGGGACGTGATCCATAAAAATGCGTTATGTTTAGTGCTGGGATAAAATTGATAATCCGGAAGCAACATGAATGGCGTACAGTGAATATTAGAAGGTGTTGTTCTGCAAATACGGGCAACGATTTTTTTATAATGAAACCATATAGCTGTGTTTCGTGAGCAACTTTCGAGCCGGTGTTGGAGAGTATCGAGAACATAACAAGTACCACAGAAAGAAATATTACAGATACCCAATTCATAAAGTCTCTCGTTAGTAGGATATATATTATGAACAACACTGTACCAAAGAGATTGCATGGCAGGAGACAATACCGGAGTATGAATGTTTGCCCAGATTTTCTCCCAGTTTGTCATTGGGTAATGTTCTACAATACGGGGAACCGACATTGTGGTGGCATGATAACGAGTATATAATTGTCTAACAGAAAGATCTTCAAGGTGACTCCGTGCGATAAGTGAGTAACTAATATCAAGAAATACTTCCTTGAGGTATGGCACAAGGGAAATCCAAGGTTGTATATGCAGGGGAGCTTGTAACTCAATATGACGGAGAGATACACATAACGCCTTGCTGGAAAAGGACTCTGAGTAGGAGCATAATGTTTGGCAGACGCGATGTATCAGCAGCGACTAGCTCTGAAGTTTAATGTCTTTAAGGCCAAGGCCACCATCACGTTTGATAAACACGCAGTCTCGTGACTAACCCGTAGGCAGTGATTATGCCACAGAAGTTGCCCTGAGTGTTTTCGTATGATACTTAGGTATTTCTTCGGCAAGGAAAATAATTGAGTCAGAAATCAAAGACGACTAAAAATAAAAACATTTAAAAGGTACACTTTGCCTGCAAGACTTACCTGCCGGACTTTACTTTGGTGTATGAGTGCAACCAAAGTACAGGTTGTGGTATGAAAATTGTAGTCTATAGTTTTTGCTTTGCGACGTTGCCAAGTTACGCCTAAGATTTTGATGCGATCAGTAAAGGGGATCGTAGACATGTACACGTGTTGGTCAGCCGTATTTGTACACATCAGGCGTGACTTTTGTTTATTGAGAATAGCACCTGAAACGCACTCATAGTTCGATATGAGAATTTCAACACGTGACAATTCCTGGGGACTGTTAATGAAACAATGTATATCGTCTATAAATGCTTGTAATTTTAAGGATGTTGCACCAATCTGTATACCTTGAATTTGTTGTTCCAGTGTTAAAAGAAAGGGAACAAGAACCAAGCTATATAGAATGGAAGACAGGGGGCAACCTTGTGCAATACCTCGACGTACATTGATAAGATATGTAAATGCACCATTAACCTTTAATCTTACATATCGTTGAGTATAAAAAAAATTAATCAAATTAAGAAAACTGTCTCCGAAACCATAGTTTTCAAGTACCTTAAACATGTAATCATGTGACAATCTGTCAAATGCCTTATGAAAATCAAAAGCCAATAAAGCCATCTGCGGAGAACTTGTTTTATGACACCAATGAATACCTTCTCGTATATTACTTAATGCAAAAACATAGGTTTTGTATGTTTTACGCCATACTGATCATTGTGTAAGACTTGATTTAAAAACGGTTCTAAACGAGAGACAAGGCAACGAGATAAAATTTTCTGGTCAACATTAAGGAGGGTAATCGGTATAAAATTATCAAAGTCATGCGCACCTGCATGTTTAGGTACAAGTACCATAATGCCAGCGGTAAAAAAAGAGATGCACGTGGGAGTGAGTCGGATTTCATTATACATTTCTGTGAGAAAAGGCGTAAGAATGCTGTGAAATTGGCGGTAAAATTCTAGTGTAAGACCATCGGGTCCCGGAGATTTATTTAACTTTCCCGCAAAAATAGCGTGCTTGACTTCTCTTTCTGTAAAGGGCGCATTGAATATGTTACGAGCCTTCGGGGTGAAAGTACCGGTCGGACGCTCGAAGCAAGGGTGAGAAGATTGGGTTGGAGCGGGGGAATATAGGTTCTGGTATGCATCGTACAAAGCTGGGATTACCTGATCATGCTCGTGAACTACACCGTTAGGAAAGGAGACCTTGGAAATAAGGTTTTGTTTACCTCTGCGCCTTTCACAGATAACTGTATGTAAAGAGGGAACTTCATGCTGAAGCATCGTTGTTTTGCCTCTCGTGAAAAAACCTTGACTTTTTACGATGTAAAGTGAGTAGGAGTGCCTTGATTTCCTTAATACGAGGGAGTACGTCTACTCCTTGAGCAAGTTCTTTATAGTAGTCACATAATAAGTGATGGTAATAATTATATTGCTCTTTAAGAAGAAAGGATCTGTCTTTGCAGTGCTGTTTAAAGATACATCGAGAGGACGGTATAATGTGATGTAACCACCATGAAAACAAACTTTTCTTGTGAGATTTAAAGTGCATTAAATAGTTCCACCTATTAGTAATTAGCAACTGTAGATCCTCGTCAGTTAAAATGCTGTTATTGAGTGACCAAACAAAGGATGACTTTAAGTACTTACGGATAGGTAGATCAATGGTACAAACCACAGCACAGTGATCAGAAAAGCATAACGGTTGAACGTTTATGGAGCGCACAAAATTAATTAAAGTCGTACTGACATAGATCCTATCCAAACGTGAGGATCCATTTCGTCGAAAATAAGTGTGCCCTGGGGCGTTACCTTTATAATGACGCCATACGTCAACTAACTTAAAGTCGTGAATCAATTTACGTAATGTAGGAGAAGTATTGTAACCAAAACTTGAGTCTATAGGATCTAACACTGCGTTGTAGTCTCCTACACAAATCAAATCTCTGGCACCAGAATGTAACTCCGTTAGAACGTCGGTGAGATAGAAGGAGTTTCGCTCAGCACGTTTGTTATTCCCGGACGGCGAATATAAATTACAAAAGTGTATGCTTTCATAATTGGCTGTGATAATACGACCTGACGGAAATTTTGAAAAGGCGGTTAATGAGATATCTTTGCGATATCTAATAGCTGTTCCAGAACCAGTTTCGGAAGGATTGACTTCCCACAAATGATTAAAAAGAAAGGAGAAATTGTCAATGTTGCATTCTTGAAGGAAAATTATATCCAGAGACGATGTGATGATGTAATCGGCTAGCGCTTTTTGCTTGGTGAGACTAGAAATGCCGTTGACATCAAGAGTAGCTATACGCGTGGCATACATATTTAATGGCCACAGAAAAATAAAAAAAAACACCAAAAAAGCACGACACAAGGAAATGACACAATACACTTGAAAAAACAAAGACGGGGGGCAACACTCGCACACATTCTCGTTCTATACTGGAAGGTGATATGATCACTTGTCCGAAGAGGAAGCACTATCATTTGCCTTAGTACTTGCTTCACTATGATGGGGATCTACTCGTGACCTCGTGAAACCAGACCCACAATTGTTGTTTACAGGGTGATCACTCTTAGTTTTCTGAAGTTTATTGCCTCTACTGGATGCATCACGAGGGGAAGACTGAGATCGACCTTTGCGACGCCTCTTCTCGGGTAGAGGGGGAAACTGGGATGCTTCTGTAGATACTGAATCTCTATCGAAAGAATCACTCACTTCCTGGTGAGAGTCATCAATGCCCCCTAACGGTGGAGTACTTACCGTGATTTCAGGGAGCGTATCAACCTCCTATGCGGAAGATGCTGAAACAGTAATACTCTGTTGTGGAATATCCTAACTATTAGGTGCGATGGTAGTGGAACTGGATGAGTCACTCTGCGTTGTATTGGAAGCGAGGGTCTGCTGGGAGGCCATATCAAGAGAACTGATGTGAGATACAGCTGTGGAATTTGGGGGAACATCAAGCGGACAAGTGGATTCAGTTTCATTGAGTTCCTTAACGAAAGTATTTGCAGAAGTTGCAGTTGGAGGTGGAAGGTTCTCCTGTAAAGTTGGAGGACGTTTCTCACTTAACACAGGAAAACTAGTAAACGAATGAACGTTTGGTAGAGGATCCACTTTATTCAAATTGCCGGGCATGGGCGGGGCTCTTGATGGTGAGACACTGGATACTGAAGCTGGTACGGTTGGAGGAATACGGCGCTTCGTACATTCCATCAGAAAATGATTTGGTGAGTCACAAATGGCGCAGGTTTTAACTTGACCTCCATACGTTAACCACAAACGTAAACCACAGATAGTCACATAAGAAGGTATGGGGCGCTTAATGCTCATACGTATTATCTTTCTCCCAGTCCTTACTTCATAGATGTGTCCAGTAGAATACATTTTGTCTGCAATTGACTTAATTTCACCGTACTGAGAAAGCACACGAGAAATATGATGATCTTCCAACTCGGTGGGCACCAAATGTAAACGCACAGTCATAATATTGGAACTGGCAGAATTGATTAAAATGTTATAAGTACCAAGGTCATCTGAATAACTGACCTTTCCATTCGCTCGAAACAGAATTTGTTCACAAAGCACTTGCGAAATTAACTTAACATATAACTGTTTGCGACTATAATCAAACTCAATACTGACAACTTGATCAGGGAGCAGATGAAAAGTATTGCAGATCCATTCATGCAAGACTAATGTGTTACTGCAAGGCAAGGCTTGTTCACAACATCTTGAAATGACAAACGTAAAGTGTTCACTCGGATAACAGACATAATGCACTTAGTAGGTAAACCTGTACTTCACAGTAGACAATATGATGAAAAGAGTAAATAGAACCCGAACTACTTGGTAATAGAAAATACTCCACTTGACAATGCAGGTTGAGTTGAAGGAAATTAACACACTCACTACTTCCACTCGAACACCTACCGGAACAACGAGGTGAACGGCACGGCGTCTGCCGAGCAACTACCATTGAGCTACCGCAGCCTCTTTGTGTAAAAGTAGAATAAGAGTAAAATCATTCTTGGTTTTCACCTCGTAATTCACCTTATAGAGAACGCGCCAAGTGGTCACACTTCTATTAATTTTTTCTTAACAGCTGTTCATCATTTCGTAGCGCAATTGATTTCATGGTGTTTCTTACATTTTCCTTGAGAAAAATATTGATGCAAATACACTTAAATTTTCGTAGAAGATAGCCATCCGGAAATGAAATTAGTTCTTACTTTTACTATAATTATATTTAAGTTACGGAAAATGGAAGACAAATACGGACCGCCTTCTTACAATACAGTGTTTCAAAATAGTACTGAAATTATATCTTTGACATTTATTAATTTGTTTGCTGTACAATATAATGAACTATAAGAAATGTTGTTAAATGGATGTCAACTAAATGTTACTGAAAACATACTGTACATTTAAGCAGCAATCGCGCCTATACAGCATGTGCTCAAAATGTTGACCACACGTTTTTCATGGCGATCCTGTAGATCAATGAACATGTTAGTAAACCAGGTTGTTGGAATGACAAAACAAATGGGCAAATCTTCTCATTTAACTACAGTATAGTAATAGGGGGTTATCTGTTCGGAAAAGCGATTCCTTTAGCATATTCCATCCATATGTAAACGTCTGGAGCCGTGTGGTCAGGGAGTGGGAAGCAAAGGGAAAATTTGTTTCATGAGAATGCAAGCAATGTTCAAAATCTTATGGGTAGAAGGGTAAGTGACTCACTTATGGTGTGGCCAGTAGCTCCATTTTGCTTCATCCATAATTGTTGTAATGACAAATTTTTGGTGCGGCAAAACCCATTCAAATCATGTAAAAATCGATTAATAATCAACTGTCGATTAATGTAGCGATCAAGGTACACATGACTTTCATCACTGAAGCATATGGTGCTAATAAAATCTTCATATTTATATGCCATAGGTTCAGAGCAATACATTAGACGTGCTCTCTCATCTCTTGCAGTGAGATGCTGCCCCACACCTTATGACACCCAATAGGAAATAGTGCTCGGCAATAAAAACCTGATCCTCTGTTCTGAATAACATTATCTTCGCGCCAACTCCACCCTACGCTAGTCCATACACAACTAAGCACACATCTGGCGCTCACAGCTCATATCACAATACAACTGCGTGCAATCCGTACATGAATATCATTACTGTTTGTTTTGCCGCATACTGTGTTTAACTTCAATGACGCCATGTACCGAAGTATATTCTTAGTTTTCTCATCCCCAATCTGTGACATAAATCGTTCACCATGCATCTTAGGTTCCACGTGTGCGTAAAAAGGAGATATCAGAAGAAACAAAACAGATATATAAGGGCAATGAATCATTAATTTGACATTTTTACTTGACAAAATATCAATAGTTTGATGTGGGGATGGAAACTGAAGCTATAGATTGAAAAAATAACACAACCGATTTGATTTTATTTCAATTCAATTCATGAGGACCAATGACAAAACTAATTCTTATAGCCACTCAATACTTATAGTTCTTTGGTGTTGCTACATGTGCGGTATAGGAGAAGAAAAACAATAATTAGCTTGGCCGCACTTATCGAAGTGAATAACTTTTGTTGATTTCGACCTTCCTTGAAAGACCCAAATAGTAGAAATAATGGATTGCTATTTATAGTTCAAATGAATAGATACAAGTTTCGCTTCCTGTAACGATGTAATACACAAATTTGAGTTACCCCAGTTGAATGTTTTGAGCATTTCTTTACACGAATAGAGACGAGCCTGTATTTGAGTTTCAATCAAGTTGTGTGAGATCCAACGGCTTGAAAGGTTGCATCCGATAATGTGACCATGCAAAATCGAATGTATTTCTTTCATGTGAGTGTTGAAAGACATATTGATTGCCGATCTCTCTCAATCATTTCACGTACATCATCAACATCAGTAGCAACAACAGAAATAGATTTACGACTGTCACAACATTAATCACTGACGGAGGTGCAACCACGATGGAATTCTGGAAAACAATTGTACATATACCTATTTGGTAGCGATTCATCTCCAATGGAAGAATGAATTCGCTCGGTGCGTTGTCATGGTGTTAAACTAAATTCGAAATAATAAAAAATCATTGCTCAAACATTTTAGGAAAAAATCCATTTATCACAGAGAACTAATTTTTCAAAATTCTAAGAAAAATAAACGAGTCTGCTTAAACTATATATATATATATATATATATATATATATATATATATATATATATATATATATATATATATATATATATATATATCTGAAGAAATCTGAAGCTAAAGAATTCTACATAGCTTTCGGCTTCAATTTTCATCGTCCTAAAAGAAAGACATTATTAAGCAGCAATATTTTAATATGGATTCAGAATCGGAGGAGCATGTTCCAGTTCCGACGCTATCCTTCTCTTTGAACTGGAAATTATAGATCTCCCATTTGCGGTTCCAATATCAATTCCCCAGGTCTTTTGGCGCAGTTTCACAATGTGAAACGCAAGTCACTATTTAGATTTTTAGTGTGGAAGCCCTGAAGACCTACACGTTACATGTAAAACGAGATGTAATAAACAAATTAATATTTAAAAATATACAATAAATACTACAAGTAAAGTTTGAAATCATACGCATGGAGACTCATTTTGTTCTAACATTACCTAATTATATTTGCCTCAGTGCAAAGTTCCCGGCATTTTTAATGGTTCATAATTCCCTGTCGTCTTCTTTTGTTTCTTCACATGTTAACTTTCCTTCAGTACCATCCTATGTAAGCCATGCAACTATAGGGTAATTTAAATGAAATCACTCCTACCGTCAATATGTATACATAACAACATGGCAAAATTGTACGCACAGAACAACGGTCTGCTCCTTCAAATACTCTTTTATAGTTTACTTTTAATCTTTTACAGTTACCAAGTATCCAGGTAATCAAATGGTGAAAAGTTAGACTAGAGATATTGTAACCACACGTTTCTAATATTAACTGATTAAATTACTGATTGATTAGCATAAACTCGTAGGGGTATTCGCTAACGAGTTCAGTTTTCAGTGTTTTCTGAGCATTTCAAATTGCTTGCCAAAGGAATACGTATTATTGATGCACCCAAACTACAAGCATATTAAAGCAATCCATAAAAATCAAAGAAACATAAACCCGATGCTCTGAAACATAAATCTATCAATTTAAATCCATTTACTAGTTCTCATTCTCTCATTCCTCCCAGGCAAATACAGAAGTTTAAGGAAGGCGAACTTCTTAATCATATTTAGTAATTTATGTGGGATTTTTAGAAACTCGTAGGAACTGAACGAATCCAACTGTGATAAATAAAACTAATGGAAAAATGAAAACTGGATTTGAGCAACAATTTCACGTCACTAACTTCTCGTATTCTTTCTACCTCTTTCTATTATTCCATCACAACATGATTTATTAGTTGTTACACAGTTTTGTGCAATCACTAGCTTCACTTTCCTTTAAGTTTCATTGTTCTTTAACCGAGTAAGTTTTACTCGCTTATTGAAAATGGGCGTCGATTCAAAAACCCTTTTGAATTGTATGTGCGACCATAATATTTCTTTTAAAGAAAGTTATTCTCCACTAGTATTCACGCTTCTATAAAATTCTTATTTCCAAAACGCACTTGGTTTTATTTTTTTCAATATCTGCTGAAAGTAAAAGTTAAAACATAGCTGACGGAAAATATGATTTCCTTCAATGATTCCATTATGTGTAAAATACCTAACAAATCGAATATATTCGGTTCGTACATATTATGGCTCTCTTTATTTAATTTTGCAAATTGTGTATTACAGAATTATGTCGGCAATGTCTAGTGTTTTAGTTCAATAGGCAACTCTATCTGCCGTAGATATACGCATAACATCATCCTAGGTTGAAAACTAATCTTGTTGTTTTATGACAAAACATGTTCTACAATCATGTATGAGGGATTGTATTGAGTAAATATTGAGCTTACAAGGGAAGAGAGGAAGGTTATATATCGAAGTGAAAAATGGTTCATACAGCAATCAAAAGCACTAATGACACCTATTACGAAACTGTAATAAACATTTTCCGAATGCATATACTGCACGAGTTATATTAACATACAGGGTGTCCAGAAAATCCGTTTCCACCCTTAGAAATGGCAAACGGGGAGACATACGTCAAAAATAGGAAAACACGTGTTTGATCATTTTAAAAGAAAACGTATCAAAGCAAAACGTGTTGTCCCAGGGCCACCATCACAGTCGCAGGGGTGGTCCAACTCAAAAATTGCAAATGGTAAGGGGATCAAGCAGCATATCTTTGGAAACCTGTTGGGAAACGCAAGAAGACGGAATAAGTCCCGACTCTCTGAAATTACCATGTGCAAAATAGAGGCCAGTCAAAATGTCAGCAAACACGTCATTGTAAAGTCTACCACCCAAACAAATCTGAAACGATGAGACAATTTCAAAACACTAAAACACGTGTATCATCATTTCAAAAGTACAATGATTGAAAGTAAGAATATTTGTCTTAGGGTCTTCCACAGGGTCCCAAACAGGGTCCTACTCAAAGTTTTTAAGAAGCAATGGAGGTAAAGTAGCATATCGTTGGAAAGCTGTTGGGAAATGAAAGAAGACGGAACAAGTCTCGGCTCTCCAAAATTATCTCGTGCAAAATGGCGGCCGGTCAAAATGTACATCCTCATTTCGATTCTCCGATCGCAATCACTTTCCAATTTGCAATCGGCACTTGTTGCCATTGCGAGATACTTGCACGTACTTGCTGTTCCTGGTGCAAGATTTTTTGTTTCAATCATTCTTTACTTGATAAATCCAGACAACGTGCATAAGTATCACTGTTGTACATTATATGTTAATTAGTCAGTTCTACATTCAAAGATGTCAAATGTTATTTATTTTATTTTATTTATTTCTTAATTTTATTTTATTATATTTCTTTATTTACTTAGACATTACTGGATCTAAAGAACAGAATTTCACAGTTGGGCATTTACTTTCTTTCCGTTGAGTACAAGAATTAATAGTAAAAAACTAAAACCCGAGTACAAAATGAGCTAAAACGCAAGATGGTTACACAGTGTAATCGTAGAGCGTCCAGACTTGTTCCATCTACTTTCATTTAACAACAGCTTTCGAACTATATGCTACTTGACCCCCTTTGTCATTTGTAAATTTTGAGTAGGACCCCGTCTTGGACCCTGCGGAGGACCCTGGGACAAATATTTTTACTTTCAATCATTGTACTTTTGAAATGATGACATACGTGTTTTCCTGTTTTGACATGTGTTCCATCGTTTCAGTTTTTTTTGGGGGGAGGGGCTGGCCATAGACTTTACAATTATGTTTTTGCAGATATTTTGAACGGTCACCATTTTGCACAGGGTAATTCTAGAGTCGAGATTTGTTCCATTTTTTCCATTCCTCAACAGGAGGATATGCTACTTGATCCCCTTACCATTTACAATTCTTGAGTTGGTCCCCGGCTTGGACCCTGAGGACAACCATTTTTGCTTTGGTACGTTGTACTTTTAAAAGTGACCAAACAAGTGTTTTCCTTTTTTGGCATCTGTCTCATCGTTTGCGATTTCTAGAGGTGGAAACGAATTTTCTGGACACCCTGTATATTCATAACTCGTACAGTATGTGCATTCGGAAAATATTTATTACAGTTTCGTAATAGGCGTCGTTAGTGCTTTCGATTGCTGTATAAATCATCTTCCATTTCGTTATATAATCACCCTCTCTTCCCTTGTTAGACGTAAGAAATTTCGACATAATCCTATACTTACAATCTTGAACACAAACAGGAAGTCAACTGTATTATGTTGTCTCCTGGTAATTCGATATTCAATATTAAAACTTAGTACAAAATCAATTTATGTCAAGTTGCTTGGAGCATCCATATTTCCCGATAGAAGAATAGTACTATTTGAGTATACAGTTAAAAGATAGTAATGGTGAGAAAAGTCCGAATTTCGCACCTGTAAAGAAATGCATGCAGCTTGAAGGCCTTTCAAGAACAAACTTTGATATATCCGATAAATGCCAAAGATAATGTCGAAAACTTCTTTAGAGAGACATTATTTGTCTGGTACATTACCAACGTGTTAACAATGAGAAAGTGCGTTTTTATACGAGATTTATAGAAAAGAATATTGCGTTCACTTTAACCCTTCAGAAGTCGCGTCCTAGTTTCGTAACTGAGAGGTCGCGTACCGTCTTTTGGACCGTGCTGCTAAAACTAAACTTAAACGAAAACAATATATTGAAAATACTATTTATATTACCTTGACATTATTTTTTAATGCATTAGAAGTTTATTTAATGATTTATTTTCCTTTCATACAAGAAAAAAACGGTAATTACATTTTGCAATAATACGTGAAGAAAACCACCGGTATTTTCTGTCATTTGTAGTATGGAGCACAGAAATGAAATTCGGTACTTATGAAACGTTTGTATGCGAGTACTGTATTAATTTTCGTTAGCATGGTGGACACTTGAGTGACCAATATTCTCATTAATGATGAGAATATATTTCAAAATACACGCACTTAAAATTGATTAGGTTATTTGAAAAGAAAGTCAATAATATAATGATTTCTTATTACTATTCCCTCAATAAACAAACAACAATTAAACAGAAATGATAAGTCGCAGTGACTCAGTGGTAGAGTATTTAGCTCTGGCAAGTGGGCTCCCTGGTTCGATCCCAGCTCCTGGCAAAAGGGCTTTGTGGTTTGAAAACTCGTGTGCTCGGATTCTCTCGAGTTGTTCTCGTTTTCTCCCACTTCCGTGATTGCACCATTATTATTCATCTCATTATCACCACCTTCCTAAGTCTCGATGTATAATTGTAACACGTTAAACCCAGAAAATTAATACATAAATAAAAGAAAGTAATAGTAAGCACAAAAAACAGTCAGCAGTAATGAACATATATATATATTATATTTTGATCACAACTTAACATCTTGAATTTGGTTTTATTTCACTAGTGGTCAGTTTCAACTTCAGAATCAAGATTTTCAGACCGTTTTACTCGTTGACAGTGGTTATTTCAGGTGTTGGCATGGCGGATTAAGTCCCCAGAAGCAGTGAACTTTACCCGAGAAATGTTTACGATTGGATTGAAAGTAGATTTCCAGTACTTTTGTAGTGCTACTTTCATCCCTAGTTTATTCAAAGTCACTACCTGAGTAATATTTTGAAATTACAATTGCACGTGGAGGTCGTGTGCTCTCTACAGATATCCATATTGATGACAATTTGTCTTTGGCTTCCTGTTTTTCTTCCAGTCACAATGGTACCATTTTCCGGGAGCATTTCTGTCATTAGTGGGTGGTGGAGCAGTGTTAATTTCTGAACTCTCTGTTATTTTGTGAAGCTTGTTTTGTCTTCAGATGATGTGTTTTATTTAGAAAGTGCCGACCCAAATATTCACCGTAATTTTTTCAAGCTTTTTCACAAACTATTTATATTCCAGTTCACTATTCTGTCCAAGCACAATAAAACTATTCAGTCCAGTGTTTAGTAGACTAACAAAAATAGTATTGTCCATCGTTTCGATGTTCTACTCATTGAACAACGTCCATTGATCTCGTCTACAATGTCCACTGCTATTTTAGTAGAATTATAAAATGTAAGCACAAAGTGTTTTCTCTGCTCTTCTGATTGTGGGTCGATGTTCTCAGTAGACAACAGCAATACTATTTTATAAATCCTTTGATTAGCGTATGTTTTTTTTTATACAGCATAGAGTTCCTAAGAAATATATTACATGCCTCAAATGATGTATTTGCTGCATCTTCTCTCTATTTCACTACAGATAAACGATATGCTAAACTACATTCGCTCGTTCTATGTGTTAGGGTAATATAGCGTACGTTCCATAACGTCTTGTCATCTTTTCCTTTATATTAGAACAGATAAGCTTGGCTAAGCTATTTCAATATTGTGTTGTCACCAACTAATTCAGTCATGATATCATCTTCTACAATATCGTTTGCATCCTCAGAATCCAACATTGAAATTGAGTTCTATTTCAGACAGATCATTTAAATAATAATAATAATAATAATAATAATAATAATAATAATAATAATAATAATAATAATAATAATAATAATAATAATAATATCCTTGAAATCGGCCGAACTTCTCTATAACTTACAGAAAATCCAGAATGTTGTTCACTTGAACCGGCACATTTATGGTATAAAATTTATTTGTCAACACTAAGTGGCTTGTATTTTTTTCTTCTTTGCCACCCATGTATTACGTTCATTCATCATTCAGAAATAACACTAAATTCACAAAGAAGGCAGCAACACACTAAAATAAACGAACAAGGTTAGAAAAGATTGTTACAAAACAGTACTATTTTTACGTAATGCGAGAGGTCGCTCACGGTGCTTTCGACCAGGTTACTTTACCTCGAGGAGTCGCGCACGGTTGAAAAGACCAGTTAGTGAAGAAAAGCGTTAATACGTGCAAATTATTAGAGCTAAAGGAAAACAATAAGTTTGTGTATATAGGGGACGAGTTCACATGAAGGTATAGAAGGTGATAGGTAGATGAGCGCAGTGACCTGTAATCTATGCAACATAATTCTTCAGCACGGTCTTTAAGACCGTGACGCGACCTCTGAAGGGTTAAGTGCAGGTTTAAAATTAAACATGATTTACGGGTGCTCCAATGATAATTCTGTTAGTGAGTACTTCAGTTCCGAGGATGTTTGTCACCGTCGTGAATAGGCAAATTACCGAAACAACTTTCTCTTAAAATAATCTATCACAATAAAAGAATCTATCACAATTGTAGTAAAACTTCTAAAATATGTATACTCAATAAAAGCTTATCAAAATAATAAAATACACCAAGTCTATACATACACTTTTATGTCCCGAAAACTCTAAAACAATGCATGAAAAACATAAGAATGACTAAAAAAAATATGATTAGTGAGAAAGTAAACGGGAGAAAGTTATAAAGAAAACCTTCAGAAAACGTTACCTATTTTCATTCGTGAATAAATGCAAGAATATGGTCACAAAAAACTGATTCATCTACTAATATTAGGTAGTCCTAAACGTTTTCTGAGGTCCGATTATTCCGGATATTCTACACGACAATCTTCTCAATATGAACGGCTGTCGCCATGCACGAAACAGAAATGCGAGTGATGAGAGCCTCTCTCTATATATACGGAAGTACACCAGGGTCACTTCGCTTCGGCGACAAGTACGCGGCGATGTCAGCCAATTACTCAAATAGGTTTTACTGACTGGAACTTATTCTCATTGGGATGTTTCAATCTGCTTGCCAGTACGGTTAAACAAAAATAGTAATATCATGTCGGAAAAGATGACATAGGAAGAAGTTAGAAGTTTAGACAACTTACAGTCATCGCCAAAGATGAAGACATTAGTTTCAGTACGAAAAATAACATGTAAGAAAAATATATGAGAAGAAATAAAAGAGGTCCTTGGATATCACAGGCATAAAACTAGAAGTAAATCATGGAAGGTTGATAAGTTGTTTACGCACATAGAGATACTCAGAAAAAGCTTTCATGAATACTAAAAGCAGCTTTTTCAGAGCTTATAAGGGAGTAAGTAAAAATTCAGCGTGTCAGAAGCTTGGATAATATCAATGTAAATCTCAAGTTGAGAGTTGTCCAAAAATATCTCCTAAATATTTATGGGAATTTTGTTGCATGGTGATCAATGTCACCATTGGAAATGATTAATATCTACCACTTCTGGTTTAAATACTGATTTTAAGGAGGAGATGAATCTTATTCTTCGTACACTGAACCAATATGAAGAAAAGTTCCTCACTTTGATACCTGTCGACAGACAGATGCTGGATAAGAATATTTATACATAAGTAGTTTGGAAGTCCAATAACGTATCTTTTACTTATTCTTTCTACGATCTGGTGAAATTTTTTTATCAATGTTACAGCTGAAATCAGACACAAAAGTAGTAGTTAAGTTATCTCTAGGCTAACACGAGTTCTGATCTTCGATGCAAAGGATCTACTAGATACTAATATTTAGGGCATTTTCCTCAGATTACAATTTGTATAGTAATTCATACCTACTCTACCTCCGGTGCTAGAAGAAATGTTAAAGTCTAACGAATCAAAGGATGTATCATGTACGTATCAAATATTGCATACTGAGTAATGTTTCGTAGGCAGGGTTAACCTTTCGTTTTTTCAAGGATATTTTCTTGTAAAGATTGTTTTAGTTACAAATAGAGATTTGACTACATGTGATGTTTCGAAAGAAGGAAACGAGTAAGTTGATTTTCCATTGCTAACAACGTGTCGTTTGTTACAGAATCAGAATTCGAAATTAATTGGATACTAGACACATTTGGAAAGATGCTGTTTAGAAAATCAAAAGAAAATAAATAATCATAAAGCGAAATGGAAATTGGAACGACTTACGAATAACCAATTATACACGTAGAAAGGGAAATGTGCAATAGTTACAATGTCCAGCGTAGTATTATTATGCAAGACCTGAAATGCAAGTTCAAGAATGGATTGCTAAATAATGAGTTACGTACAAGTCTCATTAAACATTTCAAATTGGGTATTCTACGACGTTAAGAAACGTTAACATGAACAAACAACACGTTAAGAGAATAACGGAGAACGTAGTTTCTAATTGTATATACTATGTGTGGAGGAAATTATCAATGTGAAACAAAAACTACTGAAAGAAAGATGACGAAATTGGAGGGAAAATCAACAATAGTGGACATAATTACAAGAAGCTAAAGAAAGGCCAAGATAAATTTTGTGAAAACGATCATTCGAAAAATGGAGAAATGATATCAAATATTGAATTAGGAGTGGAGAAAGTAGAATATGTGATTAGTTTTCGGTACCTGAGAATTATGATTTGTGAGTATATGAAGACTAAAAAGCAACAATAAGAATGACCAAAATAAGAATTTCGGATCAAGAAGTTTATTTGTACTTGAATAAGAAGCTAACGGAAAGACACATAAAATGTTGTTTGTATAGTATTGCATTCGAAGAACCAAAACATAAATACTACAAAAGTGATGAAGAACATTAGGTAAGTCGGAATGAGGAGGGGTTACAAATAACGGGGAGAGAAAAGAACAATATTAAACGTAACTAGCACAAGTGTGCCCGCTCTTCGAACGGAAAGAATATTTATTGCAGCTCGACCTCTTATACTCGTGAGCTTCCTCATGACTATGCGGAGAGCGTACATCCTTTTTACACGGGAGAGCTGTATTTGATTCTAGGTGGAAGCTTATTTTTGGATCCCCCTACATCTCATATAGCCTCCTCCAGAAAGAGATGATAAACTCAAATCGAAATATGAAAAATCTCGTACTCGTAAGAATGAAATCTGATGTCTATATAAATGGTTGGCTTGACGATAGGTAGTACAACCGGCGAAAATTGTAAATAGCTTACAGTCTCTTCTCTGCAGTTCACCAGAACTACATATGTCAAACTAACGGTGCATTTATGTATTTGGTAAACATATATACAGCTTTATATATACGATTAAAAAGGAGAAGATATAGTAGTTTGGGCATTGGGTGAAAAGCAGCTGCATCAGAAGCGAGTGTCAGAAGGCAGAAAAATAGAAAAGGCGAAATAAGCTACAGTTATTTTAGGATGGATGGCATTAAAGCAGAAAATTGTTACAAGAACAGAAAGACGTTAGCTAAGGACCTTAATGCATGGGAAATTCTCAGTTTCGGTAACTAATCTAATGAATAAAGGTAATCAAGAATATACTATTGTTTTTTCACCCACCACCTTCGAACATCGATATGTCACCTAAGACAAACCAGGAAGATCAAAAATAGTCTTGTCAGCAACGTCGACCTTCTGTCAACGTTCTGGAAGGCTATGGATACCATCGCGGTAGAACTTGGTGGGCCGTGATGCGAAAACTATCAAGTATACTTTGCACCTCTACTAGGGATTTGAACTGGCGTCCTCTAAGGTGATTGTCCAAGGAATGGGACACATGATAATCAGACAGTACAATGTTCGTGAAGCATGGTGGATGAAGTAGTGTTTCCCACCAAAGCATAGAATGGCGTCCAGGGTCATCCTAGCCAGACGGGACTTAGCGTTGTCCTGCGATAGGAGAACCCCTTTGCGATTCAAAAGCGCTGACTCCAGAGTTTTGCTTGAATACGGTTCAACTGCTGACAATACAGATTTGATGTGATTCTCTGACCAGCTGGTAGCAGTTCTCGGTGCACAATACCACAAGCAGTCCGCCAAACGCACAGGAGGACCTTCTTGTAGTACAGTGCTGGTTTCGGTTATTTTGAAACCAGTTCAAGGGAAGCTTCATACATGACCCACTTCTCATCACATGTCAACATCTTGTCTAAAAATAGCTAGTTCTTCAGACGATACAGCAAAGAAACACAGGTGTCTGCTCGGGTTGCCTTCTGGCCCGGAGTCAAATCATGTGGAGCCAATGAACCAAACTTGTAGTGTTTCCTAAATTGATGGAGATGCTGCCGAATGGTTTCTCCACTCACACTGAATTATAGTCTCAGTTCCTCACATGTCTGGCCACTGTTCACCTCAATTGTCGCCTGAAAATCTTTATTTTGTACATGTGTTGGTCTTCCGGCACGTGGTGATTCTTCAAGTGTTTCGTCACCGTCCTTAACCTTGTTAAACCACCGCTGCACTGTTCGAGTAATCTCGATACCCTCACCAAAGGCCAGGCGTATCTTCCGCCCCGCTACAACGGAGTTTGACTTCAATTTGAGTTCTTAAGCATACACGCCCATATGACGCTCTGTGAAGGTCCCATGTTCACTCTGTCCTTACGCAAGTTCACGGTGTAACTGAACTACAATAACCAGGTAGTGTGTTGGATATACCCACACCAACAACTAACCTTCGCCTTATCTCCATTCGCATTGAACTCAAGGTGTGAGAGCCGATGGAACACAGGACCCCACAAAAGGGGCAGAACTTTCTTGCTTACCTTTATAGCAGCAAATTACCTATGATGGTGACGATGATTACACGAATAAAGTTAGCTACCCTCTTAGATTATATGAAATTATATGAGATATGAGTCCTCAGTTTTACGTAATGTTTCAAAAAGATAAAATATTACAGTGTACCAAGGGATTCATAAAATGCCATAATAGGGAATTATTTCAAATACTCAGAGGCTGCTAGAGAAAAACATAAGAAAACTTCTTCAGAATTATCACAAAATATCCGCAGAGAAAAATATCTAACATATGTAAATATCTATACAACAAATTTTCATGACTTTTCCTGTTGTGCGAACGAAAGTTTTTAGTCATTCTCTCCTTTCACATAACTAAATTGTAAGAATGAATCTATTTCTACGAACATAAATAAATATAACGGAAGCAGAGAAGATACAATTCAGTACATTCTGTTTGGGTAGTAAAGCACATTCCAAATCTTCCCACTTAGCTTTGTTACTTTGCTAACATTCTTCTATCGAGGGTTTGCATTTGAAAACGTTTATAAAACTTACAAGGAAAAACTATTCTGCTCTAAACTGGAGGTCGCCATACCAGTATATGCAATTATGTACCTTAGTAAAAAGTTTGTTACAACCCAAAAAAAAGATCTTAGAATAAAGAAACAAAATTAACAAAGAACGACAAAACCATGGATAAAGTTATACCATTAAAAAGATTTAAAAAATAAAAAAAATAGAAAAAGAGAATCTGCTATTATTCACTCACCTAGATTCTCCTCTGCAGGTGGTGGTTCACAGGTGACGTCATTAGAATCTGTTGGTGCCGCCGGCGCAGATCTTGTGGAAACCAGAAGCTGCTGAATGCTCAGTGGAATCTGCAACAGGTGAGAGCCATTTGCAATCATCTGCATAAACATTTCACTCATATTTTACATTTAGAGCCCAGAAGGGATTCTATTAAAGTACACGTGTTACTTTTCACCTCAAAATATAAAGATTTTTAGTTACAACAAGTTGGAATACATTACGTTATGCTGTATGTATTTTCTTGCGCTTCTGTGGCTAATTTTAAGGTATGTTAAAATTAGTGAAAAAAAACTAAGCCGAATTAACTTTAGCACTGTATTCACACAGCTTCGTACTCTGTTCTATAAAGTAACAAAACGAATGCGATAAATTAACTGTATATGTATTAGCTACTAAATTATCGTTCGAAATAGTTTAAGGGACTTCGCTATTTTGTTCATAGTGAATAACGTTAAAAATGAAGAATACAGAGATCAATAAGGTTAAAATGAAGAAATTGAATAGTACTCAATGCGTCGAATACTCTTATGCTTTTAAAAGCAATGCTTTTATAAAATGTAATATGATATATATTTAGTGGGGAAAAACGAAAGCAATACTAAAAACATTTGATGCTGCTATATATTTTTTTAGAAACAATGCTTTAGAAATTACAGTACACATAGTTTTGGCAAGGTAAAATAAAACATGGGATAGTCTAATTGAGCGTTCTGAAACAGCTCTATTATAAAATTCAACAAAAAAGAAAATATTTTTTGGTATAATAAAATGAAAAAAAATGAACTAAGGCTAAAAACATTGATTGCTCCTTACTTTTAAAAACAATGGTTTAATAAAATGCATTAAAACTTTTTGTGGTGGGGTAAAATGAAGCCTAGAAGCATCAAGGCTTTTTTATGGTTTTACTCAGAAACACAATGTTTTTAGTAGCTTGCGAAAGGTTTTCAATTAATAAAAACATAAACCATTAATTTACTATATTCCTAATAGCAAATTCTTTCAAATGCATTTCAAGAAATAAATAATAGGCGCAAGCTTCAATTTGGTGAGTTAATTTTAATGACTATAAATAAATGGTTTGACTACGTATTCGTGTAACTTGTTCTATGCTAAAAGACACACAATGCCAGACAGATCTCACAATCACACTTACCTGATAAATTAGATTGACGGTCTTTCTTAGGCATGGTTACTACAACACAAGGTTAAATTAAACCCTGGTCGATGGACATTTTGTTTCAGTCTAGAGAGATTGACTTGACTTTAAGCTTTAGTTTTTTGGAGTTCAGATTTTGTAATACTTTCTCCTATTGAGTTGCATGTTTGACAATGACCTTTACTGATACTGATCTATAGGAACATTTTTTAAATTCCAAAATTCGTTGATGTTAAGAACAGCATTTCACATCTGAGTGAACTGAAGAACATGACTGTCATAAAATCTGGTCACTCTTAGCTAGTCACTCACTTCCAAACATTTCTTAGAGTTTTATACTCTGACTGTTTCTGAGGTTGTTACCCCAACAGCTAACCTTTCCCATTGAAACATGACACAAATTGAAAATTAAAGTACAACATGAATAAATGTATGAATTCTCTAGTCTCACAATATGTTTAAAAGCAACTCTCTTATAAAATGAATCAAAAATATTTTTGGTGTAACGAATTGAAGAAATAGAATTAAGGCTAAAAGCATTAGGCATTTTTATAATTTAAAAAAAGCAATGCCTTTTTAAAATAAAGAATAATGGTATAAAGCGAATAAATGGCACTAAAACTAGACACTGAAAGATCTTTGTAACGTTTGCGGTTAAGGTTTTCAAAGAAGGTAGAGATGATGGTCTATAATAGCAACGTGATTAAACATTAAATTGCTCCTAGTCTCATTTCTTCATTTTAAATCTCCATTTTTAACGCATTTTATAAAACTCATCGATTGCCAAAATTGTGTATGACTTATTTATGCTGTAGTCCTTACAATCAATTATGTACTTCTAGCTTTCTTCACTTGGAAATACTACACAATTTCAATGCGTGTGTTAACGTATTTTATTTTCTGAGAACATTTTACAAGACTAACGAGTAAAAGTACATTTCTGTCTAGAATTTCTGTCGCTTGTCTTTAGAAACTACATAAACGAAACTAACTCTCTTTCTTATGATCGAAAATGTCACATGTTTTCTTGGAAATATGGAAAAGAAGAAAATATATTTCCAAAAAATATTTTAATAAAAACTAAAAAATAAACAAGTTATAATTTTTAAAAAGTCACCGAAACTTTTATTGCCAAGCGCAGCGAAATTTACGAAGACAGGTAATTGTATGCTTTACTAGAAAGATAAGGTAAATCGCCCATAATGTTAGTTACTACACATAGCATATCTCTACCAGTCATAAATATTGAACATTTTACAAGTAAATAAACAACTACATAGAAATAAGGCAAAATATGCGAAGCGATCAGGCATTTTCTATCAATGATTTCCTTATATATGTTTACCAAGTGTATGTGGATATTAAGCTTCTTTCGTAGAGGAGTTAGTTAACGTGTGTTCGTCAGATGTTTAAATGTTTCCACCATCGTCAGTTCAAATCCCATATTCTACAGTAACTTTTTTTTTAAAAAAGAAAAACATGATTCTGTCAACTCGTTAACCAACAATATTTTATTTTAATAATATTTCTTATCCTCTTCACTCTAGTTTGTTTTTAAATAGTTCCAAATAATTCAGAATTATGTCTATAAAAAATTAATAATGATCAAGAATTTTATAAACAGAAGAAACTTCATATTCAAGTATTGTCTGGATATATCCAAAAGGGGAAACTTATAAAAAATCGAAATGGTAATTAACGTATCACTAAACTTTAATGAAACATTACTAAAATAAAACATTTACTCCGAATAGTCTCTGCAGTTATAATATGTAGAAAATGGACAATAATATTGAGTGTATACTACTAATTGTTCATTAAAAGTATATTAGGGATATATCTCAACCCAAGTAGAAAATTCATTCCTTGGTTCATGAAAATAGTAATAAACGTTTTACAAAAATAATTACTGAAAAGTAATTTGATAATATTTACCGAGGGAGCGTAGGTTAGTGGTTAGCGTTGGCGCTTCGTAATTGGGAGTCCCCACGTTCGAATCTTATATCAAACATCCTGACTAGTGATTTTGCAGTACCCCCAGGCGAATGCCGGGATACCTTCAATACCTAAGCTTTGGCAAAATTTCTCTATAGATTATTAATACAAGCTGTTATATAGGCAAATGAAGATAATAGCTGAAAGATATTTATTCTAAATAAACTGTTGAAAGCAAATAAAAATACAGTATTTAATCTTCAAATAAACTAATAATTTTCAATGATTTCATTCAGAAGATTCATTTAGGAGGCAGGGAGGGGCAATTGCCCCCTCTGAGTTTCAGATTTTTATAGATTTTGTCAATATAATAGTAGTAAATCAGTGAAAAACTCGAAATTTTATTTATATTAAAGGGTCTTGACCACCCAAGCACAATCTGAAACGACGCTGCTGATTTCACCGTCTCAATCATCAAGTTACTCAGGTCCTACTTCATCCATAGGACCATATGCAAACATCCATTCTAGTTGGCGGAGCTTTCATTATTTCAAGTCCAAGAAACAGATCTAATTCAGAAGCATTAAAAAAGCTTAATTAACGTTCCATAAGTTTTATGAGTTTTGTTAGAAAAAAATACGCACACACACACAAGTCAGCGTGCAATCGAATAGTAGAAGTTATCTTGTACGTTTCAGTAATAGTAATAACCATAAAAATACCCAGTATGTAGCATCACACAGTGTACAAAACAATGAGTCTTATTCGAAAATATCAGATACTAAAAGATACGTATATTCAATATTATGCACTCGTCCAAATTCTGCAATTTGGAGTAAAGTATATACTGGAAGTCCCTAAGATAGAAAATTTTGCTGATTCGCTGAATTACTAGCGATAAATGAATAATAGCTTGTACTTTCGTATATATTCAAGGTATTTGTTGTATCAGTTCATCAAATGCCATCGACGAAAGGAATTCGAATAAAATTTCAATTTAAAGAATAAACACAATAATTCACATCTATATTATAAATATGAAGTTAACATTGTATATAACATGATATACTGGAGAAACGGCTAAACTAGTGTACTACGTACCTTTAAAACTCATCACGATATCAAGGAAAGAAAAATGTCATTCTTGCAACCGTATTACTACTCTTCAGTTTTGTTTGCAAAGGTTTCGTACATGTTGTCTGTGTACTCATTGGTGCATAAAAAACGTTTCCAGTAAATTCTATTTCTTAAAAGCATGGAATTTTATAATCCATTTTTACATTACGTATTGTCTCATTACGAGAGACAGTCATAACATTTTCGAGATGAGACAGCATTTTCCCGAGTCGACATTGGTTGGTCCCGACGAGAAGACCAACGCTTACAATGGTTGTCCACCTCCATACCTATTTTGCAAATCTATTATACAAATTGTCCCCATTAGGAGCTGGATTTGTGGTAATTCTAAGACACATACTTGTTTTTAATAAGAAGTTTATATATCGGATTTCGTCTTCCTAATAATTTTGTTAGTTATTGTCTAATGCTCCTGAATCACACCAGTTTCTTGGACTTGAAATAACGATAACTGCATAAACTAGGATGGATGATTGCACATGGTCCAAGGGATGTAGTAGGACATCAATAACTTGATGATTGAGACGATGAAATCATTGAAAATTAATAGTTTATCTGAAAATTCAATATTGTATTCCCAGTTATTTGCAACAGTTTATTTAGAATAAATATTTTCTAGCTATTATCTTCATTTACCTGCATAACACCTTGTATTAACCCTCGCATTACCAAGGTATGTTTTGTAACGCGGACTTCCAACGGGGTATATTTTGTGCCTACCTGTTAAAGTTAAACATATCTCGCAAAAGAAACCAATTAGAAGCTCTCACAAAAATCTACAGGGACTAACGTGAACAGTACTCAGTGTGTGACTAATAGCTATTTATTATGTTGCCATCTAGGAGTCGGATACTAAATGTCAGTCACATCTCCTACCAACAGAGGAGGGGTGACTTTGTACCCATCAGTTTAAAACAGAAAATTTATAGGACACTGTAAGGTTAAACTCTCAAAATGAACAGTACACGTGATAATATTAATAGCCAAATTCAGAAAAAAGCGGGATACGTCTATTTATTATATTGCCATTTATTATATTGCCACCTAGAAGTGGGACTACTAAATCTCAGTCACATGTCCTACCAACGGGGAGTACTTTCTGCCCAACAACTTATAATAGCAAATTTTATGAGACACACATACGTTCAATTTGAACGACCGTAAGGTATATGCTTTAGCTAAACTTGTTGAGCAATAACATATTTTCTTATAATTTTAAAGAAATTATTATAAGATTAATTAAAATATATACTGATGTGAGCACAAAGTACCTCCAGTTGTTAGTCCGAGGTTAGTATTCTATAACTTCAGTTTCGTACCCAATCAACTACCAAGACACGGTGATTTTATTACATATAATGCGTATATTTATTTATTACTAAAAACAACGTATATTTATTTATTACTAAAAACATTTTCGATATAGCAAAGGCTATTTTACACTGAAACTTTGACCAGAAAAGAACAAACTTTTAGAGGAAAGTTTGCTAAAGCTTACATATTAAAGGTATCCCGGCATTCGCTTGGTGGTACTACAAAATTCACTAGCCAGGAAGTTTGGTATCAAAATTCGAACGTGGGGATTCCTAATTACGACGCTTCAACCCTAATTACTAACCTCCGTTCCCTCTGTAAATATTATCAAACTTTCTGTAATTATTTTTGTAAAATGTTACTATTTTCATGAAAGAAAAAAATGAATTTTCTATTTGGGTTGAGATATATTCCTAGTATAATTTTAATCGACAACTTGTAGTTTACGTTCATTATTATTTTTATTTTCTACATATTATATCTCCAGAGACTATTCGGAGTAAAAGTTTTATTTTAGTAATGTTTCATTAAAGTTTAGTAATACGTTAATTACCATTTCAATTTTTTTAGAAGTTCCCCCTTTTGTTATGTCAAGACAGTACTTGAAAATGAAATTTCTTCTGTTCATAAAATTCTTGATCATTGTAACACATTTATATACATAATTCTGAATTATTTGGAACTATTTAAAAACAAACTAGAATGAAGAGGATAAGGAACATTATTAGAACAAAATATTGTTGGTTAACGAGTAGACAGAATCAAGCTATTCTTTTTAAAACAGTTACTGTAGGATATGGGATTTAAACTGACGATCGTGTAAAAGGTTAAACACCTGACGAACACACGTTAACCAATTAGTCTACGAAAAAAACATAACATCCATACACTTGGTAGACGTATATAAAGAAATCATTGATAGAAAATAACTGATCGCTTCGCATATTTTGTCTTTTTTCTATGTGGTCGCTTATTTACGTGTAAAATATTTAATACTTATGACTAGTAGAGATATGCTATATGAATAGAACTAACATTATGAGCAATTAATGTTATTTTTCTAATAAACCATAACATTCCTTCTCTCTTTGTACGTTTCGCTGCGCGTTTGCCACGTTTACGAAAATGGAATAGAATTTGGCGTTGAAAGTTTCGAAAATTTCATTTTTTAATTACAACTTGCTTACGTATCTCTTTTTATCGAAATGTACGTTTTTTTTTGGAAATATGTTTTCTTCTTCTGCATATTTCCAAGAAAACATGTGACAGTTTTGATAATAAGAAAGAGAGATTCTCATTTATGTAATTTCTAAAGACATGCGACAGAAATTCTGGACAGAAGTGCACATTTGCAGAAAGAAGGGTTTCTAAGTTTTCTGTTGAAGGCGCCAAGCATAGGTTCCGAACCACCTCTAAACTTCTCTTATATCAACTAGAGCGACGCCTAATTAACTGATGCTGCCTCTGCATATATGTAATCAAAATATATTTCTAATAACTTATTTAAATTTATAGTAAAAGGATATGCTACATCGAGAATTATCTTTTAAAAAAATCATTGGGTTTACGTACCCTGAATAAAATTTCGCAGCTCAGAAGATCGAAACATTTAAGTGTGCCGGATTTGAATTTTAACAAATAAACAAACACAAAAATGACCTAATAAAAGCATAGTAAAAACAGAAAAAAGCGATTGAACTACAAGTAATATGCTGAATTTACCAACTAAAGATTGCGTATAACAAAATCCTTAACACGAACGCTTTCAGTGAATATAGTCCTCACTTCAATTCTCTCGGGTGCATAATTGTCGGTATTCAATTGTCGGCCAGTCATTGATTGCTCCTTGAGTTAAGCGACACGTAACTTTAATGTATAAAGCTATAACAAACGGCACTTTATTAAAGTATGGTCAACACACATAATTAAAATACACGTTATCTAACAGTCCATGTTCTTCGTAATATGTAATATCATTAAGGCAGTTTATTAGTTGCATACACAGTGAAAAAAATGGTTGTGTTAATTCAACTCAATTTTAACACAGGGCAGTGGTTCCAGCGTGACTACCACTATGTGATGTTAGTTCAACACAAACTCCGCGGTGTTGGCGTTTGACACAGGAGGTGTGTTACGTCTTTAACTCACAACCGGTGTTGAGGGGCGTTAAATTCGGATCTGTGTTAGTATTTTCGGTGTTGATTCGACACAATGACAGGGTCGGTAGTGTGGAGAAAAGTGTTGGGTGTTACTTTGGCGGTGTTGCACTAACACAAAGAAAATAAAGTGTGTCGTGTGTTAATTACTTTGTGTTAATATTACACCATGTCAAGTATCAATATAACACAGTCCCTGTGTTACTTCAACATCATTTTCTTATTATTTCAACACACAATCTGTGTCATAATTCAAGGTCAAAGCCGCATAAGTAACAACGTTTTGGTGTTAATTTAACATTTCCTGTGTTAAAATTCAAAGTGAGACCACCCGATTAGCACCGTTTTTAGTATTTGACACCACTTCTGTGTTACTACGACACATGTTTCGGTGTTGAAATAAATCCGTGTGTGGTGTTGATGTAACCATTTTTGAAGCACAGTACCTGGTGTTTACTCGTGAACTCTAGGGCAGTATAGAAGTGACTCAGTAATACGATGTTGTCTCTCGCTGTTGACATCTTTCTTCAGAAACATTATGTAAAACAATTGAAAACACATCTCGCGGTTTGCATGTTGAAAGTTTGCGTATACCTGGATTTGTTTAAGTATTTCTTTCTACTGTGTTTGTCTGTAGATTCAGTACATAAGCTTTTATAATTAGATGGCCAACATATTTGGCAATCACGCAGAAATCAACACCGAAGATTCTACACTTATGTTGATTTAACACACAGGCAGTGTGTCATTTCAACTACCGGCATTTTACACACAACTCCAAATGGAGAGTGAGTTGTTCTAACCACCTCTTTGTGTTATATTTTAACACAATCCTGTTGCCATATAGGCGTGTCCTTCAAATAACCCAACGATGTTTTACAGTGTATATTTTAAATTACTACTGAAAAACAATTTTGTCATTTAAAACTGTTTACGTCAGTATACACAAATATTTTGTTGCTATTTGATTACAACGAGAAACTATCACTTTTTGTTATACAAAAATACTTAATAATAAAAAACAATTTTAAAATTTTGAAAATTATTTTTTAAGACAGAAATCTACATAGCGATATCACACGTTACTAAACATCGGGAAATTAAAGCAATTATTTTTATATAAGTATACAGGGTGTTTCAAAACAACAACAACAATGTTTTTGGTGGTGGTTCCTAACATTAAGACAAGACAAAAAGTATAGACCAACCTGGGTGAACGAATGTTTCTTTTCGGATTTATAGGCTGCCGAAAACATGAAAAATGAATTTTAAAGGTTCATAGCTCCCAAACTATGGGACCTACCATAGCCGAGTCAAGACTTCACTTAGGAAATAATATGTGCCTTATCCAAATATTCATGTTGTAGAATGCTGCGGTACTTTTGCAACAATTTTTATAGAGATAGTTCGAGAGTACTTCAAATTATATGGCTGTAGCTCAATACCCTCTTTAAAATTTGTTGCGTGAGTGCCTTATGATTCTGAAACATGTATTTTTGGATATGGCAGATAGTAGCTCCGAAGTAAAATCTTGACGCGACTACGGCTGATCATTGTTTTAGAGCTATGAATCTTTAAGTTCATTTTTCTATGTTTTCTGCAGCCTATAACTCCTAAAGGTAGCATTTGTGTACCCAGGTTGGTCTATACATTTTGTTTCATCTTGGTGTCAGGAATTAGCTCCCAAACATTGTCGGAATTGTTTCAAAACACCCTGTATATCCTATTCATGATTTAAAAGAGATGCAAAGGTTTAAAAATCCGGGTTTAAAAGTCGATTTTTTCCCATGAGTTTTGCCTGGAAAGCATTCGATTTTGTTAAAAATAAAAACAATTGAAGATATAACTATTTGTTCTCCTTGTGTTTTCACATTACAATAGGGATAAAATATTTAAATTGTATATTATATTCAAAAGGGAAAAAAACAAACATTCGAAGATTCCGTCTAAATTGACCATTCGCCAGGAAAGAAAATACGACAAATATTTGGACGCTCCAGTTCCAGCAAATTGTTTATAGAACTAACAACGTTATAACTGTTTTGGCATAAAGTAATTGTGTTAGCAATAACTCTATTGCAAAATATAATATATATGTAAATGTTTGCTTTTCTGTTACCTGTAAGCGTAACAACTTTTTATATTGCACTAAAAGAGAGCATTTCAATTCAGGAGGAACGAAATTATTTTTTACACTATTGCCAACGTTTACACTTCACAAAACATTGACGCGCTTTAATAGTAAAGATACGAAGTTGCTTATTTTAATTAAAGAATTCATTTTCATTCAAATTTTACGAGTCAACATATTTGTCTATACCATGTTTTAGGTGATGGTAATAAATGTCAAGAAACTACCCCAATTTAGGGAAGTAGTTTTGGCATGATAATAACACGTATCTCTTTTATTTACGAAATAGATAACACACTCTTTATATTGGTTATACTTTCGCTTCATTCTTGTTTATTTTTTTAAGTGCATGACTGAGTGAAAGAAGCTCTTTAAAAATTTAAAGTATGAAATCTATCGATTGTTTTTTCGATAGGTTCTTATAATGTACGGAAGTTTTAATTGCAATACGATTTGGATTAATTAAATTATTAGTTTGTAGTGAAAAAGGAAACAGAAATAGTGTAAAGTTTCAAAATATTTTTTAATTTATGGTTTTAGCTAATCAACAAAAGAAACACATTTGCCAAAACGATTTGGAAGCATATGATACTTATTTACCAAGCAGCTTTTTTAAACGATAGATATTCCATATTACAGTTGTTATAACATGTATTAACATGTTAGTAAATGTCCCATATTTTTGTACAGTTGTATTAATACCAGACATAATAATATTTCTTTCTTCATTTTATTCTTTACACTACAGACCAAAGGAGAACACTGAATTTCAGAAATCTATCAATATTGGCAATGTTTATGGAAATTAAATATTTTTCTTCTTTTCAAACACAAACCATATAGTCTTGGAAATAAAGATTCTTGTAAAATAATGGTATCACTTGAATTAGAGTATCATGAAATTACTTGTGGTCTCACCGTGAACTATCAGTAATCCTAGGTGCATATTTTCCACATTTTCATGAATGTTTAATAAAGTAGAATATCTTCCCAAATTCCACTACCAAAGGAAAGATAAAAAGGATATGTATATTTTGAACAATAATATTTTATTTTCAGATAATACTAAGACAACCACTTATTTAGTAATTCAGTAAAAATTCCAAGAACTTAATATCACATTCGTTCTTAAAAATGAATTAAGTGTTGCCAGAAACTTTCATATAGTTTAGTCTGTTTTTTGGTTTGAGCAGCACGACTTTAAGAACATTCCTTTAAATTGAATTTCCTCCTCCAGAAAACCAAGCGAACGTAGAGAGTTAGCTATGCTTTCGAGCTATATAATAGGAAGGCATCCCACAACAAAGAAAAATAAAACCACAACCAAAATTTGTTTTCGTTTTGTTCCTATAAAATACTTTGAGGCAAAGAAAGAAAATATCCGCAATCGAAGATTTTTCTCTCCGTTCTCTTAACAAGAACAAATTACCGTCAAAATAAACACGAAAGCATTCACTCTTTTCAGAAATAACAATGTTACTCTATAACTTCAAAATTCCAAAAGAGGAGGGAAGAGAGGTGAAAATCAAATTTCATTCTTCGTCTCGTCTGCTATCTTTACATCCATTTTAATGTTGATATCCCTAAGGAAAGGAGAGAAAGGGAAATTTTGATCATAGACAATCTCGCGTCGAGTTGCTTCTCTTTTATGCCTTTTTCTTTTTCTTTCTTTCTATTTTCCTTTTTGTAACCAACTTGTTCTTGTGTGTGTGATTTTTTATTAGCCTGAAAGAGCTCACAAAAGAATTTTTACCTACTAGAATATAGTGCTAGAAAGGTAAAATTCTATAATATTAAACTTATGTAAACCGTTAAATTTATTGAAGAATAATAAACACCAAGATATCTGCAATAAAGTAGTATTTTATTCAAAATAAATGTTTATTAAAGGGTGTTCAATGTTAAATCTTCTGTTACGTTTCCTCAAGAACTTACTATATTCTAAATTACACGACTATGATGCAGAACTTCGTAATAATAGCTACAGGTCACTGGTTATCGTAATCAGATAATATCAGCAAAGTGGCTAATATTACGGGAAAAGCGTTGCTTTCAAGAGAAACACATGGAAATGGGTAGGGTTTGTGTTAGAATTGCTGTTGGAAATAGACTTTAGGAAGAGCAGGAAACTATCATCCTAAGAGATATAATACCAACAACTTTTCCAGAATTAAATTGGATCAGAATACTATCCAATGAAGAATCTTACCTTGTGCTGCGATAATTATTTAACTTGTTGGATCATGTTTAGTTACGTTAATACTATTTACTTAATTAGCTTAGTTAATACTTTTTTTTTTATAAAACAAGAAGTGCTGAGAAATGATAGACATAGTTCGCATAGACATAGTCGACATAATCTTCCCGAAAATGAAATTCAAGGATAAATTGACCATCCGTACAGATAGGGTATATCTCAATGGCTATTGAAGCTTGAAGACGTGAAACTAACTTCCAGAAGGTGGAAATCACAATGATGTTGAGTGTTGAGGTTAAGTAAACGTGAGGTCTAAATGAGAGCAACGTGAAGTTCAGTAAGCGTGTTGTTGAAAAGATGTGACCGTGAGGCTGAGGAGGGTGATGTAGAGATGATGTTGCGAGCGTGAGGTTGAGTGAGCGAAGAGTGCTAGATTGACAATACAAGCGTGAGTTTCAGTGAGTGTGATGTCGCATGATGTTTTGAGTGTGAGGTTGAATGACCGTGATGTTGGCTTGGAGATGTGAGCGTGAGGTCAAATGGGCGTAATGTCAAAATGATGTTTTGAGTGTGTGGTCCAGTGAATATGATGTTAGTTTGACAATGTGAGCAAGAGGTCGAGTAAGCGTGATGTCGAAATGATTATGTAAGGTTGATTGAGCGTGATGTCGAAAGAATGTTGTAAGTGTGAGGTCGGGAAGATATAAGCGTGAGCTGGTGTGAGCGTGAGGTTAGTCCAAAGTGGGTACCTTTGTCTATGACTCATTTTCTGTAAAGTGATTAAGTAGTAAAACGGAAATGGTTGATCTTGATCACTTTCAATTAGCATATCACCTACATAAGCGACCTTTATTCCTAACTTTTGACCCCACTAGATCCTAATTAATATCATTGGTGATTAATCAAATAGTATTTGAGAGTATTTGTCTCCAGATGGACGGACAGCCACACGGATACACGAAGAGACAGAGTAAATAGGCAAGTAAAACCACATTCCTTAATAGGAGGAGAAAAATATTTGAAACATGTTTTGAACAAAAAGTAATCGAATAATTTTAAAAGAACTGGAAAATTATTGGGAAACAGATTTCTAAATAAGTTTCATGAACTATTTTAATTATGTTCAGTTGCAGTAAAAAAAAAAAAAATAGTGTTAATGAATATTGCATGAAACATGGTAAATATACAGAAATTGTAGGGTTGAAAGTGTTTTTGTTCTTGAACATAAATATTAAAGACGTGTCTGTGTAAACAATTTTTAATATTCTATTTTAAATATCTACAGCTAATATCTTATTGCTACTTAAACCTTGCTATAAATATCAGCAATTTTCTGCAGCTTTGTCCCTGAGGCAAGTTATTTAACAAGCCTAGGTAGGTAGCAATTTCATGTTTTACAGCGTGTTTCCTCGATGTAATCTTGGAATATCTCACTGAAAAGAGTCACAAAGGACTCATGGATTACATAAGGCTAAAGAAGACCGTAACGATCCATAAATTCAGTCACTGAAAGTGCTGTTACAACTGAGAAAAAAACTGCCCATAATCAGAGTACGCAGTACGTAGTACATAGTACATGGAGGGCCAAAAGACTCATACAGACATTATAAATATCTTCCATGAAAGAGAATGTTACGCTCTAGTTGTAAATTTTAGCAGTTTCTTAGGAATATTTCTGCATCATGAAATTACACAGTGCTAGGAATTCAAATGAAAAGGTTTGTTAGAGAAAAAAGTTTTATGTGCTGGTGCTGTACATGTGATTTGTCATATTTCAGAATATATGGTTTCATAGCATATATATAACGCCATTACAATGTAGAACATATACTTTTTATTCATTTTTCTGAGTAGTATATCAGATATCTTGACTTTCTTTGGAAAAGACTTAAAACTTAAAACTACCTGAATTAGATTAGCAGACCGGATAAAATAATAGTCACCCACGTTAAAACTTGCCTGATACTGGAGATTACATCATCTTTAACCTGAACAGTTGCCTGAATTATACGAGGTTAAGTCTAAAATTATCTGCAATGTAGCTATAAAACTTTAATTATATTGTTCATACTGACTTCTGTCGTCATTTATTGTCATGCTGTTGTGGTCATGGTATGAAAGTTTGAACCTAATTCCACCACTTGCCTTCCTTTTGTTGTAGATAAATAATGACCGCTCCATTAGGAATTTGTACTAACGAGAAACAGAAAGGAGTGATCCAGTTTTTGTGATCGGAATGCGTATCAAGAGCCGAAATTCATCAAAAAATTTTGGCACAATATGGGAATAGAGTCTTGCCGCAACGGAGGGTCTACAATTGTACTGAAAAATTCAAAAAAAAAAAAAAAAAAAAAGTTGCATAAGTGTTAAGCACGAGGAAGGAGCCGGACAACCATCTATGGCCCCAAATCATGACAACATTCAGCGTGCACATAACATTGTCCTATTAGACAAACGAGTGACTATTGATGAAGTGGAACATCGTCTGGAAATTAGTCATGGTTTCTGATACACCGTTGGACCATAAAAACCGGATCTCTGCTCGTTTTACCTCTCTGGAACGAATTTCTAATGGGACGGCCATAATTTAGGAATTAGGAAAAAACGTTCATAGCATGGCTACAACAGCATAATAAAACGTGAGCCAAGGTTAGTATGAGCAATGTAAGAAAACTTACATCTACATTGCGCATAATTTTTGACTTACCCTCGCACTTGAAAGTAATTCCATGAGGTGTTGCAGGTTTTCCTTCTTCACCCGCGTATTAGTTGATCTTATAATTCCAACGAAGTATGGGGATGCTTCTATCTGCGTTTCATCCTTTTCTCAAAGTGTGCCCGCGAGACAAGACGAGAAATAAAGTTTTATCGTCTCGTCTCGATTCTAGAATAATTCTATCTAATATAATTTGGGTAAATTTAAGTACATAATTCTAGCCCTAATTTCTTTCTTAACTTCACCTAGAAGTTAACAGAATTGTTCCAAGTCGCGGGAGTCACAAAGGGTGTGATATAGTAGCAACATTTAAATCAGATTTATTATTGGAGTATATTGTGTAATGACTTGCGTATATTTACGTTGTTGAAGTGATTGTGCGAACACATTGAAGAGTATTTATCAACGTATATAGTTTTTTTTAAAGTGTGAATCATAACAGTAAGTAGTGTTTGAGATCTGAGACATGGGTAAACTAGTGTTGCGTACTAGACTCGAGAAATTTCTTATCTCGTCTCCAATTTAAAAATACACTGCTCATCTCATGAACAACATTACTAGGAAGTAAGTAGCTCCACAGATTTTCAGTTCAATTTAAACACAGATACAATGCAGACCAGGTGCGAAATTGTGTTACTTGAATTTCCTTCAAATTATATGCAAATGTTTTAAATTCTGTAAACATGTTAGATGTCGTCTTTGAAGCTGTGAGTGTCCACTGAAAAATTCTGATTAAGATGTTGGGAGAAATTGGAACATTTAGTCTATCCAAACAAACATGGTGGCTCATGTTTAAATTGATCTGTATAATTCCATGGACTCGGTCATGGTACAAAGATGACCATCAAATAATATCCTACAGTTTAAATCACACTTTTTACTTACTATATTTAAAATACCTCAATGCAATTTTCAAGCGTTTTGGAGTACAATGTAATACGCGAGTAATTGAACTGCAAAACAAAATTCCTAGTTTTCTACTGTCTAGTGTCCGTGCTGTTGAGTTTACTGAAGACGGGAAGATCTACAAGGGTATTTGGAAAAGTGTACGAACTCACAGTGAAATATTGCGCCAATGTGCTAAGCTGTTTATAATATAGTGCCATCTATGAAAGAAGTGATACATTAGTTTCAACTGTTTAGCTGTGTCAATTCGTTATCCGCAATCATTTGCATCAATTGTTGTGTGTTGAGCTCACCTACGGCATGACAATGCTCCAGTCCACACACCTGTGGTTACTATGCTGTAGTGCTAAATCTGAAATATAGGGTGGTTGTTGAATCTTTTCAAAGTCACACTCTTTAACTACAGCCTTGTTAACAGTCCTGTACTATACAAGCTCAACATACAGCGACTGATCCAATGCCTGCTTCCAACGATCTGACTCAGCTACACAATTAAAACTGATACACTATTTCTTCCACAGATGGCACCATATGCCACGAACGGTTTACTACCAGTGGCACGATATTTCAATGTCAGGTCTAAAACGTTTGAAAATATCCACGTTTACGTCGAAGGGAAGTGATCTATTTCAAGATACTAAACTTCAAATGCTCATATCATCAAGTTTCCTTTGTGATGATGTTTTACGGAAATGACTGCGACGAAATTGTATCCATGGATTGCAACAATTCCTGTAGGCAGTTTAGGCAGTCCTTCTGGGTTAGGATACTTTGCGACCATACTTCTAATATAGTTTCGCTGTTCTTCACTTCTGATATCACACTCGTGCTAATTTATTCCTTGTAGACACGCTTGTCATTCTTTTTTTTTTTTTTATATATCAACGATTCGGAAAATGCACTTAGTATGTCCAAAGAACATGCATAAATACAATTTCCTTTTTTCCTTTATTCTGTGTCATGTTTCTTGTTTTCTTGTTTTCTTTAGGAGCTGTTTCGGTACAACGAATATACACTTTCATTCCAGTTTCCTGCTATGACCATATGTCAGTGGCAATAAATCATTTGGAGACTATTAAAACACCATTATTAAAATAGAGACGAACCAATGTTAGCTCTACAGGAAGTGTTAATTTCTGTTTGATGTGCTCACATTTTCCTCAATGATTCCATGTAGTTTCTCGATGATAATTGGTTAGTACGATATCGATTCATACTATCTATGTCAAATTAATTAATCCTCATCGAAGAGCTGGAGTGATTAGGAATGAATGTATAATTAGAATTTATATATGAATTGAGAAATATAGCAATATATGCGGACGTAAATACGGCTTCCACTTGCAAAAGTGTTTACCATATTTATGAATTCTACTTTTACTGTATTGTACGACTCTTCATAAATTATAAGGTTCCAAAGATATATTTTTCCCTCTTTTTTTTTTTTTTTTTTTGAACATAGGCGTTATTCTTTTAGTTAATTCTAATAAATTATATTCAAGGCATTCGTTTGAAGTCTTCATAATTTTAGTTTTTAATTCCGTGTAGACTCTATAGAAATGTTTGAAGTATTATATTCTATGGCACAAACTTTTAAGTTAATAATGTACCTTGTGGCATTTTCTAATGTGAAATTTTCGTCTTAACTTCAAGTAATTGCTCGATCATGCTGTAGAGTAGTTGTTCTCTAGAAATCTTTCGTTTAGTTTAACGTCCCACAATTATGCCTGTGAGGATAAGGGAGACGAATTATTAAGGCAAGTAAATGATGATGATGATGATGGAAGGATAGGTGGAATAAGAATACGGGATGAAACAGGAGTACCCCGAGAAGCTCACGGACATGAAGTTGTCCACCGCCAGCGTATTTGGTTGGGATTTAACCAGGTACCCCACCCACCAAGCTACCATTCCCTCGTTTATTCTGTAGATGAGGTGAATATATAAACTATTGTTCCCCTTAAGATTTATTAAAATAAGTTTCTTAATATATATATATATATATATATATATATATATATATATATATATATATATATATATATATATATATATATATATATATATATATATATATATGATGCATCAGTGCACAAGGGAATCGGATTTGCTTTTGATAATTTTAAATATATTTCATGTTTAAGATGTCTACCTAAAGCTTCTTTATGAGATATTGTAAATAACTATTTTAATGTAAACCCAAAACAGTGTTAACTTGTCCCTGAGCATAAGCGTACCGTACAAATTTTATGACTCTCTTCCTCACAATATTGATAATTTGAGTTGATTCCCGTGTGTTCTGAACGCCTCGTAGGGAGAGTAAGTTAACAGCTTGAACGAAAGCTTAAGAATATCAATACTTTATTTTAATCAAATAAAGTATGAATAATAAAAAGTTCCCGATTTTATCTGTACGTATGAATGTAAATAAATATGAGGCAATTTGGCAACAAATTCAAGAATACTCCAATATTTTTTGTACAATTTATGCAAATCGAAGAGCACAATCAAAATAATCAATGGTTCGAAAGTGTTTTCTACCATGCAAATTAAATGTTATATTCGGTCTTCGGATTCTGGTGTCTTATGCAACCCATTCAGCAGTTTTGTTTTATAGGGCTATATAACCCACAGGTTAAAATAATGAGGAAGACTCGTTGTTACAGATTTGCTGTTAGTCGCATAACATGGTGAGAGGATATAGCGATTAATTATTTAATGTTGAAATTGAATTTGCTTACCCTATGGACAACGTTGATAATAGTATAGGAAAATTAGTTCGAAGTGCGGAAAAATAGTATAACAAGCTGAAAATTGGTGGATGTGTTCTTTGGATACCCCTGATTAACATACTAAAAATCCCAAAAAATCCCACCTGGGCAACATGCCGCCATCTTGGAAAATGGCCGCCATTGAACATTTTTTTACTTAGGTTCCTTTTGAAGGCCATAACATCGGACACAAGAGAGATATTGATGTGTGGTTTGCGCGAGGTTATCGCAAACACTCCAGACTATTCACTGAAAACAACATTTAAACCTTTAATTGGAAATCTATGTAAACAAAGTATATAAAAATTACAACTGCGAAAATTTTTCGATACATATTTTCAATACAACTCGATTTTCGCTCTTTTCCGTCCGTGTTATCAAAAAAAGTAATGAAGCAAATGTTGTAGAGCACACAAAAATAGACAAGAATATATCCTAGTTTTGTCCAAAAGCTCAAGTCTGAATGGTTAAATAGAGCGCGCAGTAAACACAGTGTCACTTGCTTAGCCTTAGTTAGTTGCTGCACAAGAATGTAACAAAACAACTTCCAGATGGGCAATACTTCCAAATATTTTACTTCGAGCACTTTCTTTTGAAGGAACCTACGGATTTAGAGCATCCACGTCGCTTGCTTGCGGTTGATATCGGGTTCGGCATTTCGTTATCGGTCAGGTCTTCATGTTCTTCTTCATAGATCATTGAATCTGCAGTATCCTCTTGATTTGTTGTTTCCATGAATCCGCTCCATCCTACAAAATTTGACACTTTACAACTTGGTCCAGACATCCATAACAAGTCGATATTTCTAGCGAATTCAGCATTCTGTGGCTTAATGTTAAGTATGGTAACATCCTCCATAGAAAAATGCTTGAGCCCACTTTTGTAGTACTTGTTATACGTCCTGATCTTTGTGTAACCAAACCTCCCGATATTGTTGGAAGAAGGCACTGACGCTGGACGAAGAACCTCATTTTCAACTTTCACGAAAGAAGCTGGCGTTGCACAGACGTTTCCACCCATTACATGAAAATTACCATATCCGTCAACACTGCTAACGTTGTGATCTATGTTATCGAACACATACTGAACGAAAGCTCTGTCGTCTATTAATGTCGGGGCATGTTCCGTTACTGAAGATTCATACTTAATCGCTTCACTGTAAGATGAACACAATCCAATGGCATGGAAAAGGTCGATAATTGAGCGGCACCGAAACCTTCTATGTAAATAAACTGATAACCCAATTGAGTTGGTGACACGAATGATCTTGGCCGTACTGCTGATATAATTGCATGGGCTATGGTCAGTGTTGTTTGTGATTTGCAGTAATGTTTCTTCTTTGTTACTGTTTCCAAAAACAGTTTTAAATTTTCTGGAACCATGTCAGCACCCCCTTTTCGAATGTCTTCAGCTGATGGATATGTATCAGTCGTGTATACAACAGAACAAATATTTTCTTTGATAATCTCTGCTGCCGTTTGCACTATTCTCTTCTTTTCATTCGAAAGATTGATTTCCACTCTTTTAAACCATCCGTCCGTTAGTACACGGCTCACTACACTTCTAAATGACACTACGATGCCCGATTTGCCTTTGATGTGTGTGAAAATTACTCTTGGGCCAAAATGTTGCTGCAGTCTTTCTTTAAGGCGCCTTTCACTGTACAGTTCTACACCAGGAGACAACTCACTCATTACCCGATGAAGATCGGCTAAACGATATTGGCACTCATCATCATTTTCCATGAATTCACACAGTTTTGCAAACGCTGTATCCTTTTCCAACTCAGGCCCCCTGCCGTGATAACCCACAGATGGACGATTTTGATTTTTCGCTGCAAATGTAGAAAAACATTTTTGGTGATAGTTAGCTTCAACTGCAACAAGGTCAATCACAGAGCAGACCCGTAGAAGAACTTCTCTTCCCCATTCGTCATTTCTTCTTTTTGCCTGTGCAATGATAGTTTCTTTAAATGGCAATGTAGTAACACAACTAACTGCGGGAAAACGTTCGGGATGTTTTCTCGATTCGGCAAACTGGGTTGGTTTTCCACACAGCAAGCAGTGTGCCTTGAAATCAAACGTATCGACACTTTTACGTAGGTTTATGCTAAAATCTTGTCCCTTATCTGTAACTTTCTTATTTCGATGTGTGTAGTCTTTCCTACATTTATTATGTACTGTCACTTTTTCTTTGTCCACTAAACTCTTATGCAAGTCATCTCCTCGAATTAAGCTTATGGAGTGAATAGTTTCTAACCCTCTAGTCACGATTGCAGCCTCATTTTCGGATATCGGGTCTTTGCATATAACACATACAACACTCTCCATCATATCCATTGTAAACCCTATTCAACACGAAAATTAGCACAGTTTGGTATTCATTTTCAAGCCAAAACCACTGATCCCACCAAACACTGTTCACTAGTCAAGTTTTTTTTAACGCTGTCGAAACTGCATATAAAGACAGAGTTACAAACAAAAACTTCGAACCGTTGTAGATACAACAACGCTAACATGTGTTAACGCTGTTGCCAAATTTACGCGTTGCCAGGCATGCACTATTAAAGAACCTAGCTTATCAAATTTTCTTTTCCATATTTGGGGAAATAAATATACTCACATACTTGGTTTTCTCGTACGTAAGAAACTAACGAACTTATAATTTGTGAAGATATAGTTTTGTACTTTCAAGTGCAAATATTTTGATTGCTTTTCATATAAATGAAAAAGGCAGATGATAACCGGAGAAAAAAAATACTGCACTACAGATGGTGCCGCGTTTACTGCGCGCTCTATTAAACCATTCAGACTTGAGTTTTTGGACAAAACTAGGATATATTCTTGTGTATTTTTGTGTGCTCTACAACATTTGCTTCATTACTTTTTTTGATAACACGGACGGAAAAGAGCGAAAATCGAGTTGTATTGAAAATATGTATCGAAAAATTTTCGCAGTTGTAATTTTTATATACTTTGTTTACATAGATTTCCAGTTAAAGGTTTAAATGTTGTTTTCAGTGAATAGTCTGGAGTGTCTTCGATAACCTCGCGCAAACCGCACATCAATATCTCTCTTGTGTCCGATGTTATGGCCTTCAAAAGGAACCTAAGTAAAAAAAATTCAATGGCGGCCATTTTCCAAGATGGCGGCATGTTGCCCAGGTGGGATTTTTTGGGATTTTGAGTATGTTAATCAGGGGTATCCAAAGAACACATCCACCAATTTTCAGCTTGTTATACTATTTTTCCGCACTTTGCCCAATTTGGGCCTAATTTTCCTATATTATAATACCAGCATGGAATCGGAAAAACAGTTTTATGCTAGAACTGTGAAGCTTAACTGTAACCCATAAAGTTCAGTTGTTATAATTAGCAACTTTACTCAACACATTACTGCTGGAAGTATCGACATTGGTAAGATATAAATTGTAGACAACATTGTATTTATAGTATATATCTCTAAAAAGATGTAATATTGTTATTCTCTACTGCATGACTCGAACAATAGCTTGTATTGAATACCAATCATTGCTTTTTTATAAACTACAATACTAACGAAAAATAACTAGCAAATAGAATGTTCTTTAGCTTTCTTCATGTAATTGCAACCGGGTCACATACAATGAAGTTTAGTAAATTTGAATGCACTTTCCTATTGAAAGTCTCTAATATTAGTCGCAGCAAGAATCACTTCATACAAATTGTTGCAAATTAAACGCTTTAGTGAACCTCTATGTGGGTTTCTTAGCTGTTTTCATATTAGGATATTAGGGTATACGTCTTTGTAAATGGAACTGGATATTCAAAATCTGCTTAACGTGACTGTAATTGAAGAAGGAATTATGGTACTACGGAAGAACACTAATCTCTGATATGAGTTTTTTCGTTTAGTGTAGTTGAGGTTATGTAAGTTTGTGGTGGACATATTGTGTCATTAGATTTTGACGAATTATATAAGTTTCTTTTGTGTTCTAATTCCAGCTATTGTTTCATCATCATTCACTTTTGTTTTCATCGTTAGTATACAGGGTAGAATATTTATAAATTAAGCCGAAGACTGTACTTAGAGTATCCAATTAAAAGTATCACCACAGAATATACATTTATTTGTTTGAAGCTTAATGTTCCCTTTCAGGTTTATCAATACTTACAAGAAACTCAACCCGGCTTTCAAAAGTGAAAACACGAGAAAGAGATAAGTATGGAGATTAACAAAATGTGTATCGTTTTCACTGTAAATGAATATCTGAATTTATAATTTGGAACTTTCTTTGACATAATATTTGCGACTGACATTCACGCTTCATTTTGATATACTTTCTATCGTTTTTACCGTAATTTTGCTTAACTTATAAAAGTAAGGAGGACAATGACAAAAAGGAAGGTGTTTTTGGGTATCTGTGCAGAGTTACGAAAGATGGATGAAGATATTTGCTTTAATAATATACAAAAGCTTCAGATATTTCATAGAAATACACAAAGAGACTAGACTTTTCAAAAGATATATGAGTAATAATGGAGAAAATAGTTTGGATTGCTACATACGGGGAAAAGAACAATATTGCAGATAAAAATAGGAAAAGAAATTACGTAAGGAAAATGTTAGATAAGAAATTACGTTCTTTCAAACTAAGAAGAGTATGGTGGAAAAAATACAAGGAAGATGCGAAAGAAAGTTATAATTTATTAAAATTATAAAAAGCAGATAAATTTTAAGATGAGATTAAGATATTATCTTAATACCTTGTTATATTGAAGCTTTTCAATTTCAATCGAGATACATCAGAATACTGAGACTGATGATTAATAAAAGGATTGTTAACGAAAGTTAGTGTAAAAATTATAATATAAGTCCCTGTTTATATAGTAAAGTTGTTTGTTATTAATACATATATTTCGAGAATGATAAAGTTAATGATAAAGTTACAATACACTTCTATTACTTTAATTATGATACGAGAAAATAATTTACTATCTCATTCTGTACTATTAGATAATCGTGTTATCAATGTATGAGATCAGTTTCTCTAACATTTTCTTATTCTGACGAACTTTTGAAGCAGGGACCCACAATAATTGTGATACCTCGAATTCTAAACTTAAAATTCGTTTCCTTTTCTTCTTCCAAGTTTTTTAATTGTTAGACATAACATACATTGACTATATACTATGTAGTTAATCACGATTTCGTCAGACTCCATTTCTATTGTGATTGTTTACCTTTCGAATTTAACAAATACATTTTTTCGTTATTTGCATACCATTAGGCCGGAGCAAAAGCCCGAGATTAAAGGAAAATACTTTTGTTTTCATTATAGAATTCTATTATAAACTAAGAATACTTATTTCTGATGTAAAAGGTCTATAAATCTTATGAATGTTTCCTCCGAGAGCACTATTAGGTAGAAGCCACTTATATCGCGGGTGTAAGGGGACTGACTTACATCCCTGTTGTAATATTATCACGCTAGTTGAAAGATAATTTGTTTAGAATTTTATTAAGAAAATATACTGTAATACTGTATAAATTGCAATTAAGCATATTGTACTTACATTTTAAGACTTCAACAGCAATCACTCAATTGTTCTGCTAACTCAAGGAAAGTCTTTCTTTAGGGCGTTAATCTTACTGGCTGCAACAACTATAAACTTTGTAAATTGCAGTGCGAACGGTTTTCAGGCTTAAGATGCTAGTGAGTTTCTTTAATACGTAGTAAAATTATTCTCATTGCAAAAGATAGTGGAAATTTGAAGTAGACTGCACCTTAAAAGAAGTTGGAAGTTCGAGTAGACTTCGGGAGACATATTTCTTCCAGCTATATGCTTATTTCTGATTTATCTACCTAGGTATGAGACACGATATAATGGGTTTGCATTGTATTCTCCTAGTAGTTGTATATCATTTGCCTATATATTGACTGGTATTTCTCACGAACAACTCGACCAATGTGTAAAACGACTGACATAAAACGTTTCGGCGGCGAAAGTAGGAATAGAGATACGAAATCTGAAGTTCGTCTCAACAAATGTCCAAAACCAACTTCGACAAACTTCAGTTAAATTTTACATAAAAGGATACTGTTGACTAATTTGGGTTGCTACAAAGTCTTGTTCAAACCAATCTTGTCAACATGAACTTAACGAAGCCAGTACGAAGCGTCTATTACATAATTAATTTTGGGCAGTGGAATTTATTTAAACGAAATAGATACTTTGATTTAGAATTTGTGTTGGTCATTCGATACATGTCTAAAATATCGGATACAATATAACACCAACTATTCAAACTCCAGTCAACCGGATCGCAAAACGCTCGGAAATAACAAAAAAACTTTAAAGAACTTATGAAAATAAAAAACTACATGTACTCGTTCTTAAAAATATAATTCTTTCAAATTCATAGAAATGTAAGTTTCTAAGAAGAATTCAAATACCCAACACCTCAAAAAATATATAAATAACGTTCTGTAGTTTTTTGTTTATAGTAAAAACCAGTCTCATTTTCTACATACAGTCGGCCTATCTCTTTATTGAGAAAAATTGATCTTAGAAAAAGTTTTCTTTCTTAGTATAACATCTTGTTGAAAATGGCTTCAATTATTCGGACTGCGTTCAGACCTCATTAGTCCTGATATGTTCGGTTTAACAATAAGTTTTTCTAATTTACCACTTACAGGTCAATACCATATATATCACGGAAATGTTAATATTGTATGTTGTATGGTTACATTGTATCCGATGGTTTGAATATAGATATTATTCAGGGAAACGTATAAAATTCAATGAAATAATTGGTTACTTTATTTACAGTTCCGTAGTTTGCTTATGAATCTGTAATTTAGATACAAAATGATATTGGGACCGACAGCATTCTTCAGAAAATGTTAAATTCTGAATTCGTCTCTTTATGTTTTGGAGTCTTTTCTCTATTCTGATGCTATAATTTTTGAAAATAATTATAAATAGGTTTTGTATGTGTTACTATTTATGTATCTGACTTCTGTATGTTATATTATGTTATAAATAATAGCGTATTCTCATATATTGAAGAGGAAATGTTGATTTTTAAAACTACATAGGGTAAATTGTCTCCAGTTGTTTACAGGAAAACAGTGGAAACTAAAAGAAAATGCAAATATCATTGTTTCGTAGGAAAACTACAATGAAAATTGTTGTTCGCTTTATCAAAACGTCTTTATATATTTAGCCTGTATGTCCGTATGTCTTTCCATCTATCTTGGAGACGAAAAATCTCAGGAACTACTTGATTGATGGCCATCAATATTGACGAGTATGTAAAACTTCAAAAAATAGGAATCGGGTTCGATGATGGGGTGATCAATCCATTGGAAGTGATAGAAACCAAACATTTCTGGTTTTAACTTTGATCCGATGAAGAAAAATGGTAATAGATAGCGAGACGTAGTTTTCTGTAATCGAGTAATCGTTCTAAGTGTATATTCGATCTTGATTCTCTATACTAAAACCGGAATTGTTGAAATATACTACCACTTCTGATTTCAGTACATATTTAGAAAAAGAATATCACGTCAAACAAACTAAATTCCTTCACGTAGTCTACACGTGGCACTTCTAATTCCATGTGATATTTTATACCCATTCGATATCTGAATACTTGAGTCATCTTCATTCAAGTAGATATCAGTATACCCTACAATCTGATCCCAATAGAGCGCATGTTTCCGTTTCACCCTCCTCCTCTCCGGTCTATTAGCCATCTCTATTATCTTATGTAAACGAGGTACCTGTGTTCGATCCCCGGTGGGAGAGCATCTGATCTGAATTAAACTGTAGGTTTCGTCCTGTTTAGCATCGCTGCTAACAAAGGCAGCAAAATAAATCATTAAATCACATTCATTAGCAAGAAAACGAGGATTTATATACTCAGTCATCTCTCGAGATCAATTCTTACTGGATATCGAGGCATTTTCCTCAGAGACGTCTTGTCAGTGACGTGGGGAAATAGTCAAGTTTCTGATATCTCAATTCCCCACACTCCCAATGAATCAAAAATCCTCGAAGAAATTCTCCATATTATAATCAGTAAAATCATTAATAATAGTGTCCTGTAGTTTGTAAAATGCAAAAAAAAAAAAAAAAAAAAAGAAAGAAATCCCACTTTAAACGTTACTTACTACCCTTCTTAGAACTATGTAGCACTTCTATTTCAGATTTCTCCGTTGAAAAGGAAGATTGGTTTGCTCAACCACGGAGAAAATTGTTACAGATTCCTGGATCAAAGCTTTAATTCATCTGAGATTATTGTTCCCAACGTGATTCTCGCACAGAACTCACAGAAAAAAAAAAAATTCCACGCGGATATTGGCATGTGATGACTCTACTTCACACCATCTGGTTCTATTGTGTTGCATTTGTCTTTTATGGTCACGTCGAAAGTATGAGGAGAACAAGAGAAATGACTTACCTCCC
>NC_137456.1:97538638-97591138 GCF_964235325.1 Thermobia domestica
ACGTTACCCTGTAGGTCCCATCCTTAGAACGCCATCACTATCTCATACGGTACTAGTCACAAAGCATTTTCCTTGCTCAGAGACCTCCACATCGTTATCATCGCTCGTAACACACCTCTACACGGAGTTATTTTATAGGAGTACAAATATATGCCACGCGTCGCACGGGAGCATAATTACGGCCTTTCTTTCATTGAATATCGATATCATTTGTCTTCCATACCACACTCACAGTACTTAAAGCTTAACAGTCTCAAAATAGCTTCTGGAGGCGCGATTTGATAATCATCTTTTTCTGGAATTTTGGAGCGAGCTCGCATTTTAGGGACCAGAGGAAAGACTAACATTTAACTTCATTTTTGTGAGATATCCAAGAATTTTAAAGAGACGATTCGGTTAAAAAGGCTCCTTGCCTGTAAATCCAACACTGACCACGGGGTATTGATAGCATTAGTAATCAATGCCACGACACCCACAGGAGGAGTAATTACAGCCTTTCTTATCATTTAGCATCACTTGTGTTGTTTTTATTCCACGCTGTACTTACTTGGTGTTGTACAGTGCCACAATAACCTCTGTTGGCGAAAATTGGAACTAATTTTCTTTTCTGCACCGATCGCTTCTGCATGTTCCCAAATGTACTCCTACTACATTCGGTTTGGTTGCATTCTGTCAAGTGGTTACGTCTCCAGACTTTTCTTAACAGATATACTTATTTTATGATAACCTGGTGTACACACACACACACACACACACACACACACATATATATATATATATATATAACGTAAATATTTAATACATAAAAGAAATGTACGACAGCCTGTCAGCACTGTGGCACAGGTCTCCAACACTTGCGTATGAAGTAAGACGTAGCATATTGTTAATCTAAGATATTGGTGATCTAACTAAGACAAGAATTATAGATGCTTGTGAATCCGTGATACATCTAATGTTATGCAACCTCTGGAGAAAGATCGAGTGCCTCCTTGATGTTTACCGAGCAATAAAAGAGGCACACAAGGAGGTGTACTGATTTGAGTTGAGTAATTTGTTTTCTGCTGCATATAAATTACTATGCTTTTCTCTTTAAAAATAATCGGACGATTCTATCAGTACTGGTTCTCCAATTATTCAAATTTCTTGTAAGTGTATTTTCACTCGAATCTTCCTTTAAACTACAACTAGTATTTAAACAATAAAAATCTTGAAACTCTTTATAGTTTCATCTGAAAACCCTTGCATTAATGGAAGTATAATTCTCGGATTTTATTATCATTGTATTTATTACTAAAAAATATTCATTAATTAGATACGAAAATATACCTGGTTTGCTTAGAGTTCAGTACATAACACATCCCATGTTCGCCAGGAAGGAACTCAAATTGTGAGCAACAATCAAATGGGATTCCTTGATACGTGCAATTTGCGATAACTTTATTGCAAGGCCTAGAAATATTACAAAGAGTTGCAACGCAAAATGACATTACATTGCAAAAGCATTCGTATATTTCTTATCAGTACATTCAATTTATTCTGAACTTGAGAAGAGAACATTTAAACCAGAATTACTATACGTTAATTGTTTGAGAATATATTCAAACACTTACTCCATTCTTCAAACTACACTTATTAATCGTACGTTCCTATATTGACAGTATCATGTTCTCTATTACTATACATAAATCATTGTAATTCATGTTTTAAGTTCCCAATGTTCAATATTTTATTCTAGTGCTATTAACGAACGATTATTTAAAATACTTATTAAAGTTCCACTCCAATATGCTTTACGTTATATTAGAAAAATATCAAGATGTCTTTTGATTTAAAAGTTCAACAAAATCTAATATTTGTTAAATTATTTGACTAATTTCTCGTTAACATTCAACCAAATATCTTACATTTCAGGTTAAACATTATAATATACATTTACCGGGACGATATATAATCCAGGCAGAATCCCAAAGCTACTGGTAGCGTGCTATTAGTTAACAAATTTGCATCGTCAATAACGTAGACTGTTGAATTGTAGAAATATGTATTCCACAAAGAGATGGATGCCAAAATAGCGCATGTGGTGAAAGCAAACCAAATCAGTATCCACATAAACCTTTGAAGAGAAGAAAATTAACACTAGTTGTAGTAAATATAGGTAGAACTCTATTAGGAAATATGGTATCCCAAGTATAACTCACTCAAAACATGTCATGAAAGAATAATTTAGACGAAAGAGCTAAATGATGATGTTTACATTGAATTTTTGCCAGATAAGATGGTTTTAAATTATAACCAGTTAGATATCAAAAGTAATTATTATAACCGTATTCATATGTTTGCATATGTATATATAGTAGAGCTAATATTTTCTTTCGTCATAGATTGTTTATAGAATTCAAGGAGTTAACACTTTATCATTGTTTATCCAAGTGGTGAATTGAAAAAATAGAAACTTAAATCTAGCCTTGGTGTAAATCATATTGTGTACTATGGGATAAGCGATCACCAAAATGTGGTCGTAGCTTCACACAATACTGGAGTTACACTGGTACGGTATACTCACGTGTGAAGCGTAAATGTATGATTAGTAATTCAGAACATACCAAGTCATAAAACGCAATAAATCATTCACGAACAAGTTTTGAATCAAGTTAACTTCTGTAACATATAATGCGAGTTGCTTAAAAGTTTAATGCATTTCAATTTAGATATTACTTCTATTTGTGTGTTTCTCCCTTCTACACACTTGGGAGAAACATCGTGCAAATAAACCGTAAACTACGATTCTTTGCAATTTTTATATATCCCTTCCCACTTTGCTTCAAGCAGATTCATCCTAATATAATCTAAAGATCATCAGTATACTCCAAAGAAATATCCATAAATGAGGTCCCAAGGAAAATGAACTTGACAGGAAGGACATACTAACCATACTCTCTACCTGAAGAAAGATAAGCGGGATGGAAGTGCATAAGTGATGGAACTCTTACCTTTGTTACGTAGGGTAACTCATTCAACCCCAACTCACTTCAAATGTGTTTTCACGAATGTGAATCACCCATCTCATACCCCAATATTTATTTCACAACTTAATCCATTTGTTTTACTTATTCCTAGAGAAGATTTTCAACGTGAGAAAGTTGTAAAAGTAATAACGATTAACATATTACCCAGCAGTAAACCAGACTAAGTTCTCTGTAGAATTAATAAAATATTGTGCAACCTTCATCCATAGTAAGAGATGAAGAAAATTGTACATTGAGTGTGAGCTCACGAGTTTGAATTCCATGCTAAAGTGTACGTCAAAGTCTCATATGGCCCATTGATGTAAAAGATTATAAAAAGCGAAGACTAAAAGCTAGTTCTTATAGCAGTTTCCTTTCTAAAAATACAAATTCCTTCCGTAGTCAAATTCAGAAAGGATCGTATTTATTCTTGATTAACATATTGCTTTGTCTGATGTTCTTACGAAATGACTTTTAAAATACCTAAATAAAGGCACGCTCTAACATACTGAATCCAAACGTTGAATATCATCTACGTATTTTATTCATTGGTTATCAGATAAAGTTCATTTGTTTTTATACTAAGTATCAACTGCTTGTGTGTAGGTTGTGGATATTTCAGAATTATATGATCTCTTTCCCTTTATATTTGTCCTAGTTATAAGTTATTACCTGCATAGAAATGAGGAGGGAAAGTACGGGAAAGTGATAAACAGCACTCCTAATAGTAGATGTAGCAGGTTAAGATGTTGAAATACAATGAATCAGACAAATAGAACAACACGTGAATTGTCTAAATGTCAAATGAAATGTTAGATGCTGGCAAAGTTAAATTTTCGACATTTGCTGGAGTTGTTCACTAGTAAAGAATATATGAATTTATGGGTGAGCTGGGTCGAGTTAAGGCTTAATATGATAATATATGAGATGTAGAGTTTCTGATTTACCCTCACATTAAGTATCTTGTATGTATAAGATACATTAAAACATTTTCTGAACGTTACTGTGCCAAATTTTCTGTCATGATATTAGTTTGAATTAATTAAGAACGATTATAAAATTTCCACATTATTTTTCTATATAGAACCTTTAATTAAAAGGCTGAAGCTCTTTTGAATGGCATTTGAACAATAAAATTGGTGAATAAAAAAAAGAAAATAATCTCGCCCCGCCTACATACAGTATATGCACCTTCACTGGATATTAAATAATTTAAAAAAAGCAGTTTAGAGCAGCAAAACTAGCGCTGGAATTTCCCCATTTAAGATCTTATTATATCTTATTGCTATCCTCCTGCTTCCCCACAGTTGAATCTGCTTCTTTTTCTTCTTTTTTTGCCTTTCCTATCATTTTCTATTTTCTATCGGTTTTTCAGACTTCTATTTGGCTTCAGTCAGAAGCATCAGTTTCGTAAGACTTCACCAGATTTTATTTTCTTTGCTGTTGTCGTTCTTTTGCTTCCTGAAGTAGTGTTCACGTGATCTCGTAACATGATAACGTATATGTGACAATTCTTCTGGCTTGGAGTATACTTAAACATATGACGTTGACCTATTTGTGATTGATCTGGGCTACACGTGTTTAAGGAAAATGTCTAAAAATCAGGGTTATATAATTACAAATTCATAAAAAGCCATCTATTGGCAAAGTGATGAATTAAACGATGGGCAATGCAATCTGTGAGTAAGTGATCAACTGTTTCGAAATAACGAGGACTGTGGCACAATGTTGTACTCAGTTGATATTAATTTTCATTCAATCAAGAAAAATGTATTGATTGAAAATGATAAAATGTCTTGCTGATGCATTCGATAAAAATTAGTAACACCTAACATTTTCAAGGCGATAATTTTCACCACTATAAATTTCAAAGTGTTATCTCTAGAAATAAGTATTATGGCAATGTTTCAGAAACCGAAAGACTAGCAACATTGAAAATATTAATCTCTAATTACACCATCCTTAATATCTCCTTCATTTACTAACGTATTTCAAAAATTCAAACGAATTTCGAAACCAGAATAAAGAATGAAGTCGTTCCATGTATTATGCAAGAATATATTTAAAGGTAAATCTTCAAAAATTTAAAGAGCTTCCTTATAACGGTGTTTGAAAAATAAAATATATATCATAATTAGTGTAAAGTGCTGAGAACTTATATACCTGTATCTATATCTATCTATCTATCTATATCTATCTACATATATATATATATATATATATATATATATATATATATATATATATATATATATATATATATATATATATATCGAATTAATCTTGTAAAATTTCCCAAAACCATATTTCTTCCATTTTTGAACGGAATTTGAAAACCTAAACGACTTTGAAAGATAAATTAAAACGCTAAATTCACATCATTTTATCTGTCATACACTTTATGAGTATAAAAAGGAAACATTTTAGATTCAGCTCATGCGGCTAAAATGTTTTTTTCTGGAACTTTACGTATATCCTTTCTATTTTCCTTACCTTATATTCTTTATTTGTTTTGAATATTTACGAACCAATATCAGGTTTCGTTTAGCATTTCCAACTTTACTTAATAAATTAATGTATTTTCCATCATTTGTTACATGGAAAATTTTCATGTACGACTTTTATTAAATATACCCATAAAAAGCAACACAAAACACATTGTAATATAAATAAAATTGTTACCTATTAAAAGCGCTTAACAAGTTGTATTATCAGCTAGAGCTTCTGTAAAACATACTACAATGTTATTGTGTTTATTCACCAGATTAAATAGCTAACGTTCTACGAGGGTTTTATTTTTGTATTTATTGCGTTTTGCTTCTATTGTTCCAATTATTTTGGTCACTATATTCGTTATATAATTTTTTTTGGTTATTCTCTTAACTTTGTTGTGAGAACTGTTTTAATTGTATGTAAGTATAGTGTGTTCTTTATTATGTCAATATTCTTGTACTCTACATTGTAATATTCCAATTTTTTTAAAGAATTTAATTCAGAAGAAAGAAGGAAAAAATTGAATTGTCAAAAAATAATAATAATAATAATAAATTAGAAACATTTGGGGAGTGAAATTGGCAACCATGTAGATGACTTGATGAAATATTAATTTGTAATATATTTCATATTTTTTTTATAGGTAAACGTTTAGCTAATGCATAATTGATAGATGGAACTATTGCCTGTAAATAGGTTTAAATTCACAGCTGGAAATATCTACTTTACTTTCGTGAGTTGCTAGGAGACGTTCGTGTTGTTCCTCGAAGAGAGCGTGATCGCTGGTCTTTTACGGGCTACCGAACTCACTCTCTAATGGTCATGGTGTGTACATCGTGTCTGTGTGACGTGGTAATCTTCGTGGATATCATGTCGGCCTTGGGCGTATGGCTCATTTTTGGTTTATTATTTTTTGTTTTTGTGGCCTTTGTTGAAAGAAAGAATTTAATTTCAGTCGTGGTTTCATTTGCGTTTTCTAGAGCGAAATTGATTTTGTTCTGAGTGTTTTGTTGTTTCAGGAAATCATCTGTTAAGAGACTAACATGACAGAATATACGAACTGTGACTGCAGGCGAATGGGTAAATATTGGACAAATTCGCTGTATTTAGTGCCAGTTTTTATACTAGTGTTAAATAGTGAATTAATTCAGTGCTGTGAATCGGTGATAAGTTTCACAGTGATATTTAATCATTATTTCGCCTCTAATTTGTGAAAATTTTGAGTTTAAAGAGAAACCAGTTGACCCTTCTGGGGAGGGTATGCAAATGTCCCCATTGGAGAGTGTATTTTGAACCTTTGTCAGGATGAATTGTCAGATTATTGATATATATTATATTAGTTATTAAATTATTGAATAGATTTGGATTCTTTTGTGAATTAAAGATTAAATTTTTTTTTCGTTTAAGGAAATCGAAGTGTACATGTCAAACTTAGAAAGTTGATCCTAAATCTACCTTTCTTTCCATTCGATTAATAAGAGTATTTGCTTTAGTGTTAGTTATTCAACTTTTGGCCTCTAGATATTTTACACAAATATTTTTTGGAATAATAAGTGAAAAACTGGCACTAAATTAACAAAATTTGCAATTTGAACGTGTGAGGTTATATTTAAACGACTCACAGACTAATGACCTATTGGATTTCCTCAGGAAAGGTAACGGAATGATTTACTTCAAAAACGGTGAGTTTTGACATGTATGTTTATCTCCGTAGGTTAGTCGGTAAAAACTGACCTTTTTGGTCGAGGCTTCTGATTAGTCGTTTGGAGCATATTACTAATTCTCCGAGTTCGGTTTCATTCACTTTTTCGCTATTTGAAGGTTTGAACTCGATTTCATTATTTCAGGGTCGTTCTCGTAAATTTGCGCGCCGTAAAAAATCGAGAATCTAAAATTATCAATTTTCATCGAATCTGATCCAATATTTCAGAACTTAAATTGTATTTTCTACAGCTGATAGAAAGGTATCATTTATTTTTTTATAATCAAAAGAAAGGTACAATTCACTGCGAAATATAATAAGAGTCATATGTCTTACAGTTGAATTTAATAGAATTTAATTTTTGAATGATATTTAGAAGTTCTTTGAATGATTATTACTAGATTTATGGAATTTAATTGCAATTGAGTTGATATTATTTTAGGAAAGTAAATTAAATTAGATTTGAATAAATTGATTTGATGGAATTTTGTATTGGATGGAATATTATATTCTCCAGTATAGATTCAAGGATTTGTGATATTAAATGAAAAGAGTTGTATTAGTAACTGAAACTTGTTTGGAAAAGAAAGGAATTTTATTAGTAACTGAAATTTATATTAAAGGAATAAAAGTTTAAAATTGTTTAATTGGAATTCCCCGAATTTGGACTCAAACACTCGTGATTTTGAATTAAGAATTTTTCTAACTAAATTATTGAGTTTGCAAGAAATTTAAATTAAATTAATTTTGAAGGTTCCAGAAGTTCTTCCTATTAATGATTATTTGGAATGCTTTTTAATAATTTATTTGTTGTTTATATTGTGTATTTGCAACAACCTAACGTGTTGTTGGGAAATACAATCCACCATATTGTTATAATAAAGCTGTTATTGAAAGAGGATTTGATGTGTTTGATTTGTTTATTATGTTTAATATGTTTGATTTACTCTAATTTTGATTGATTTGAGATATTGGATTAGGAACTTTGGTTCATTTTGTGTGGTCATTCTTGACGTGACGCGTTTGATTTGCTGTGTTGCTCGGATGTGGTCTGCGCACCCAAATCCTCTCTGTCGGATCTGAATGATTAGAAATCAAAGCTGACAGTTGGCTTTATTACGGTAATAATTTTTATTTTAAAACAATTTTTAAGTTTAACTCTCGGTTTGGATTTCTTAATCTGTGATTAGTCGGAAGGGGACTTTACAACATACAGTTTTCAGACGTAATACTCTCGAATATTGTCTGTATTATGTGGGTTCCTTTATGAAAAGGATGTGCCGCCGATTTGCCTTTTAACGATTGAGACGCGAATTATTAATGCTGAAAGTACCACTTACACACCAATCAATTAATGAATCAATTATAATTTTAAAACTTGTAGCTTCCTAATTGTAAAAAAGAATTTCATTGTCAATGTTCTAATTGAAATCAAATTTGTGCTATATTAAATGAGTATTGTAAAAGTACATTTTAGTCTGCTTTCAATACTAATACCTCAACAGTGGATGTGGAGCTTGGATAAAGTGATTCATTCCATTCACAGTAGAAGAAGCTAAATATTCTTTTATTGATTCCCAAAATGAATCAATTATGTTGCCAGTGTGATTAGTGTATCTTGAAATATTCACTCTTGATCTGAAATAATAGTAACATTGAATAAAATGTAAAAATATTTTTATTTAATTATGTACCTTAAATTATTTTAATACTAAATTATATACAATGCATTATAAGTTCTATGGAAGTCGACTAACTCACAATATTTCACAGTGCTTTGAACTTCAGTAGTAGTCCCCCCCGTATGGCTCGCCGAGTCAGCAAAAATTCCTCGATTCTGATTGGCTGAGAGAGGTCACGTGACGTTAGGCCCCGCCCACGCGGGAAATTCAAATTTTCCAGGTCACGTGGTATGATGACCCGCGGGGAAATCCCTCACTAATTTGTTCCCTTTTACGGGTAAGATGTGTGTTTATGATTGGTTGATAGCTGTCACGTGATTTTAGACCCTACGATATTTGAAATTCGTTCCCTTTTACGGGTAAGATGAGTGTTTATGATTGGCTGACAGAGGTCACGTGATCTTAGGCCCAGGGATTTTTTAAAATTCGTTCCCTTTTACGGGTAAGATGAGTGGTTTGGTACCTTGAATTTGATTGGTTGATAGAGGTCACGTGATCTTAAGCCCTGTGACTTTTGAAATTCGTTCCCTTTTTTTACGAGTAAGATGAGTGTTTTGGTACCTCGATTCTGATTGGCCGACAGAGGTCACATGATCTTAGACCCGCCACACACCCCATGAGTGAAATATAGAGCGATATGTCGGTGATCACCCTAGACCTGTATTTTAGAATTTTGTTCCCTTTTATGGTTATCCTTAAAGTTCCCATGGAGGGTTCAACCTCCTCCTTAAATAACCCTTTTTTGGTATCATGATATTGTACTGAAGTTTACATTAAATATTATCGTTCTCTTTGACAGATAAGATGATTACCAGCTTTCTTACCTTGATGGAGATCCTGTCCTTGAATTAGTTGCCTATGTCTCTGGAAGTAACAATGGTGAAAGAGGGGTGTCGCTTGTAGATTTCTTATATCACATTGTTGTGAGTTTAAGCGATTTATTGCTCAGTAAGCGCTTCATTAATGGAAACAGTGTTGCCAGATTTTTCTTACCTAAACTGCTCCGATTCTTTTCGAAACGGTTCCGCAGAGTACAAGAAATTTTAAACTAAAAAATTTTTCGAACTAAAAAATTTCAAAACTAAAAAAATTTTAAACAAAAATTTTCAAACAAAAAATTTTGAAACAAAAAAGTTTCAAACAAAAAATTTTCGAACCCAAAAAAAAATTTCGAACTAAAAAATTTTGAAACAAAAAAGTTTCAAACAAAAAATTTTCGAACCCAAAAAAAAATTTCGAACTAAAAAAATTGAAACAAAATTTTGTCGAACTAAAACATTTTTAAAAACAAAAGTTTCGAACTAAAGATGTAAATCACATCTAAAAATTTTCAAATCAAACTTTTTATCGAACTAAACTTTTAAAATTTTCGAACTAGAAATTTAAACCAAGTTTAAGAAAAAATCCTAAGAAATGTTTTTTTCAGGAATCGAACTCAGGTCTTTCAAACCAAAGATGTGTATGCTAACCGCTTAAATGAATTCGGTTTTAATCGATCTTGGTGGGTTTCGAACCATGGTCCTTGAAAAGGATACACATACTTTAAGAAAATAAATCTGACAGTGTAACGCTTCTCAAATCAAACTTTTTATCGAAGTAAACTTTTAAAATTTTCGAACTAGAAATTGAAACCAAGTTTTAGAAAAATCCTAAGAAATGTTTCTCCAGGAATCGAACTCAGGTCTTTCAAACCAAAGATGTGTATCCTAACCGCTTAGCTATGAATGAATTCGGATTTAATTATGCTTGGTGGGTTTCGAACCGTGGTCCTTGAAAAGGATACACATATACTTTAAGAAAATAAATCTGACAGTGTAACGTGGATTAAAATAAAATGCTGATAGACTTCTTTGTGTGACGACATAGAAGCACATATGATTGAAAATGCAAACGTCAGCGGATCGCATTACTTTAGTTTTACTACGAACGTGTCAGCATGATTCATGGAAAAAAGCAAACATTGACATTCTCGTATGGAATATGAGGAAAATGAAATGTCGTCACAGTTACGACAGGTAGTGACATGATCCTGACAGAAAGCATTTTGGGATCAGAACTGTGATACTAGATGTTGTAACTATTGAGAAACTTGAATGACGTCACGATCGATTGTTACACATCGTTTTGGTTCGTGATTCATGACAAAAGCAGCGAGCGTTTTGATTGGTTCGTTGTGATGTCATTTTATAAATTTCCTCGTTTCTGATTGGCTGACGGTGACGTCGTTTTCACAGCGACCTAAATAAAAATCTAAATTTCATTTTTCAAATCCTACATCGCTCTCAACTATCGTGTGAGAAGGTCTGTTCTTGAAAAGTGTCTTCATTTAAGAAGCTTTACTACACCGACTTTTTGTTCATTGAATTTGAGGTAAGTTCAGTGAGATTTTATTTTTCACACAAGATTCGAAAATCATTTTTATTTATATTTGTGGGCGGATCACGAATACACTGTTTTACTTTTAGTACGAAATATTTAGACTATGAAGAAATTAGTGGAATGGGAAAGTGGGAGTACGAATCAGGAACCCCCACACATTAAAAGTAAGCACGATAAATGATATGGTTTAGCGTCCCTTCAGCGAGCACCCGTCGGGAATTGAACCATGGCCAGAAAAATGTGTGCGCTTAGTTTTGAAAAGAATGCATTACAAAATTTCAGAAACTATGTCTGAGAATAATATGGTTCGATTCCCTTTAAAAGCATTAGCGGCCCCTTCAGCTTAACGTGATATTCGAGCAACCGCCCGAGATTGAACCAGGGCCAGAGGCGTGTACGTCAACCATTTAGCTTAGTTTTGAAAAGAATGTATGATAACGCATGAGAATATTAAATTTCAGAAAAGACTTGACAGCGATCCGATGTGGGAAAGCAAACCCACCGAGGATTGAACCAGGACCTTCCACGTTAGAAGCATGTACGCTAACCGCTTAGCCACGAGTGCATGAATATGTGGTTAAAAGATTTACGCTATACAGATTTTGTTTTGACAATTACGTATGTATAACGTTAATGGTTGGTGAATCTCTTCAACTTGCAAACGCATCATTTAAAGGTCGTTGTGAGTGGAAAAAAAAATGCTTACGAGTGCTTTATCACATCTCAGTACTGTTGAAACATTCATTCATGCATTCTTTTTATCACTATAGAATGGTAGGTCAGTTACATGCTGATGTAATGCTCTCGAGTTTGACAGCAATAAAACACTCATTTCAGTAACATAATTATTTTAAAAAACTTTGATTTTTAGTACGCGTGCTTTCATAATGAGATTCTGAACGTCACCGCCAGGAATCAAACTCAGGACCTTTACATGAATTACATGAATTGTTTATCATGAATGTTATGATTTCCCGAACTAAGCGGTTAGCATACGTACCTTTGGCGTGGGAGACCAGGGTTCGATTCCCGGCGGGGAGCTCATGTGGTTCGGATTCCACGTTAATCAGTAGGTCCACGTCTCATATAGCCTCGCTGCTGAAAGGGACGCTAAACTAAAAAATCAAAAAATCAACTCAAATTCACGCTGCTCAATTCCTTTTTTCCCATTACATATTTGTTTTACCGTACCTGTTTGTTTGTTTTCATTTTTAATCATGGTCCAATCGGGTTTTACTGTTCGCAATGAAATCACTCGTCATTATAGACGATTTATGTACGTTTATGTATTATGAGGTGTGCACGTCAACCATTTAGCTTAGTTTTGAAAAGAATGTATGATAACGCGTGAGAATATTAAATTACAGAAAAGGCTTGACATGCCCCGACGTGGAAAGCAAACCCACCGAGGCTTGAACCAGGACCTTCCACGTCCGAACCATGTACGCTAACCGCTTAGTCACAATAATAATAAAAAAATACGCTATACAGATTTTGTTTCGACAATTACGTATGTGTATCGTTAATGTTCGATGAGTCTCTTCAACTTGCAAACGCATCATTTAAAGGTCGTTGTGAGTAGAAAAAATGCTTACGCGTACTTTGTCACATCTCAGCACTGATGAAACATTCATTCATTTCATGCATTCTTTTTATCACTATAGAATGGTAGGTCAGTTACATGCTGATGTAATGCTCTCGAGTTTGACAGCAATAAAACACTCATTTCAGTAACATAATTATTTTTTAAAAAACTTTGATTTCTAGTACATATGCTTTCATAATGAGATTCTGAACGTCACCGCCAGGAATCAAACTCAGGACCTTTACATGAATTGCTTAGTTAAGAATTTATCATGAATGTTATGATTTCCTGTTTATCAGGTGATTAAGATTTTTCTTTCTTCTTTTCTTTTGTAGTAAATTCACGCTGCTCAATTCCTTTTTTCCCATTACATATTTGTTTTACCGTACCTGTTTGTTTGTTTTCATTTTTAACCATGGCCGAATCGGGTTTTACTGTGCGCAATGAAATCACTCGTCATTATAGACGATTTAACATTGAGGGCAGAATGCTCGAAATTCAATTTAATGCACCGCCCGTAGGAACCGATATCATACAGTATGTACATAATAGTTTCCAAGCAATGCTGGACCATTTGTTAGCCAATGTCGACGATGAGGCGATGGTTGGTTTATCAGTAATATCACCACGCAATACCAATAAACCGTTTTGGGTGAGTTTTCGCCAAGCACGAAACTTGACACTGGAAACGATGTGGGCCTCGTTCGAAAGAGTTTTACAAAGTAACAATGCATTTCTCCTGCACGAACCATTCACCGTGCATTTTCATCGTGTGGATATTCCACGTGGCTATTTCGGTTTGCGGCAAGGAGTACTTCAAAACGAAGAATTATTACGTTGCAAGCGAGGGATTGTACGTGTAAGAAATCAAGATTCAAGGTGCCTGGCGTACGCCCTTGTTATTGCTATTGGCCTGAAAAAATACAAGAATGTAGATGTAAAACGACATAAGCAGTATAAAAATCAGAGAAAATGTGTTGTGGACGATGAAGTCGATGCGCTATGTGCAAATGCAGGAGTGAATTTGGATCATGGTGCCAGTGTAAATGAAATTCGACAATTCCAGGCATACCTTAAAGAATATAAAATTACTGTGTATACCAGTTTCACAGGCCGTGATATCATGTACGAGGGGCCCAACGACGAAAATCGCACTCCCATAAATTTGATTTGTTTGGCTGGCCATTTTGATATCATTCAATCTTTAACTGCTTGTTTTGCAACCAAGTTCTACTGTGAGGCGTGCCATAAAAAGTATAGTAAACGCAATGAACATGTAAAAAATTGTCCTGTAACGTGCTCCAAATGTCTACAGAGACCTCTATGCGACAAGAACCAAACGCCAATATTATGCAACGACTGCAATCGTCAATTTTACGGCGAAGAATGTTTTAACAATCATCGTAATATTGTATATCATCATGGGGAACCTGTATGCAAAATGGTGAAGCAATGTACTAGATGTTACAGAGTATATTCTTTTGTGCATACCGGACAACGCCTTCATGATTGTAATGAGATCTTTTGCAATGTTTGTAAGAAGATTGTTCCAGGATCCCATCAATGTTTTATGCTTCCTGATCGACAATGCTTGAAACCTGGTGTTCCTTCACTCATGCACGCAAAGAAAGCCTTATTGATTTTCTATGATATAGAATCTATGCAAGACACGAATATTGGCGATAATACGTATGTACACATTCCAAATTTATTGGTTGCACAACAAGTATGTTATGCATGTGTTGAAAACAATAATATTCAGCAGTCTTGCAGTACGTGTGGTCAGCGCCAGCATATTTTCCAAGGAGAGGATCCAGTTTATAATTTTCTCCAGTACTTGCGGGAACGTCGTCCCAATATAAATAGGATTTTCTGTGTCGCGCACAACGCTAAGGGATACGATGGACATTTTATTTTAAAGGCTATGGTAGAACAATGCCAATGGAGACCTGACGTCATATTAAATGGGACCAAGATACTGAGTTTAACCTTGAATAATCTGACGTTCATTGACTCGTTGAACTTCCTACCTATGGCATTAAGTAAATTGTCAAAAGCGTTCAATTTACCCACAACCAAAGGCTACTTCCCGCATTTCTTCAACACCAAGGAGAATCAATCGTATATTGGACCACTTCCAGAAACAAAGTATTATGGTGCAGATGAAATGGCCGTCGAAGACAGAAACAAGTTCATGCAGTGGTACAACGATCATCGTAATGATACGTTTGATTTCCAGAAAGAAATTATCAAGTATTGTATTCAAGATGTCAATGTACTGCGACAAGCATGCGTTTCGTTTATGACGTCATTTGAAACAGAAACCAAAGTGAATCCCTTCTTGGAGACGATCACGATTGCCAGTGCTTCCAATTTAGTATTTCGCCGGAATTTCCTTAAACCCAACACCATTGGAATTCTACCGACACATGGCTATCGATGGAGAAGTACCCAATCGATCGCTGCAATGCAATGGCTGGCCTACATTGAAAAAACCGAAGAAAAACAAATCTTACATGCGGCCCGACAAAAAGAAGTGTTTATTGCGGGATTCCATGTTGATGGCTACTACCAAGATCCTGAGACGTTAGAGGAGCACGTCTACGAGCATGCCGGCTGCTTTTATCACGGGTGTAAAGTATGTTTTACTACAGGCCGTAATCAGCCCATCTACAGCAATCCAGAAGACACCATGGAATTCCGTTATGAACGAACGCAAAGAAAAAATGCAAGACTGCGTGAATTGGGGTACATTGTACATGAAATGTGGGAGTGCGAATTTAATCAGTTCTTAAAACAAAATCCTGCAATGGCGACGTATCTGAAGAATCACCCGTACATGAACCGCAGACCATTAAATCCAAGAGATAGTTTTTTTGGAGGAAGGACCAATTGCGTGAAATTGTACCACCAAGTCGACGAAAAAGCGGGGGAAGTAATAAAATATTTCGATATTGTCTCGCTTTATCCTTACATCAATAAGTGTGCTAAATACCCTGTAGGCCATCCACGAATTTATCTACAGGGTGATGAAAATATACCACCAATAAATAAAGTCAATGGTCTAATCAAAATGACGATATTACCAAGTCGCCATCTTTATCATGGTCTCCTGCCTTACCGATGCAACAAGAAACTACTCTTTCCACTGTGTGCTGCGTGTGCCGAAGAAATGAACCCAGACCCTACAGCAACGTGTACACACAACGATCAGGAGCGGTGCCTCACTGGAACATGGGTATCATATGAAATCCAGAAAGCAGTAGAATTAGGATATCAACCAGTGGAAATTTTTGAAATTTGGGATTATGACATTGAACAATATGATCCCATCACGAAAACAGGTGGCTTGTTCACGGAATATATCAATACATTTTTAAAATCAAAAATGGAAGCGTCTGGCTGGCCTAGTTCCTGTGTGACCGAAGAAGACAAATCAAAATTCATACAAACCGTCCTGGAGCGTGAAGGTATTGCATTGGATCCGTCCAAAATTGAAAATAATCCTGCACGAAGAAGTTTATCTAAGCTTTGTGTTAACTCATTATGGGGAAAGCTTTGCCAAAGATCAAACTTTAGCCAGACCACAATTATTGACCGGCCGGAAGAATTTTATGAAAAACTCACTTCCCCCGACATTAAACTCCATCAAATTGTACCCATCAATGATACGATGTTGTATGCGTTCTGGGAGTACAATGAACATGTGCCTGTTCAAAACCGAAACACCAATGTCGTGTTAGGTGCATTTACAACATGTCAGGCACGCCTGGAACTGTACAAGTACCTGGAAATGTTGCAGGAACGTGTTTTATATTTCGACACGGATTCTGTAATATTTACGGAGAAGCCCGGGGAGCCAACCATTGAACCTTCAACGTACTTGGGATGCTTATCGAATGAGATGGAGTCTTACGGACCAGGAGCATACATCAAAACATTTGTCAGTGGAGGCCCAAAAAATTACAGCCTAGAAATATACAATCCGGATACCAACGTCACCAGTTACATATGCAAAATTAGAGGATTTACATTAAATTACAATGCAGGACAACAATTAAATTTCAATACGCTAAAAGAAATGATTACAAATCAATGCCGTGGACAAGTCACCATCACTATCCCCCATAAGATATGCAGGACCAAAGACCATACCATCGTCACACGCAAAGAAGAAAAAATGTACAGTATCCAGTACACAAAACGTCGATTTAAAGAATTCAATTCTTATGATACGGTTCCGTACGGGTACGTTAAAAAACAGAAGATGGAACTGGAAAAAGAAGATGAAGAAGAAAAAACTGTAAGCACCCAATAAGGCCGCCATTTCTTTTTTCCTTTTCCTTTTCTTCTCCTTAACCACAAAGCAGCAACACCAAGAAGAAAATGAAGTACCCACAAGAGTTCATAAACCATCAACACCACCATCAGTGGAAGAAATGCAGTCATCTCGTACCGAAGGGGGGAACCTTGACCATAAAGCAGCAACACCTAGAAAAAATGCAGTACCCAGAAGAGTTCATAAACATCCATCGGTGAAAAAAATGCAGTGATCCTGTACCCGAGGAGGAAGATGAACCTAAACAGATCCATCATTTACGAGTAAGTTTTATTTCTCTCTTATCAATATTGACTCATTTTTATTGTTTCAGAAAAAAGAAATTCATAAAGTAATCCGTCGTTTCTTCTTTTTCTTTACAGGATACGGCTACAAGATTCGAAGATGATGACGCGTCCAACATATTCATTAACTAGATCCTGTATTTATTATGTTAATAAATTGTATGAGAAGAGCGCATACCTTTCGTTAAAATAGAACAAGTTGAAAAAAAATATGTTTTATTATTTCTTGAAACCCTGAACACTTGTTTTCAAATCATGGTAATCTTGAAAATTTAAGGTGGAAAATACATCCAAGATTTGGTTTACATGATTTTGTTCGAAAAATAATTAAAGAATTTTTAGTGTCCAAAATTTGGTTTTTAATTTTAGTTCAAAAATTGATTTGAAAATTTTCAAATGTGGTTTACATCTTTAGTACGAAACTTATTTTTAAAAATTGGTTCGAAATTTTTTAAAATTTTTAGTTCGAAAAATTTTGATTTGAAAATTTAGTTCTTTTATTATTTCTTGAAACCCTGAACACTTGTTTTCAAATCATGGTAATCTTGAAAATTTAAGGTGGAAAATACATCCAAGATTTGGTTTACATGATTTTGTTCGAAAAATAATTAAAGAATTTTTAGTGTCCAAAATTTGGTTTTTAATTTTAGTTCAAAAATTGATTTGAAAATTTTCAAATGTGGTTTACATCTTTAGTACGAAACTTATTTTTAAAAATTGGTTCGAAATTTTTTAAAATTTTTAGTTCGAAAAATTTTGATTTGAAAATTTAGTTCTTTTATTATTTCTTGAAACCCTGAACACTTGTTTTCAAATCATGGTAATCTTGAAAATTTAAGGTGGAAAATACATCCAAGATTTGGTTTACATGATTTTGTTCGAAAAATAATTAAAGAATTTTTAGTGTCCAAAATTTGGTTTTTAATTTTAGTTCAAAAATTGATTTGAAAATTTTCAAATGTGGTTTACATCTTTAGTACGAAACTTATTTTTAAAAATTGGTTCGAAATTTTTTAAAATTTTTAGTTCGAAAAATTTTGATTTGAAAATTTAGTTCGAAAGTTTTTAGTTTAAAATATTTTTCGAAAAATTTTTAATTTTTTTAGTTCGAATTTTTTTTTTGGGTTCGAAAAATTTTTAAATTCCTTTTAGTTCGAAAAATTTTTTTTGATTTGAAAATTTAGTTCGAAAGTTTTTAGTTTAAATTTTTTAGTCCGAATTTTTTTGAAATTTTTGTTTCAAAATTTTTTAGTTCGAAAATTTTTTGTTTGAAAATTTTTGTTTAAAATTTTTTTTAGTTACAAAATTTTTTTTAGTTTGAAAAATTTTTTAGTTTAAAATTTCTTGTACTCTGCGGAACCGTTTCGAAAAGAATCGGAGCAGTTTAGGTAAGAAAAATCTGGCAACACTGTTTCCATTAATGAAGCGCTTACTGAGCGTTTAAAAAATCGCTTAAACTCACAACAATGTGTTATAAGAAATCTACAAGCGACACCCCTCTTTCACCATTGTTACTTCCAGAGACATAGGCAACTAATTCAAGGACAGGATCTCCATCAAGGTAAAAAAGCTGGTAATCATCTTATCTGCCAAAGAGAACGATAATATTTAATGTAAACTTCAGTACAATATCATGATACCAAAAAGGGTTATTTAAGGATGGGGTTGAACCCTTCATGTGAACTTTACGCATAACCATAAAAAGGGAACTAAATTCTAAAATCCAGGTCTAGGGTGGATCGTCGTCATAGCACTCTGAATGTCTAGCATTGGGGGTGGGGGTGTAAGATTATGCGATTTCTATCAACCAATCAACATCGCGGTACCAAAGCAATCATCTTACCCGTAAAATGGAAACAAATGAATGAGGGGTTTTCCCACGTATTCTGTTCACCGTGTGGCGGGTCTAAGATCATGTGCCCTCTGTCGACCAATCAGAATCGAGGTACCAAAGCACTCATCTTACTCGTAAAAAGGGAACAAATTTCAAAAGTCACAGGGGCTTAAGATCACGTGACCTCTATCAACCAATCAAATTCAAGGTACCAAACCACTCATCTTACCCATAAAAGGGAACGAATTTTAAAAAATCCCTGGGCCTAAGATCACGTGACCTCTGTCAGCCAATCATAAACACTCATCTTACCCGTAAAAGGGAACGAATTTCAAATATCGTAGGGTCTAAAATCACGTGACAGCTATCAACCAATCATAAACACACATCTTACCCGTAAAAGGGAACAAATTAGTGAGGGATTTCCCCGCGGGTCATCATACCACGTGACCTAAAAAATTTGAATTTCCCGCGTGGGCGGGGCCTAACGTCACGTGACCTCTCTCAGCCAATCAGAATCGAGGAATTTTTGCTGACTCGGCGAGCCATACGGGGGGGACTACTACTACTTCCCGCAATAAATTCAAAAGTGGCCGTTTAAGTACCTTTAACCAGAACAGTATACTCAGATATCAATGCGATATTAACTTTCTTGCTGGACATAATCATTAACAGCGACGTAAATATGAAAGAAGTGAAAGTATAATGTAGCGAAATATCCTCACTGAAAAGACTATCCGCATCCGTACATCAAGGACGAAAATAATAAGTACTTACAGAGAGAGCAATTTAGGGTGTGCAATACCATCATTAATATTTTTCCAAAATTCTATAGTGTTGCACAAGGAAAAGTGTCCACTTTTGAGGTCAGAAAAAAGGTAAATTTTGGCCATGTGTCGTCATAGCATTTTTGGTTTCTTTAACGTCATATAAGAAACCTATCTATAATATGTTATAAATATTATCTCCCACGTGGTAGAATAAAACACGTCCGTCATAGGAATATTACTTTTGTATCTAAAATTACGTACATCATAGCGTCTACACATGGAGTTAACGAGACCGCGGTTTGATACAAGTATATACTTTTATCATCGTATAAATCGGAATTGGGGTACATTAAATTCCATTTTTGCTCTAATGTAACACTGACTTCTTGAACTTCAATCCGCCTAAGTCATAACACACAATCGTGTGCAGTTGAAACTTTTGTATTTTTTGAATAGAGTCATTTTCAGATATGACAGTATCGATAGTATTGCATACATGCAATTTCTGGATGAGCACATGATTTTCTTGCATGTCATTCGCTTCAAATTTTACTTTCGTTTTTTAAAATATTTAATCTGTAAACGCAAAATGAGGAACATATAATTGACTTCCCTTTACTATATCATTTAAATTTTGAGAATGTGTCAGTACCACGTGACTTCAAAAACAAATATAATCTCCCACCGAACATGCAATAGAAATATCGTCGTTTTGTAGTAATGTACATACATTTTCCCTTGTTTCACAATACACGTGTGGAGTCATGAAGCGGAACAGGCATTAGCAGGAGCAAATCTGAGAGTGTCTGTTTATTGTCGAAATATTTAGAAGAAAGTAGGTTCTCTGTATTTACCAGAACTTGCCTTCCTGCTTAGCGTCGAGTGTCACATTGAGGTGTGCACAAACCGTTCTATAGCTGGGTGCAACATGATTTCAGAAATTCTAAATTAACTTTTCTACAGAAATAGCTTAGTTACGTTTTACTTTTTCTACGGCTGCAGACCTCGTATGTTATATCAAAACGGAAAAGGGTCATTTTTGTCATTGAATTGCGGAGATACGGATGAATCGAGTAAATAACGTTTTGCATATATTGATCATCTACTTTAAACTGGGTTTTTTGTTGTGTTAGTTTGATAAAACACATATGACAAAAGAGGAATGTTACCAATAATATAGAACAAAAATGGTTTCTTTGTATATATATATATATATATATATATATATATATATATATATATATATATATATATATGAATACGCATTTATTCCAGGATAAATCTGTCCTAGATCAGCAACGCTAGGGTAGACCTCTCAGTGTGCGGATCGACGAGGCACGTGTCGTCATAGAGCAGAAGACAGACAATCACACTGCTGGAGTTAGAGTGCGTAAGTGGCATTGGGAAACGGACGACACACAGGATACTGCGGACATAGCTCAAATCGCAATGGGTACTGCATGCACTGCTGGAAATTCAAGGTATATGCGATATGCAACATGTCCCGACCACCTAGCCGGATGGCAACAGAAGCGAGATCACTTCTTGTCACGCATAATAAATATCGATGAATTTTGGGCCAGGGAATACGAATGGAAACTCAAATGTCAATCCACGGAGTGGCATCATACCAGATCATCAGCATGGTATAGGTTCCGTCAGAATCTTTCCCCTGCGAAATAGCTGATGATCATGTGTCATGTGCCATCAGGGATATGATTGTGCCACTTCGCTCCACATGGCAGAAACATACCACAGAGATTTATTGGTGCGTTGAGGAGAAACGTTCAGATCTTGTGGAAAGTGCAATCATACCCCACGACAGCGGAAAACTATATAAAGGAGAGTGTGTACGGCGGCAAGTGAGATGCTGGGTTGGGAGGAACTGTAGAACACGCTCTGCTCTCCTGATCTTTCGCCCTGTGACTTTCATCCCATACGAAAGGTTAAGGAACCACTATGTGGTAGCTGGTTTGCGACATGAGAGGACATTGCTAATGCTGTGCGACATCAGATAATCCGATTCACACATGGTACGGAAAATGGTGATGCACATGGTATTCCGTGCTTCTCTTATCGTTGCCAGCGAGTGGGGAGCGTTAAAGCGCACTACGTCGAGGGCCTCTAGACCCATGTTTGTTATGTTAACTGTAGAACCAATATGTGTGCTATGATATAGTTAGTAAAATATTGTGCTTCTTATTTTGCACCACGAAACAAGTATTGACCTGTACACTGTAACGTCTCCGTCTGCATAATTTCCCCAAACGAACCAAAATCAAGTAATCATAGGAAAATAGTCGATTTGAATTCGTTCAGAAAAAGAAATCCGGCAGAAGAAACTTGATGTAGCGGCCCCCTCTCTGCCCCATGAAATATTTATATAATTATCCAAACTTCTATTTTTAAATTATGCAATCAGGATAATGAATATAACATAAAATAAATAACAGATTCAAATTTTCAGTAACAACTTTATTAAACAATTTAATGTATGTATGTATGTAATAATACATTTGATTAATGCGTATACACAAAACTTTAACAACAAATACATCTATTTTTTTAAAAAAAATATCAGGGCTTATGTCACAAATTCACCCTCTTAGTTGGTAGCTGTTGTTTAGAGTTAATTAGCATTTCCAAACGTTATCATTACGAAATTTAAAAGACATAATCATGTATTCAATAGTAATTTCAGATCGAATAAACTCGAAGGATAGTCAAGTTCAAGAAATCAAATATACTTCCTAATAAGTGAGTTTACTACCAGATTAATAATAAGCAAAATTTAGCAATTGATTCAGTAGAATCATAAATACTATCTGAATTTGTTTTCAATATTCAAACTTAGTGAATCAAAAACTTTCAGTCCAAATTTTCATAAACAACTTCTATATATGGAAAGCTAAAAAATATTCCAACTTGAAGTTATTAACCTTTCAATCTCTAATTTAATTACGTTCAAAATTAACGCAATTCGGATTATTATTATTATTATTATTATTATTATTATTATTATTATTATTATTATTGTTATTATTATTATTATTAATATTATTATTATTATTATTATTATTAGTAGTAGTAGTAGTAGTAATGGTGGTGGTAGTAGTAGTAGTAGTATTTCGTTGTATTCTTAATATAGAGTGTTCAAGAGAGTAAAGGAATGCTATTGTCGTCAAAGAGAGCTCAAGCAACAAACGATACTTAAATAGAAAGAATAACCAATACCTTTTCAAAGATAGAAATCAGGGAGCATTGGGCTATACGTTTTTACTTTCAGCCACCAAATTCACGAAAAATAATATTCTTATTCCTTCAAAAAGGAAATCTATCTAGGTGGAACTGTAATCACGAAAAAAGAAATATTATGTACTTTATCTGGGATTGATGATAATCTAAATATTTCTAGAAATACACGTGCAATTAAAAAGCACGGAACACGTTACCAAAATTTAATAAGGCTTAGGATAAAACAAAATTGCTTTTATTCACATTTCAATGAGACCGTTGTAAATCATTACGATACAGAAAGGAAAATGTTTGTGCTTTACACATCTTCCCTTGAATTTTATAAATCAAGTAGACCAATATGTTCGTTAAATATCACGCGACGCGAACAGATTATAAAATCATTTTTTCACACTAGTACGAAACAGCACAAAAATTACGGAGATTTCACAGGAGAACAAATTTACAAAACGTGGATAAAGCACAAAGAAACTTAATTGATATGCAGGGGTATGCCAGAGTCAGTAGATCCACCTGCTTTTTAAATACGTTCTCAAAGTTCAGTTGAATGCTTAAGGAGGTGTGACTAATACACTTGGATTTAACAGAACCCTAACTTCGTTGAACACTAACTACATTCCGTTTCACATGAAATACGAGGGTAGAGAATGTTGTCCTCTCTTCGTTTTCTGCTATCTTAATTTACTGTTAGGCTAGCTGCGGAATGCGTAACTACACATCAGCTTTACCAGCCACGTACTGTCTTCCCGTTTTTCTCGAGGAACTTGAGTATCGTGAGTCTCCTTGCCTCTCATGACTAGGTTGTATAGAATTTGCAGATGAACAAAATGTAACTGATATTTCACAGCAGTGCTCCAACTGCGCACCTTTCTTGGCCTGACAGTGAGAAATTCAATGGTTAAAGATAAATATTATATTTCTGATGACGTCCAGTTCAATAACTGCAACTTCATGAATAACCCTTTGACGAAGATTATCCAAACTGATTGGCATTGTTTGGTGTAGTCGGACTTTTAGAAAATACCAGAAAAAGTGTTCTAGTGACGATAAATTAGGGTAACAGAGAACGAGCGGGCCACTTGACCTTGCCTCTTGTGCCAATCCGTTATTTAGGAAATTCCGTGTTAAGGAATCGTTGAAACGCAGATCCTTTAAGCTGCGAGTGACAATGACAACACTTCACAATATCGTTCGTAAGAAAATAAAGGCAAAGCCTTACAAGTTGAAACTTGTACAGGAATTGACGGAAGAAGACTGTTACATAAGAAGTCAGATTTGTGAAATGATGCTTGCACGGTTGAACTGTGATCCAGGGCTTCTTTCACAGTTACTGTTCTCAGATGAATCCACGTTTGATGTGTCTGCTAACGTAAACTGATACAATTGTAGAATCTGGGGAATTGAAAATCCACACGAATTTGAGTCACATGTTCGTCATTCTCCAAAGTTAAATATGTTGTGTGCCGTTTCAATGAAACACTGCAGTGGATTCCCGAAAAGACTTCAGCAATGTTTGGACGTAAAGGGTGCTCAGCTGGAGGTTTGGCGTTTAAAAGATGCTTGGAAACAAAATTTCAGACTTTCTTACAAGTTTACTAAAAGTTTTGTACAAATATAATAAATGGTTACAAAGTTATAGCTTTTTTACTTTTTTGAAGAAATTTGGAAGACCCTATATATATATATATATATATATATATATATATATATATATATATATATATATATATATATATATATATATATATATAATTAAACGTCCATATTGTTACCAGTATGTACATCTATTTGAGATAAATATGTTAGTAGCAAAGTTTGCAACAAACGTATTTACGTCTTTGGAGCAGTATGAATCTTGTAACGTTATGATCTTGTAACGTATGAATCTTGTAACGATATCTTGTACTATTATATTAGGGTTATGAAACATTTTATACTAGTGAAATATATGCAAACGCAACTTTTCGTTACTACCATGAAAGATGCTGCGATAAATGAATACTATTAAAAAATAAAAAAAAGATAAATGCTTTGAATTCCTCAACAAATTTTCAAAATTTTGCACTTGCTGCCAGAACGTAAGATATCAATCTAGGGTTTTGAAATTTCGCACAGGTATTACTTACCGGTACACGTAGGTACACCTTTTCCACGATACCGCAAAAGGACGTACTAAAGTTTACTAAAATTTTACTAAAATTTCGAAACTTCAGAGACGTTGCCAGAACATATAGAATTATCCTAAGGTTCTGAAATTTCGCAGGAGTAATACCTATATGCAGGCACAAGTTTTATACACTACCACATAGAGGTCCTCAAACTTTCGAATTTTGAATACAGGGACACTATTCTACGCCTTGGATATGAAGCATTATTGCACTAGGCATACTGCTGGACATTGTGCCACCCGATTATCATCTGTTCCATTCCTTGGACTATTACCTTAGGGGGCGCCAGTTCAAATCTCTAGTAGAGATGCAAAATGCAATTGATACCTTCTTCTCTGCACAGCCCACCAAGTTCGACCTGGATGAAATCCATGGCCTTCCTGAACGTTGGCAGAAGGCCGCCGATGATGATGGGGACTATTTTTGATCTTTTAGGTATGTCTTAGGTGATATGTCGATGTTCGAAAGTGGTGAGTGAAACAAATATAGAAATTGGTTTCCTTTACATTTACTCAGTCACTTTAATAATAATTTACGAAACTTACTCCAGGGAATGTCTATACCAATTATCACTGTGTTCATTCAAAGCTTTTATGGGCTTATTTGTATTTTGTAACAAGTTGGTAGCTGAGGAACAAATTAGCCAATACTGGTGAACTTTCTCACACTAATGTAAAGTAAAATGTGATGTTTTCTGAATGAATGTATTTGGTTAATAGTGTTTGCAGAAATAGCGGTAGCATATACTTTTGTTTTGATTTGAAACTTGCTCGCAAATTCTTATTACAAACTAAAGAAACGAAGTATATCTATGCAAGAACCAGAATTACTTTTTCGTTTATACATAATGGAAGATCATATTAAACACTACACAATTTCTCAATTTTTTCACCGAATAATTAAAGAATTTGAAAAGCACAGGGAAGATACAATCTACGACCACTTTTTGAGTTGTTCTACGCTGGGATAAAACATTATTCTAGGGATCGAATAGTCCACTGCACTGGAACATATTGATACATTGAAGAAGCATTGTCAGTTCACTAAAAATAATGGTAGTAATAGAGTAGCTCAGAAGGAAAACAATCAGAGTTTCATGTGAAACCTGAAAGAAATCAAAGCATGAAAATGCACTTTTATTATTTCCGACTGTACTTATCATTCGTAGAAAAGAGTATTTTCAATATTCTTTGGTCAAGTTTGATTTCGCTGAAGTTTCGTGAAAACTGTGCCCAGTAGTTCTTTATAATTCCCTACTAAGTTAACATCGAGTCAATTATTTTATTGATCCTCGCTGCTCGTTTACCGTGCTTGTTGTCTGCATGTAGTACCGGGTTCAATTCGTGGTGGGAAGCATTGACACTTGAACACACCACGTTGGTTTTGATTCCTCCTTAGTGTATTGGTCTATATCTTATACAGCCTTCGCACAGAAAAACGTCAATATCTAATACAACAAGTATGGGGAAGAGTTGTAAATTTTGTTTTAATCGTAGCCAAAGTAGAATCAGAAGTGGGTATTGGACTGAAAGAAATAAATCTTTTTTTTTCAGTTTTTAATATTTGCATTTCAAGAAATATAATCTTCTTCGTAATTTAAAGACTGAGAAAAGCATTTGTGTGTGGTTCCAATATACTACCCATTAAAGGTCCAGAAACTTTGAAAGTGCAACCATAGTCTAAGATATTTTGGAAAATCACATCCATAGCTAGAATTTAGGCAGAATGTTTGGAGAAAATGATAGTGTTCAGAGCGGGAGATCTAGGGTGTGCAATAAAATGTATTATTTTTAATTCTATAAATAATTTCTCTAAGAACACTTGAACTAAGTGTTTAACTGCTCTTAATATGTTCAAATATTTTTGAATTGACTGTACATGTACACTAACACTCTTCTCAAAATGTTTCATATCAACACTTTTAATTAATAATATAGTGAACGGCACTTACAATAAAATAATCTGATCCAGCTATACAAGATTATTTAAACGAATCATGTTACAGTCTAGTTAGAAGTATCACCGTCTAGGGTAGTTTTTTGCCACGAATTTGGAAGAATACCTGAGTGTGAGGTCTTAGAAATTTATTAAATATATGTAAGCATACTTAAATATTATTTGTAATATTTGTTATTTAAATTAAAAAGCAAGTACAACCACTAGAGACTTATAAATAAAGTTTAATATCAAAATGTAATCACCGAAGTAAATATATTGATAATGAAACATGGTGTTGCAGTTTTAATAAAGTTGTAAAAATTGAAGAATTTCTCTGTCAGCTTACTTATAGCATAATATTTTGAATTCTTAAAATTATTATTGTGTTTTATAAGTTTTAAAATAATTGAATATGATAGTCAAACATAATTTTACGTTATATGCATTGTCCATTTCGAAAACGGCTCTTGTACATTTACAGAAAATCCCAGAAAGCTGTAAAAAATGAAGGAGCTACATGTTTTTTAGAACTGGGAATTTTTCAGTGTGGTAATGTGAAAAAGTAGAACATACTCAGTTATTTTCAGTTCTACAAAAGCATCAATCTTACAGTTTTTCTTGGTTTTTCGTAAATGGACACGAGCAACTTTGGAAATGTACAACGCACTGTAAAGTAGTAATTACAATATTTATATCTACTTTGTGAAATATTTAACATGTATAAGTGTGACCGTAAGTGTATCATTAAGAGTGAATTATACATATTACTATATACTTTTTGAAACCATACCGGTCACTACATAATTAGACTTTGAATTTGCATATTATTTTTAATAAAACAGAAAAAATAATATAAACATATTCTTTGTATACCTCGGTATCCGTTGCGATTTATGTGTTTTGTCTGATAGTAAGTGTTTGGAGAACATGTTACATATGTTTGATCTTTCTACTCTTCTGTACATTTGGCTCGATTTCAACTTCATTATGGGCTGCTTCACTGACATATGTTTTCCAATTTCGTTATCAGATTTAATTCTCCCTAAGTGATGCTTCTTCATCCATCTAAAGAACTCCAATAGAAATAAGTAAACTAATTCAAAACATGAAAGTAAGCTTCCCCCAAGGAAAACACTAGCGGTTCCTCCGAACGATGCTGAAATAAAATGAATACCATTTATAATCATATAGTTTTGTCACATTATTTATTAATAAATGTAGTTATTTCACGCTCAATCATACACTTTAATTTTGTTCATCAATCACGTAACATTTCAAAAAACTTGCATTAATGAATTGCACAGCTAAAACATAATAATATATTTATAGATTAACACTATCAATACTTTGCATGAACCTGAATATTAAAGATTTAAATTGCTCGTAAGTTTACTGTGTAAATAATTTGTGCCAGGTTAGTAGTAGTAGCTTGAACTGAGTGATCATTATTTAAGATCACATTTCTTATCAGCATTTTTTGTTTTTTCCTTCCTGTTTACCTGTTCATCTGATAGTGTTTTAGATTCTTTGCTATTTTGTCATACAATTCGATTACCTTACAGTATAATTATCTTGCTCTTAATTTAAAATATTAGCAAGGGAGAAAAACAAATCATGAATGATGATCTGTTCATTTTTGCGCTGTTCACGTTTGGCTTAAGGACGCTTTCGGGTGTTCGTAAGCAGCACATATAATTTGGCAGTTGTTAGTAATAAAAATGAACTGTTGAAAATATATACTTAAAAATAAAGTCTTAGTAAAACACTTTGCAATTGAATGTATCTGGATCTACTAACAATAAATTGATGGTGAACTATTCTTTTACCTAACATTTCTAAATCTCCAAAAATCACGTCATGAAAAAATCTGGTTTTTGGAAAGTAATTCAATACCAAATAAATAGTGCTTCCAGCTTTCCTGAAATATAGAAAGAACAGGTATAAGTAAAACAAATGAATTTCTGTTGAAGTTATAATTTTCTTGATGTGAAAATCCTTCATGTCCAATATATTTTTAAATCACTAATTCGAAAATAAACATTCAATGACTCCGGAAAAAGTCAAAGTAAGTCCATATTAAACTACTGTAAGTCTAAAGTTCATTTGTTATATTAACTAGCTTTAAAGAGTTCATAATATGACGTAAATTATCAAAGTAAGGTAAATCCTGTGACGCCAATACATAACTTTGTGAGAAGAAACGCCCGCAGGATTTTCTCCAAAGAGACCATTACCATCAGAGACCAAGATACTGAGTGTGAAACTATTACCATTGCTACACGTTGTACACATTGCATCAGTTTAATAACCATAATAAATATATGAAACACTACAGTGTATTTGCAAGCAGAGCTAATATGTTTTAAAATTTATTTCTATCAGAGCTAATGTATGTGATGAGACCTCATCCATCTCCTCACGAATTTAATTTATTGTACTTCCATACAAATTGGGCAGGTATTTTGAACGATACGTTGCTGATAAAATGCATAGTTCATTTTGCAGTTTTTCGGTACCTACACAATAGTTAACTTGGGTTCATTGCAGTATTTCGCGACAATTAGAAATCCTTTCGAGAAACTTGCTTTGCACTGACGAATGATTTCATGTCAGGCATTTGCGTCTCATAGACTGTACGTTACTTCACGAATTTTGCCACAATCTCATGGATAGATCCATGCTTCATGGAGTGTTTCAATAGACTTTCACTTTTTCCGGAGGGGTGACGTTCGCAGAAGAGCTTCCAGTTACATTTTTCTCCCTTCAATGGGATACGGTCAGAACATGTCCATTACTTACAAACACCATTCGGAGGTTTAATTTTCCACGTTGGTTGCGACTGCGATTCATAGTTGACTAGCCAAATACAATCGTCTTGATATCATACATTGTGTAGGACGTCTTTTCTACAGGGTCATTATGCCGAATGTTTGAGCTATATATGGAGTCCGCACAGTGCAATATCTATTTACACTCTTTACAGGAACAAAGTGCAGAATGTCGTCATGTTCATACTGATTAAGTATGTACTTGATGAGTGTTGGCTCGAATGCGTATCCATTTTTTTTACACTGTTTTTGCATCTGTCACGGAAAACTTGAAGTAGAAAATTGCTACGAGATAGACTTTCAAAAAAATTCACATTGGTTGCCATGATGTAGATACGTTATTTACTCTATAATGGAGGCCTTTCGCTTTCTTGACTTTTCGAAGTTGGCTGTTTGAATAAGTCGTACGAGTCGGTTCTATGAGCGGAGGTAAAAATTTAAATTCGGACACATAAATAAGGATCCATCTTCTGCACTCCATGACATGCTATTCAAGTTATGTGATCATCGCTTAATAAGATGCTGCCATTAGAAATAAACTCAAAAAAAATGCACGAAACACACTAGATATAGCTACGAAATTATTTAAGAGATAGATTAGTTTATGCCACTTCGGTAGTTTCGAGAATCTGTAAACACAGAGCTTGAAACTTCAAATGAAGAAAACGCAATAAGTAAATATCATGTTGATATAGCTAATGTAATCACATTGTTATATGTTACGAAACTACGTTACTCACCCCTGATATGCTACCGTCGTAGGATAATATTCTTCATCACATGACGGGTAACAAAAGCAATCTTTCCCATTTAGGTTATCCTCTGCAAATACAGGGAAAATATTTATAATTATAGAAGAATGATCGTATGACAAAGGTTTCAAATTTGAACTATCAAACTACATGTTTTTAGTAATATTAGATTCAATTTGGTTTGAAATTTGCTTGGCCTACTTATCTTGACATTGCTACAAGAATTGTAACGTTTGGTTTCATTTTACGTTACTACTTATGTAATACTGTTATCAAAGCCAATACAAACATTGTAAAGATATATGCAGACCTTCCAACGCGCTCGAGAGAAATATACAGTTATAATTACGTTTTCAGCAAACTATTGGTCTACATTTCTACACTATTGACCTTTGATAGCGTTTGGACCTGACTTCCAGCTTCTTAAAATCAAGGTTCTGTACATCAGCTTATCGGGACGAAATAGGAAGCTGCAAAAAGAAAGCATAAAGTTCTATGACATTGTGATTGTTTTAAAGCAATTTATGTTGGCCTATCTATGACTCATGCCATTGGAAGTTTCTCATATTATGGGCTACAGTGCAGTGTAAACCATATTTATAAGACTTAAGACATAAGAGACATAACTAAAGTAGCGAAAACAAGAAAGATATGGAAAGGAAATGAGTTTTATTTCAAACAATTTCCATCGCTTGATGCGGGAACAAGCAAAGTCAAACCCGGCGACATAGCTCGGCTCAAAGTTTTGCTAATGATATCAGTGTGACATAGCAGCACTCAAAGAAGAAAGAAAAAGAATGAACGCTTTTACTCTTTCTCCTCTGGCCGAGTCAGCATTCTTCAGCATCCAACACGTTTACCAAACATTCCTGCATCTGAACTATACCCTAGTGATAAAACTCGGCAGTTGTTGATGCAAAGAAGTACATGAGTGCGTTCCGCAGGTCTCCCTCATTTGCAAAGGAATCTCCCACGGAGTTGGTTGTCAGGGAATGAAACAGGTCGTAATCTGTAGGCGCAAGATCCGTTGAATATGATGGAAGGTAGTATCTCCAAGCCAACTAGCCGAAGGGTCTCCCGGATCTCTTTGCCATATATCACTTGCCATTGTCGTGCAGGAACAGCACACCTTTGCGATTCACCAATGCTAGCTCATTCTACTGTAATGCACTGTGAACTCTTTGCAACTGCTGACAGCAGAGTCAACCGTGATGGTCTGATGAGGTGGAGGGAGCTCGTAATTTAACATTTGCCGACAGTTCCTCCATACAGATAGCATAAACTTTCATGGATGCAGAAGTATCTTGAGATGTGACGAACAGGGTCACGTCGTTTGTTGACAAACAGTGTCACGTGACCAAGGTCTGTTACCCTTAAAAGTGTCACAAAGGATCCACCTTTCGTCACCAGTGAGCAAGTGATCATAGATGGGTATGTTCAGCTGCCGACTGAGCAAGGACAAACAGGTTGTCATTTGCTGTTCCTTGGATGCTGACCTGTAGGGTATCCACTTGCTTAACTTGTATGACTTCCCTATTCCATGCAGGTGCAGACTGACTGTTTCATCGGAAATATGGAAACTTTCTTCAAGCTCATCACGCCTTAGACGACTGTCCTCCTCTATGGCTGCTTCCAGTGCCTCGTCATCCAATATGTGTGGTGGTCCACTACGAGATTCTTCCGAAAGGATCACATCTCATGAACGAAATTTCTGGAAGCAATGCTTGGTAGTGCGTTCGTTCAGGGCATTGCCTCCAAATGACTGGCATACTAGGAGATTTGATTCGGCTGCTGTCAGGCCGATTTAGAAAGCATACAAGAAACACACGCAAACTAGCTATTTTGATACCTCCATTTCTCTACGACACTGGACGAACTATGACAGATGTATGTGTGCAACGCGCCCGTATTACTTCAAGTTAATGGTGAGCTTAACTCCTGATTGCTTGGCAGCAACGTATGTCAGTTCGTCTGTCGTTTGTCACCGCATGATTAATGGCAAGTCACAAACAGCAATAATTTTTTGGGTTACCTGGTACATAACTAGAAATTCTGAGACCGACTTTGATTCCGTCATTCATCGGTTACAATTTTAAAAGTATGGTACGCTTTTTAAAAATAATGTTCAGTTTTCCTTTACGTATTCTGTAGCTTCAGTGCTGATGGAACAAGCATTTCAAGCGTGCTATATGGGTAGTGAATTTCAGTTTTCCTTATGGGAACTGGTAGATTAATAATTACAAATTATTGACTCTCTGGAATTGTTGTAGTCTCTTAAGAATTTGTATTGAAAAGTGCACAGTGTCATTCTGTCATCTGTTTCTCTGTACAGTATTACTCTGTATACCTGCACGTTTAATCTTCTTGTTTGGTAATAATTTTCTATTGTCATTAATTATCTTTGTTTTTAAGCCAATTTGCAATTTATGCTAGATAGCCACAACGCGACTAACAAGACGGTTTGAAGTTCACTCGCAATAACTGTAACAAACGTCTGCACGGCTTCTTTAACGAGCTAAAATATCTCTAACATTTTTTATTTAAAAAAGATTTTCTCTTTTCAAGAAGTTCTCATAATTTCCTATCGACTCTTCAACACAGGAAGCTAATGACGGGGTTTCTTGTCTAAAGATAAATACGAGTTTGTTTTAAGCTAGTCAGCTGTTAGTAGATAGAAGAGTAAGTCAAAGAAATTCGCCGTGCTAGATTTCCGGTACGAAATGTTTCAAACCCATTCAGAATTGATTTCGTAATCCAAAGCCCTCTCTAGGTGGGACAGCATGGAATTTTATTAACAAATTCCATACTGTGTTTTAAAATCACACGGTGACACGAGCTACGTCATCGGTGGAGCTCAACAACGTCATGATTTTGGTGAAGGTACAACGTGTAATTGACGACGGGACTCCCTCAGGCGTATAACGTTACAGTTTTTGGTGGAGGTGTCGCGAAAGTATTTATTGTGTTTTACGACTATTCTTGCTTCTCTTGCCTCTATGTACCATGCCGACGAAACATAAGTTCATTTGTTTAGAATTATCTGTAAGTATATGATTTTTAACTATAAAGTTATTGCTGCTTTTTTGCTAGTAAACAACTATAGTCATGTTAGTTTTAACTAATTATTATTCAGCGCAGTATATACAAAACAAAACTGCCATGTTGCAGTGGCAGATGCTTTTTCCGTGGCAGTGCTTAATCTACTAAATATGTGTTTTAGTTACTAGGCTTTTGTCAATCGTATACTTATGTTTTTCATGGAACTGATTATTATTAGTCTATATTGTCTTCTCATGCACATTGAACTGGATCTTCGTCTTGCTTTCCTGTTGACTTATGTTCTATCATCCTATGCTACCTGCTTTGTTCTTGAATATCGGATCATACCAGTCGTACAGTAGCTCAACGGTTGGACGTCCTAGTGCTTCCGGTGTGTTGGTTATAATATCATGCACCAAAATAATACTGAAAAGTAGTCAAGAATATGTAAACGTCTGCTCCCATTCAAAAAGGCAGAACTTCTCATAAAAATGATGTGACGCACTGATTTCAAATAAAAGCTGTAAAGGCAAAAGGGAAAAGTGCGATATCTAAAAGGGTAATTTTAATTTGATCTTTACAATCAAAATATTAGTAAAGCAAAATATAGTTAGTCCGTCACATTGCTTCATCTTTTCAGGTTAAATTCATGTATTTTAGGAAAACTTGTACTATTTATTTATAAAGCAAGCTAAAAATCGCATTATTGCTCAGCTAGATAAGCATAGCCAACAGCCGACGCGGTAATCATCAACTCTGTTGTTCATGCTACGCAATACAATGACCGCCAACATGTCTGAAGCCGTCATTTAAAGTGACCAAGTTGATACAGTGACCGAAGAATAACAAAAAGCTTCCCAAACATTCCCGAAGCCAGGCAAAGTCATAGGTTGCAGTGCAATTGAGAAACCTCCCTCTCTAAGCTCTGTGCGTCTACCAAAACTCACATTACTACCTGATTATATATACACCGTACGTAACCCACACGTGCAGTAACGTTTTAACCAAACAAAATAAGTAATTTCAGTGACGATAGACCTTGGCTGCTCTATGGAAGATGTATTAGAGACAAATAACTCTCACAATATAATCTTAAAATAACTTAAAATTCCTCAGTATGTACTTTTTTCTGACACGATTAACATACACAATATGACCACCCAAACTCTTCTGCCTCATCTGGAACCACCAGTTAAACAACTAGAAAGCCAGCTTTGAATCCTAGAAGTGAGAAAGAGAAACCCTGTAGCTGCTTTAAAGATACAAATCTAAAAGATTCACAAACAGGTACTGCTCTTATTTTCTATGCAATTCGAATCAACGCCGAAAGAAGAAATATAATTCACTTGCAGTAAGTAAAACTATTAAGATCTCTCCTAAGAGAGAAAGATTCGCGACGCCACTACTGTTACACAGATGCTCTCTTCAAGAAGGAAAGTACTTGTAATATATTTCTAACATACATATAATTAATTACAATAAATATACTATTCTGGAAAATATCGTATGCTACCTTAGACAGGATGTGAAACAAACGACAACAAAATTGTTTACTTTTTTAAAAGTCTCATTTTGCCCTGTCGCGACAAAACGCCGTAACTTTGGCGGATCAGTTTTGAGAAAAAGAGCCGTAAAGTCGCTACAGACCGGTTAATTTCCTACTTACATCGAAATTCTCTTTCGTATATTTTCAAAAGTATTTGACTCAGCTCAATGCTGGGCGTATGAACATAAATATCGGTGGCGGGAAATTCAAAAATGCTTATAGCGACAAAACAATGTAACTCAAGTTACAGCGTTTTGTCGCAACACGGCAACATTAATAGTTATATATGCATATAAGGAAGTCTATATGGAGGAATATTTAAAATCTTTTGTTATGTTATTACCTACAAATTAAAAAGAAATGAGTAATCCTTCTGAATTAAAATAATGATGATGCAGTTAAAATCTCTTGTTGTGTATTTGGGCTACTAACAGTGATCCCGTCGAAACCACTAAAATTCACCGACGTTATTCAGGTAGGATAAAGGCTTGCAATTGCCCTTCTCTCTTTTTTTAATTATTAATAATAAATTACACCGGCTTTATGAAGTCCCCAAGTTATTACTTTAAAAAGGGCTCGATTTTTCAGAATTGAATAATTATTCATTGGCCTTATACATTGTACCAAATACCAGAAAAAAGAGTGGCTATTTCCAGTACTTTTATTGATAAAGTTCTTTCCCCATGTACTTCCTACACATTCCGATTTTCACTGCTTCAGTTTAGTCATATTCATTGTCGTTCAGCTAATACTTTTAAACACTACTTACTGCTACAGACTTTCTATATTGAAATAACAATTGTACGATTATCATTAACTCTTATTTTTCTTTACATTTTTCTTTCATAAAGAAAAAAAACTTTATCGTTTTTGACGATTTAAAATATTGTTAATATTAGAGATACATTTCGGATATGTATATGTACGCAAGCAGCAAAGGTAAAAACATGACGTAGGCAAAGGAAAGAGATCGCATATTTGAAAACCCTTGAATATATTTGAGCTATTCTTCTTCTTATTTTAGATCCAGTGATTAAGGTTCGAAATTCTGCATTTGAAGTCAGCACATGGTGTTGGCCTATTGATTAAAAATATTTATCAAGATGGAGACTAATTGCCATGCTGCTTCCGTCCTCATTATCTGTCAATTCCGAAATGAAATTAAACGAAACAGGTTGTGGGATGGAGAAAGCCATAGGAAAGCGCAGACACCCGAGAAAACGGACACGGTGTTTTTCTACTACAAAGAACACTTGGCTCTTAATGCTGTCGTTTTTTATTACAAAAATTAAATGGGCGAGTTTTAATGTTCCTTTACCAATAGCATGCATGAATTGAGACTGAATACTAATTTTAAATTTTAGTATTGTATCTAACAAAATACCTATCTTCTTTTTTTATCAATACGACATACTCATTATCAGTGATGAAAATTTTCCAGAAAATTTTGAAACGGAAAATTTTTCCGATTCATAAAAACATGCTCCACTTATTCCTACATCGTTGTTTAGCCGTGACGTGTGGTGGAAATTTTTCTTCTATATTTTTCCGGAAACTTTTACGTTGTTAACAAAATCAGTGTTCAAGTAAAAATTCCTCAGCAATCATAAAATTGATTAAATTCATGTATAGAAATGTTAAAAAGTGCAAGATCGTTTAAAGAATCTGAAAATTTACATGGTTCAGACAATTTTCAGTACTATGTAGGAACAAGTGGAACAACTTCTCATGAATCGAAAAATTGTTTTTCCTGAACAGTGTTGAAAATTTTCCGATTCATAAAAAAACACTCCACTTATTCCTACATCGTTGTTTAGCCGTGATGTGGGGGGAAAATTTTTCTTTTATATTTTTCCGCAAAATTTTCCGTTCTTAACAAATTTTAGTGATCAAGTAACAGTTTTCCAGTATTCATAATATTGATTTAAATCTTGTATACAAATGTTAAAAAGTGAAAGATCGTTTAAAGAATCTGAAAATTGTCATGGCTCAGATAATTTTCAGTACTATGTAAGAACAAGTGAAACAGTTTTTCATGAACGGAAATATTTTCTGTCTTGTATGGAAAAATTGAAAAGCTTTTATGAGTCGGAAAGATTTCATCATTTTGAAGCAAAAAGTAAAACAACGTGTTTAAAGCAAAGTTTCAATGCTCTGTAGAAACAAGTGAAAGGAATTTTCATGAATCGGAAAATTTTCATCACGATGTAGAAACAAGTGAAAAATCTTTTCATAATCCGGACAATTTTGGATATTATGTATAGTGATATTAAGTGGAAAAATTTCCACTATATTTAACTGCACATTTAGCTATAAAATTCGATTCCTGTAGAGGCAAGTTAGAAAGGAACAAACTATCATTTTCCAATTAGCTTTCGGAAACCAGAAATTTTCTAATATTTCAAGTTGGGAAGTAAAAAATATACAGTCTCTCTCTCTCTCTCTTTGTGTGTGTGTGTGTGTGTGTGTGTGTGTGTGTAAAGTGCAGGGAACATACATCGAGTTCCTAGAGAACAAATATCCCATAAGAATATGTAAAATGTAACAAGAAATTGGAAAGAAAAATTTGTGAATTTATCAATTTATTCAAAATTGTGAATTTATCAATTTCAGAAACAGATAATTCAACTATTTCTTCACATGTAGGCCTTCCTATGTAAAGAAATAACTACTTAAAAGTTTCTTATAAAGTTTATTTTTGTAACAGAAAATAAGGAAAAACATTTTATTGTGTTTAACACTCGTAAATCATAATTTCAATATTGGAATTTTTTATAATCAACTTCTTAGAGCAGATATTTATATTGTAAAACTACCATTATTATGTATAAACCTGTATTGAAATAATGACGATTCGATAGAACAAGATCATATATATATAATTTGTTTTTATTTTGTAAATGAAAATGAAATTACTTGTTTCTTTTAGAACGCAGCGCTAATAATTTAGCATTTTGTCTTTCTTTTGTTATTTTATTGGAAGAACAACTACACAATTCACCTTCCTTATTAGTTATATTTCACTTTCTCTTCTGAATGAATATATGAATAAATAAATGTTTATTTCCAGAAAATGGTCAGTACTTGCTTTCACGAGTTAATTATACTTGAATTTTGGGTAGTCAAAAATTGACAGTAGGCACTTTATATTATACCTACATATGTATTTCTAAATTTTGCAGTACGTAAATCTAAAAAAGTAGTAAAGCTATGAGAAAACCGTCTTGTGCGTATTAAACTGACGAAATCTAATATTGTAAGATCAAAGGTGGATTCGCAGAGAAAAACGCATTGAAGTTTTTGAAATATTTTTGAAATGAGGAATCGTTAGATTTTCACTTCATGAAAGTTTTTAAGACAATATTTATTACCAATAAATTTCAAGGCTAACCAACGATGTACGAATAAGTGAAGCATGTTTCTATGAATCGGAAAATATTCATGACATCTAATAAATTAAAATTTTAAATAATAGAATGGGATATTTGTACTCTACGAACTCGATGCTTGTTCTCTGCATTTTGTATACACAGAGAGAGAGAGAGAGGGAGAGGGGAAGAGAAAGAGAGAAACACTGTGTAAAATTTTACTTCCTAATTTAAAATATTAGAACATTTTCGGTTTCCGAAACCTAATTGGAAAATTATAGTTGTAATATATATATATATATATATATATATATATATATATATATATATATATATAACTTTCCTCTACAGAAATTCAATTTTGTAGCTCTATGTGCAGCTTATGCAATTTTCCACCTAATATCACTATACATAATATCCAAATTTGTCCGGCTTATGAAAAGTTTTCTTCCACTTGTTTCTACATCGTGATGAAAATTTTCCGATCTATGAAAATTCCTTTTGCTTGTTTCTACAGAGCAATAAAACATTCCGATTCACAAAATGTTGCTTTACTTTTTCCTTCAAAATGATTAAAATCTTTCCGACTCATAAAAAGTTTTTCAATTTTTCCATATAAGAAACAAAACATTTCAATTTATGAAAAATTGTTTAACTTGTTCCTACATAGTACTGAAAATTGTCTGAGTCATGAACATTTTCAGATTCTTTAAGTGATCTTTCAGTTTTTAACATTTCTATACAAGAATTCAACCAATTTTATGATCGCTGAGGAATTATTACTTGATTACTGATATTTTTTAGAACGGAAAATCTTCCGGAAAAACATAGCGGAAAATTTTCCACCTCAAATCACTACTCATTATGAATACCGAAAATACAAAAGTGATTTTTCTTTTGAAAATTTTATTAACTTCGAGACTTTTTACCTGTGGAACTGTCTATGCTTGCTTGTCTCTCAGCATCACAATGGCTGTATCTTTCTGAAAATAAGAAAATTCGCAAAACGATATATGGCTAAGGCATCTACTTTAAATATGTTTCAATATTACATATACTAGGTAATAATGGTTATCACTCATTTTGTCCGGAAGAAAAAGACTACTACCATGTCGCCATCAATACATTTTTGTTCAAAATAAACACTTTAGACTTAAATACCTATAGATTTAATTATTTTATTATTAGGCTATTATTTTCTCCTTTGAAGGAGATGGCTCTGGAGGAAAGAAAATTGCAGCACACTTAGGAAAACAAACTAATTTTTTTTTTAAGAACACTGTTCTTATTCACAATTATTGGAGTTTCAATATAATGGTTTTCCTTTCAAAAAAAGAACATAGATCTAATTGGGTTACAAGAACCCAAATTTTAAAAATGATTCTAACAGTAAATACATTTTACCGTAATATTAAGTATTAACAAACAACTATAATTGTAACAACATTATTTGAATAAATATATAAATTAATAAGATTAACAATAGGAAACCTGCATTCATTCTAAAAAAGAATGATGATAGCCAGATTGGAAACCGGAAGAGGGGGAAGGTGAAATTATTGCTTAAATGGTGAAACATGTTTAATCATAGAATCAGGTAACTGTGTTTGTAGAAGAACGTATGCAAAAACACAGTCGAATGCATGTTGGGCTTCCAGATTTAAAAGCAACGTTCAAATTCGGAATAGGTTACGTTTCTCAAGTTTAGTGTTTGGAATCCGATTTGGAATGAACATATCATAACAACTATACACTGGTAGAAAATATAGCTATTTTAAATACTTTGCATAATAAAAATATATGTCATGAGTACAAGGTAAAAATGCATTGTTATGAAATTATGCTACGATTTCATTTATCATGAGGTATCTGGATATTTTAAATAAGATACATTTACAATATAGGAACTCTGAAATGAAAATTACATTTTTCAGTCCTGGACAGTAGTGTTTACATCAGTTATTTTTTACTATTTGCAACTATGAAAGAAAACAGATATAAATAACAGAACTCAGGTATTTAATATTTAACTTTATTGAATGTATGGATCATGTGCTTAATTGTAATCAGAGATTGCAGCTAAATTATTCTACGACAAGAATTATAACCAATCAGCTCTTCTTTTTTAAGTCGTTCTTTCAAAGATGAGGTTTCAGTAGGAAAAATGTGTGAATAATACTTGCTGGTCATAATGAATTCTATACTCCTGGCCCAATCATGAGTATGGTTCTAGTTAGTACTTTATTTAATGCAAGGGGGAAATATACGAAAAATGTATCCACTGGAATACAAAACTAGCGTCATTGTAGAAACACTTACTAATACTTTCAATACTTTTGCATAAAAAAGCAGTATTGTTGATAAATTGGTAGTTTGGACAAAATGTACCTGAGTCAATATTATAAATATAATGGCATGCTCAGGATATAATTACGTAATATTAAGATAAGCAAGACATTAATGTGTGGATCAAACTTCCTCTATTGCGTAATCTGTGAGGGAAAATGAATTACATGTTAAAGAAATTCTAAACTACTTGCAATGAAAACGTAAATGAGCTTCCGGTCTACATATCAAAACCAGAACTGCCAATTGTGTGCAAAAACATTACCGTGATATTAACTGACAAGAATTTAAGGAAGATTTGAGTTTTTTGAAACATCAAAAAATTATAGTGAAAATATACAAAAATATTAATAGAGTAAAGTAACAATAAATTCAATCAACACAAATTAATCACTAATTTCGACTTTTACATTTTAATATATTATGCAATAGCAGAGTTTCGCCAGAAATAGTAAATAGTGTTACAAGCGCATGCACTGCGTTATTCGAGAATTGTTGCATAAAATATAAAACATTTTTTCAATGATGCTGACTTCAAATTGAAAATATGTTGTTTATGCTAAAAAGAGGTATCACTTACTTAGTAGTTTTTAGTTTTCTTTATACCTTAAGCTAAGAAACTAATCCTTTATCACCAAAACTAATACGAAATTTGATTACGACAGCTTATTTTACGTACCTGTGTTATGAAAATGCAGCGGTAAGCACTTGAGCTTTTCAATTGCATTGAGGTATTTACACTCCATTTTGCAAGCAGTTAGAGAGTAAATCGGGTTCACATTCAGTTTCCGTTCATTTCTGAAATAACATTTTCTTTGATGAGGTGAGAGTCGTTTTATGTCTGGTGAGCTCGTTGTTTGAACTACCATGTATAACAGCATGTAATTTGGTGCATCGTCTTGTATTTCCAAATAACTAACTCTTCTCTCAGGATATCCATAAGGTGAAGTAACAAACATCTATACGTTGTAGAGATTTTCAAAGGAAACATTCTGTTATTTCAAAAGATTTAGCGTAGATTGAACTGCATATTAAAACAGGGAAATAGAAAACTATATGTGTATCACGAAAATTTCAGAACGTAAGACGGTGTTATATGATATTCCCAATTATAATAAAAAGTCAATATGCATGTGCAACATCCTTAATTTTTTTTAATTTTGTGGTAATAAATTATTGGATATATCAATCAAGTATTAACCAAATAACCAGAGTGATATCTAAGGAAATGTTTTTTTTAACTTTCTAGAACAACATTCATTAATCAAATCTTAAACAAAACAAGTAACCAATATATTATGATACCTCGAAGACGCTTCTCTAGTTAGGGAGAAATCATTAGATTTTCTTCGAATTAGAATATTAAGAGCATTAATAACAGCAAATCATTCTTATAATAAGAAATAGAGAGGCGTAAGTTAATGTTTTTGTTTTGCATCTCTTTAATATGTTATAAGAATTGGGAAGATGGCGTCAGGCGTGACGATGCTTCTTTCTCCTCTTGAGTTGTGGGTTGGATTAGAAATGAAATACCGTATTCTGATGATCTTAAAATTAAGTCATTAGCTAATTTCCAGAACCATGGCCAATCAGGAGCTCGAATTGATCCTGATTAAATTTCGCATTTTCCATTAACATAAAAGTAGAAGTATCACTTTTGTGAACCTAGAAAAGTATAGACATACTAGAAATATATAGATACACTTGAGAGTCACTCTGTGTATAAACTGGGATGGGTATTTGTATGTGATTTTTGAACATACCCTTACCACCGAATTTAAAAATTTAAACCATTTACTATATTTTTATGAAATTTGTTACATCTAATTACACAACACCGTCTACTAATTATTTATTTTACTTCTATATTGTTTACGTTACTCATACAACCTTAATTTAAGATGGAAGGTTTTAGCTAATTAAACTGCTTTGCATTGATTTATTATTTATTATTAACATCTAATTTGACTCACTATATTTATTTGTTATTAATCTGTAACTTATATTCCAACAAAACGACTTAAAGATTTCAGTTAAAGCGTAAATTGACATAATGGTCACTTTCTAACTTCGTTTATTTCATGTTGTTAAACCGTGAAACTAACGGAAAAACTTTAAAAAGAAAAGAAGAAAAGTGAGTGAAAATGAAACGGCTAGAAGGAAGTAATTTTCTCTTAAAATTTTGTAAAATCATGAAATTCAAACTACATCTGAAGGATGCATGCAGCTGTGAGTATCGATATGTTAACAAATGGTTCACCGGCAAATGTTAACCTAATCTCTGCATATCCGTTTCGTTCTAGTTTCGGCATAGTTACACGGGAATGTTGCCCAGTTGTGGGGTAGGTAGAACATCGGCTTCCCCACTGATAGCTGCCCGACCTTCTAGTTTCAACATCATCGCTAAACGAAACGAAAAGTTTCAGTAAGTCTGTCGCCTACCTATGCTTCAACAGTAACATTACATACCAAAGTTTTCTGCTTCAACGTGATTTCCTACGAATTCTGCACAAGATCCCGCGCGGAGACTATATATCGTTATTTTTTGTTTATTTTTGCTATATATTTTATTACGCATTTTATCACTATGCCTGCCTTCAGAGCTCTTACTTTTTTCAAATCAAAAGTTTTCGCAACTCTGAATTGACAAAATCCTGGCTCCGATTCCCACCTACATACAAACCAGAAACGTTGTTTCATTCATCCCAAGAAATAGTTCGTAGCAAAGAATGTAGCTTCGTATTTTCTATGCTATCTGCATTTTTTGTCAACAGAAATGCCTATGGTTTTTCCCGATTAACTAAAACATTAATTACGGAATCCACAAATAATTTCCCGCGAATACAACTCACAGCATTCACTGTAATTCCCATTCTCTTTTCACTCTTTTCAACATAACACTATTTTATTCTATTACTCTTTGTTTAATTGTACTATCACACTCTTGTCAGTGTAAGGTTACCTTTTATTTACTTATAATATACTTCACTGGTTGACACACTCTCGAATAAATTGGATTATACGAGACTAGTATAAATAGTTCCAGTTTACTCATATTGAGTATTGACCTGGTTGACCTTTAGACCACTGTCACATCCTTGTTAATGTAAGGTTACTGCCTGTATACTCGTCATACTCTTCATTTGTTTATATATTTACAAATAATAAATATAATACATAATACAAATTTAGTAATTTTTGACTTATACCACATTAGTGTAATTAAACAAGTTGGAGTTTCATTCTTTAAACTCATACTGACGATTGACAGGGTTGATTTCTGGTCCACCTGATCTTCCCCTTATAACATAACAACGAATTAATCAGTCCATTCCCTCTTTCCTTTATCTTCCTTTTTCACCTTTCTCTTTGCTTTCATGTTTCAATTTACATTTCATAAGGAAAGAAAAATGCATTTCCACATTTTTATCTAACGCTTAATCGAGAAGAACGCGAAACGGCGGTAACATACTTTCAATACCCTGTGCAGTTGAGCTAAATTTTAAGCTTTCCGTTTACTTACTTATTTATTTTTCACGCTATACACTTTTGTCACATAATACATTCAGTACATATAGCAATATCTTCCATAGGATTAAAACAAAGTTTGCCTTTGCTGTGATTTTCCAGCATGTGTTTCATTATTAGTCAAATTCACCATGTTTCCAATTTTAGAAAATACTTATATCACTAAACCAGATTTTCTGAGACATTAGAAACATCACTCATGCTCGCAAGAGTACCAAGTGTTTTCACAGTTCCATTCCGAAGATGATAATTCTTTTCAACTGGCGTTTCTAAGGGCAAAGATATCTCAAGATGAAGATGAATCAGCGTTGTTCATTATTTTTTTGGATGAATTATCAGCAAAAATGCTTAACGTTTCTTTCACCACGTCATGAATTTATATATATACTGACACATAATGTAATCCTCTATTTATGTTAGGTGAGCATTTCCTTACATAATATATTCGCGAGGCACCATTAGTTTCCGACGGAGGGTTGTGTCATGCGTTTTTGCTAAGAAACCAAACATTTTAGAGATGGAAGAAACGAAGGCAGCGACACAGTAACCCCATCAACCCGCATTGCCAGAGTTTAAACTGAAGCATATCATACATCTTTACTGATTTAGTGACACATTAGTTAATCACACACCATTGCCAAATATTGCGCTCGAGCACAGCGTACAACTTCAGTTTTGATCCACATAGTAAAGAAACTTTACTAGATAGCTATAAGTGATGTTTCGTAATTGGATCAGTGCCTCAACAAAATGTGCGATCAAACCTCACAACTGTCAAGGGAAACTGGAAGTGACTAAAATTTTAGTAGAGCTTCCGCTTTTAATGTTGATTTCCGCAGGGTATAACGGTAAAAGATATCAAGAAAGATTTGCCTGGTATCGATTCGCCATCCCTAGAATATGTTCAATTCTCTTATTGCCCCACTATTCAAACCTACAATACTGGAAATCAACTAATTTTTGTTTCATCGTTCATCGCCATGAAGGAAAAGTGATAACAACAGAAAAAAACAACCGGTTTTCAGCACATAGATTCATCCTTACACAAGAATATAATAATCTTTACATATATCACTCTAAGAAAACCTATAATAGTTTAAATTTGGAAGTATTTACGATTTTAGTAATTCTTTCTGGGCAACAAAGGTTAGATATATCAAGAAGCATTTCCTTTTATACAAATTCAGCGTCACAAGAATGTCTTTTTCTCAACTTGCATCTGTCAGTTCTAGCCAGAGGTAGTGGAAATCTACGATTTATAATCAACAATGAATGGAACCGAGACAATTAGTGATACGCAGTTTCTTGAAATAGATTTAGTACGCAAAATATGAGACATCTTTGATTTCATTCATTTAATCAAACCAGTAATTATATATGTACTACTTCAAGAAAATTAACCTCCTGAGTCCCTGCGTATTCCATACAATATGTTTTTCGAATTCCCGTCATGGCTACGAATATTTAAGAACATGCCCTAATTTGGGTTATTGTATTCGGGAAGTGTCGAAATTACTGAAGAAAACGCATCTGTTTTTTGTTTTTACCTACAGGTGGCTCTATTGTCTGCTGAAAGAGGGAAGAAGACAATTCGGGTTATGAACGCATCTGATACAGGTACATTGATTGAATAATTTCTCAGAAAATAAAACATAGTGTAGTAAATTTCAAGTGTAATTATTTACATACTTTATGCTTATTACGAAGGGAAATATACAATTTTCCTTGTGTATTGAATGCAATACGTAGCAATTTTAGACCCAAAGTACTGCATACAATTTGACCCATTATCGATCAATAGGAAAGCAGTATGACAAAATGGTATTTAAATATGTATTATTGGGTCTATTTTCACCTAATATACAAAATTTCATCAAAAGTTCTTGACAAATAAATGCTCGGGTCTCAGGAGGTTAAGTATTGATTTTATTAAGTCTGGAAGTTTAATGTGGTTGCGGACTGTTAAGAAATTCACTTGTTTCTATTTCATAAATTATTGTGGTACTGTAATATATATAAATTGTTGCTGCTTCTATATATACAGTATATGCATTGCACGACCCTATTATTAACGCAAGCTTATTAAATCAGTAAATAGTTCTACATCGTCTAGCTGAGCAAACAGTATTTGCTTCCTCCTTTCGCTGACTGCAGAAAATAATTACGGGTGCATACCATGGCGATTTGAAGGTTGTGAAAATAGACAAGGATGGAAGAACATCCTATTTTCATAGAAAGACCCACATCAATGTCCAGCATCACTACGGCATTGTCTGTACCTGGAGTTACCGTCACAGTTGCCTGAGTGACATTGCACATGAATTGCTCCATAGACCCTGCTTCAGGTGCTATGCAAATGGATTCTCATTAATTCCCTGTCCATTCGTATCCAGCCAACGGTACACTAATGAGATGTTGGTCCCAAATATATTTTCGCTAGTACAGATTCTAACGCAAACTACCTTCTAGCAGGTTAACTCGTATGCTCATGTCACACTATCCTTCATTTTCTGGCTAAAAGCAATGCCCTCAGCTTCATTTAGCAGCCCGTTTTACCTATCTATCACGCCAACTGATCACGCCTAATTGTTAGTCGCACAAGGTCTCTTACATGGTTAAAGTCCATCAGTTACAATTACTGCGAAGTGGCATAGGAGGGAGTACCGATACCTGAACTCAGAATCTAAAGGACCACTTTCTCAATACCTCGCCGATGTGTTTGCTCACTAGATCATTCACCCCAGTGCTTACTAGATATTTCACTTTTACCGGCTCAGCTGTAATAATATGCTATTTTACAAGCAGAATATATAATCAATAACAAGTTCGCGATTTGTATATCAGTCTCGCCGCCAAAGGCATAACTATACAAATGCTCTACCAGTGTAGAGTACAATATTTTTAATGTAGTCTGTTCAGAATTACAGAACGACCTTGATTTATCGGTTTGTTTCAGCTAAATATAGTTTAGTGTTATCTTGTGCTTAATTTAAACAATATCTCTTCAGAATACAGTCTAGTGTTAAAAATACTAAGTATGCTTTACCAACAACTTCTCAACTTATACTAAAATAATTATTTGCTAAATGCTTATAAACCAAAATGTTATGGTAACCTAAACCAACTAAGTTCTTGATTTTGTATAATTTGGATAAATAAAAAAAAACTCTTAGATATAGTTGTAAAATTAGTAAGAAATAATAAAAACATAATCCCTGATTTTGTGTATTTGCTAAACAGGACTATGAAGAGACAGACTCACATTCATCCATACATTTCATGAGTTTCGGAATCATAATACGTATAAAGCAATTGATATGTCGATTTCCATTTTTCACCATTATGATTATCTTTCATATTGTCATCCGAAATTTAAACAAGAATTTGTTGGTAACATTTTTAACCAAAAGAAAGAATATAGTATTAATACAATAGTATAGTATAATATCTATAGTCTAATCTATAGTATCTATAGTATAGTAAGATTCGAAATCAAGCTTAAATACTTCCCAATTAAATCCGACTCAACAGGTCTCTAACTCCATTAATAAACGAGATTTTGTTATGCCATCTTTATGTGGAGAAAGTACGTATTAGGGATTTCGGAAAATTATGTTATATAGCTCCAAATCTGTTATTTTTACGTAATCATCCATTATAAAAGAAAAAAAGCTCTTATGACCTTAATGCTATATTTTACATGACATTTTGCCGATAATTACCTTTGTGCCTTTAGTAGTGAAATATATAAAGAAGGCATCTTCTGAACCAACTCCAGAATACTCCAAGGAATTTTTATTCACCTCTTGCGCAGCGGCACTATAATTATTTCTATAAAGCAATAAACCGTTAGATTAGTAATATAAGATATATTATATATAAAATAGTATGCGAATATACTAACTTAAAACCTTGCATTTTATTCAGTACCCCGTTAAGCTAAATACATATAATTAGTTTTTATTTATATAAAGAAGAAGTCGAGTGAAGGCGAAGAAGTGGTAAACTAACAATCAATTGAAAATTAAACAATAAATCATATTAAGAAAACATTTAGCAAATTAGATAATAAACACAACATTCGTTATTAAAATGAACAGCGTATCATCGAAATTATTTTAAATACTGGCGTGGATTAGGAAAATAATACTTGCTGTTTTTACAAATATTTTCAATTTTGACATTGAGATAAAAAAACACTCCAAGACTAGTTATTTTGAAACTAAATGTTAATAAACATACGAACAATTATTGTTTCCTACTTGGCCTGTCTTACAAGTCAATATTCACAAAAATGAGGAATAATTGAGTTGAGTTGATTTTGAGTTTAACGTCCTTTCCAGCAGCGAGACTATATGAGACGTAGACATACTGATTAGCGTGGAATCCTAACTACATGAGCTTCCGTCGGGAATCGAACCCGAGTCTCCCACGCCAAAGGCGCGTATGCTAACCGCAAGGACACAGACGAGCTCAAAAACGAGGAATAACTTACAGTTCATTTCTAGTGTAACTTTACTGATATTAAGTGCAACAAAAGACAAGTGGAACGTTTTCTTGAATAAAATGTAACTTGTATAACAAAAATATTGTTAACGAATATGGAAATATGTGTATCTCATTCCTTAAGGCATAGATTCACTTACCAAGTGGGACATCAGCGTCGCTTGCAAAACGAATTTATTCTCGGTTATGTGCGTAGCAAACAAACCATGAATCAAAGCGAATGCTCCAGAAATGTAAAATATTCAAATACTATATTTAAAAAGGGGGAATTTTAAATGTCACTAGCAACCGAGAATTTCCATATCTTCACTTTCATTTATTGTAAAAGTAATACTAAAGTGAACGACAGATTTGGAAAGGTTCTTTTTGACATTTACTTCCCCGTATGTGGAGAAGTAGTTATTTTGCGTTATTTCTCACGAATGATATTGGACACACAGTAGTGGATTGAACACAAAATAATTTGGATTACACTTGATGCACTAGCCTCCACTTCCTGTTACTGTCCTTAATCCTCACACTTAATCCTCACACTTAATCCTTAAGTATAGTATTATCCCGCTGCTCTTATCATGTAATCATTTAATCACAAAATTAATTATTTCTTTGTAAAATTAATTGCATATAAATTGCGTTCCTTTGGCTTATATAAAGTTGGAAGAGTAATTATCAAAATAGGCGTAATGATTTTCCGGTGCCGGATTAATTTTCATGGGTAAGCACGTAAAAAATAACATAAACTTGAGAAACGATTGATTCTACTTTAGATAGTAAGTTACTGACACTATTCTTTAATTATGAAAACGTAAGTACAAAATGTGATAACAAACAAAACTGAAAATAAACTTTGTATTGTAAATTCTATAAATAACAGCTCCACTTGGATTGTCAGTCTATCTTCACAGTCACATTCACTGTAGCATATTACCTCTTTAAAAAGATATCATCACTATAATGTATGTATCAAAATATGTTTACTGATTGAAATGCAGCACCATTTTCAAGTATTAAGGCTGTATATAACGGAACGTACTGTATTAAGTTAAACCTTATTTACCTTGATATTTGAAGCAAATTCTAACTTCCTTAAATAGAATCGGAGATCATGTGCAACAAACAAAATTACTCAATTATTTAGCCACGAAAATGTGTGTCAACCATTCTGTCTCTGTTTTGAATTGAATTGAATTAAAAACAATAATACTCAAGCTAAATGTAGCCTTATTATTTACAGAAAATTCCTAAGCTTTGTTTAATGTATTGACAACAAATGGAAGTTCTTTCAAAAATGGTTCCTAATTCTTTGATGAGTATTACCTATGACATGCCAAATGTAATTTTGAAATACATATAAAAACGTATACACTGAAATCAGGAAAAATGGGCTACCATAAACCTTATTGTTTTTTTTTTTTTAATAAGAGAAACTTCCAACTACTTATTGATAACGTATATTTACAGCAATTAGAAATTTTATTCTCTATTATCTACGGTGTTAGAGATAATATTGCGAATATTTAATTTCATATATATTAGAAAGTTAATGCACACTGGTGAAACGTTCCTTTTTGTACATGAAATCATATTCATCATATAAATTTGTAATATTTTACACAATAAAGCCAGCAACGTGGACCATCCATTTTTACGAACGTATGTAGCTTAGGCATATACATAATTTACCATTTTATATTTCATGACATTTCCTACACTTAAAAGTTCGTACAACACATACCATCAGAATCTTGATAGGTATGCACCGTAAGATGCAAGTCGATTTTAAAGAATAATTATTGTATGAATCTATAGAGTAATGTTTTGTAACTTTTAAATTTTCAATATTTGGCTTGTCATTTTTTTCATCCAAGAGAACGAGATGGGCCAACAAAATTACAATAGCTTATATCCAGGTACTATATATTTACACATAATTTTTAATATTAAAAAATTTCAAAATTGAGGGTGTCCTTTCATGTATCTCTTCCAAACGTTTAGGGTAGATCAATGAACTTCTTGAGATGGAAGGAGTCGGTCTAGATATCTCTACCAAAACTTATTTCATAATTTAACAGCCCTGGTTCTAGTCAAGCAATCCATAAATTTTGTGTTTCCTAACAGTCTTTAGTTCCTGACGTACTGCACACCCACAAAGTTGTTTTTTAAAGTTCGCTATATTTGTGAGTGTTGGTGTGAAAGAAGTAGTCGGAGAGACAAAAATTTAAATTGAGTAAAATTAGAAAAGATAACTGAAAATGATTATAGTTTGTAAAGTTTGTAAAGATTATTTTAATCAATACTTTATCTAAATAAGTACCTACCTTAGATTACCGGATATGACGGAGTAATAGAAAAGACATGTTCCATTTGTAGTACCAAGGAATTCTCCGTACTTCTTACTTTCATCATAATTAATCCCAATAACTTCAACACGAGTTAAAGTACGTAACTATGAGGAATTAAAAACTTTATTTAGAACCCTTTAAATGAACTACGTAGAGCGAATGAATTGCTTGTTACAGTGTACTACCTATGTAGAGTATGTACGATATATGCAACTAAACCATCATATATTGGTAACCCCCTTTCATATTAATTAGTTATATAAAATTGCTAACCATCTACTACTTTTTAAAAAGTTTATTAATTGATGATACCATATGGAAGTATGTTCGCTAATAAAACGACTAGAGTTGTCAATGGTAGGAAAAGTGGATGTTCACCTGACTTTCATTCGTTCTATTAGGTAAAACTATATTTGCTATATTTGTTTTTTTACATGTCCTTAAACAACCACAATTCTTTATGAAACATTTCATATAGATAAATAGAATAATTGCATTTATTTGGACGGTGTTGTGCACCAATTGACAAAGAATAATTTTTTGTTTTTCGAGATTTTTACATCAATGTGTAGGAGAGAATGTAAATAATGTAAAAAATGTTTGAGACCTTACTATTTGCTTAAACGTTCTGGAATAGCTACTCGTCCAAGCGTGAAATACTGAATAGTAATTACAACAAGCTTTTGTTTCTTTGAATATATCAGAACCAAGTTTTTGGCGCTAGGCCAATTGATGCATAACATCGTCCATTTGTAATGTTATTGTTGAAGCGTCTGCATTATTCCGGAAGGCTCTCAAATGCTTAGTAAAT